>NC_053026.1:610432406-610661104 GCF_003073215.2 Triticum urartu | reverse complement strand
CTCCAACCAGACGTACAGTTGTCACAGCAACTGGAACTGGTCCAACACATCATTGTCTTCAACGAGTCACTGGTTTCATCTTCACTTCCTTTTACTTACTGTTACTCATTATGAAGCCATTACATGCCTGCTATATCCTTTGTCTTCACAACGTAACTGTATGATTTGTTTGGCTTCATAACTTCTTCCTACCTGATCCTTATTACACTGCAGCTACTGGTCATTGTGCTTTCACTCTATTGAATACTTGACCATGGCTTGTCTAGTGTAATCTAACTTCCGCTGCATAGTAATAGGCATATCTCTGCTGTTTGTCTTCATAACTTCCACGTTTTGAAGACTTTCATAAAAATCGCCTATTCACCCCCCCTCTAGTCGATATAACGCACTTTCAATTGGTATCAGAGCAAGGTGCTCCCTTGTTCTGTGTGATTCGGTTTAACCACCTGGAGTTTTAGCTATGTCGACTGCAGGGATAATTAAAGTCTCCGCTGCGTGCCCCGTCTTCGATGGAACTGAATATCCCTATTGGAAGAATAAGATGCGTATGCATCTTGAAGCCATTGACGTCGACCTATGGTATGTCGTCGAGAACGGCGTTCCCAAGGCTGGAGAAGGCGTCACTGCTGCTGATGTCAAGAAATTCGTTCAACTGGACTCTACTGCCAAGAACATCATCTGTGGTCATCTGACCAAAGGACAGTATGGCCGTGTGAGTGCTTTGAAGACATCCAAGCTGGTCTGGGACTGGCTCTCCAAGGTCAATCAAGGCATCTCAACCCAGAGAGATCAGAGAATCAGTGTTCTTCGCAATCTCTTCAACCACTTCAAGCGAAATGACAATGAGAATGTCCAGCACACATTTGATCGGCTCACTGGCATCACAAATGAGCTTCAAGCCCTCGGCGCTACTGAGATCACCAAACATGAAATCGTCAAGACGCTGCTGAGATCACTTGATAGTTCGTTTGACATCCTAGCCCTGATGATTCAAGAACGTCCTGATTTCAAGACACTCGATCCGTCTGACATACTTGAGAGGCTCAACACACATGAGTTTCAGCTTTCTGAGAAAAGAGAAATCTACGGTCCAAACTATGGGCGAACTCGTGCCTTGAAGGCAAAAGCTGTTTCCTCATCTGAAGAAGAATCTGACAGCAGTTCTGATGATCCTGAAGACATTGGAAGGGAACTTGCAATGCTTTTGAAGAAGTTTCAAAAGTTCACCAAGAAGAAAGGCTTCAAAAAGTCTTCATGATCAAGCTTAAGGAATGATGAAGCTTCTGCTCATGACTACAAGAAGAAAACATGTCACAAGTGCAAGAAACTTGGCCACTTCATCTCTGAGTGTCCACAGTGGGACAATGAGAACAAAAATAAGAAGAAGAGAAAGGAATATGACTCTGACGACAAGAAGAAGAAGAAGAAATACTCAAAGTCTTCTTCCAAGTCTTCCTCAAAGTCTTCATCACACAAGAAGAGCTCATCTGGCAAGGCACGTGCGTTTGTTGGCAAGGAAATGGATTCAGAGGAGGAGTCCGCTTCCGAGGAGGCAGAGGTGGAGTCTGAGGAGGACTCTGATTCTGGCATTGCAAGTCTGGCTACAGCATACGTCGCCAAGTCCATCTTCAACACTGAAGACAATGACCTCATCACCAACACCGATGCAAATGACAAGGACTACTCCACTCCTACCTACTGCTTCATGGCACGTGGTGCCAAGGTAAACAAACGCACTACTCACTATCAAACATCTAGTGACGATGACTCTAATTGTGATTCAAAACCTAGTTACAGAACACTCGCTAAAATTGCAACTGAACAACAGAAAGCCATGGAACATATTCAAAAACTGTTAGACAGAAGCGATGATCTGTTGGGTGCTGAAATGACTCGATCTGAATCCTTAATTGAAGACATAAAAAATCTTCACGTTAAGTATCAGGAACTTGAAGATCGTCATGATACTCTCTCAACGACTCATGAAAAGCTTTCCTATGATTATCTTCAAAGGAAACAAGAACTTGAGAAATTGAGAGCGGCTCATGAAGATCTTCAAAAGGAAAACGAGTCACTTCGCGTCGAACAGATCAGTTCCGCTCAGGAAGGATTTGAACCACCTTGTCTTAAATGCATTGAGCATGATAATGCTACTTCTCTTGCTGAATGTTCCACTGGTACTGCTGTTGCAATATCTTCAACTGTTGATGTGGTAACTAACCCCTCTGCTGAGGATACCACTGCTATTGCTGATGAGAATGCTAGGTTGAAGACATTGCTTGAAACCGGGATGTACAAAAGCCTTAAAGGGCATCAGACGCTATGTGATGTCCTGAAAAAGCAGATTCTGAATCGAAACCCTAGGAAAGAGGGTGTAGGGTTCGTAAGGAAAATAAATGCAGATGGCACTTACTGGAAACCTGAGCAGTACCCCAAAACCAAGTGGGTTGCTGCAAAGGAACCTTCAGCAGATCCATCCAATTTATCTGGCTTTACCTGTGCTAACCCCATTATCATTGATGAATCCTTTGATGCAAACTATGTACTGTTTAAAAATCAGAATGGTGTAGTGTTTGCCAGGTACATTGGTACTAACTGCAGGAATGGACCGCCTATGAAGAAGATCTGGGTTCCTAAAAAGTGTCTGGAAAATCTTCCTGTGAATGTCTTCATGACACCTCACGTGAAGAAGACAAACCTCAGTCCAAAGGCTTCATGCAGACAGAGGACTCACCTGAGTCACACTAACGCAAATGTTTTGCAGGGAAACCATACTCAGGCATATGAATATGAGAGCGGTTCATCAAACCGTCATGTTCATATGACCAAAAATTATTCTGCCTATTCTTATGAGTACTATTGTCCGCCTGCTAGACTGTTTGCTAGGGCTCCAAAACCAAAATTCTCAGATGCTGCACTTAGACTTATTGCTTCTAAGCCACCCTTGAAGATGTGGGTGGTTAAGAAAGCTTAACTCTCTTTTGCAGGAAAAGGTCTCCAGCAGAAAAACAAAATCTTCTGACGCTATTGCTGGGGACCTTAAAAATCTTGTAGGGCGCAAGATAAAATGCCCGAATGGCATCATTATGTACTTCGTTCCTGAATCGCATGCTACTCTCCCTATTAGTCCTAATCTGGATCTAAGTTTTCATAACCCACTAGGTTCGTCAAATGTTTTTGCTTCACAATTCTCTTCGTGAAGCCTATCCCCCTAACTGCACTGTAGGGTACGACACCAGCGTCTTCAAAGTCTTCAGAATGGATTGTTGACAGTGGGTGTACAAATCACATGACGGGCAAAAGAAGTCTTCTTATGGACTCAACCTTACGTCCATCCGACAAGAGCCACATCACATTTGCTGACACTGGTAAAAGTAAGGTATTGGGTCTAGGTAGAGTTGCAATCTCAAGGGATCAACACATGGATAAAGTCATGCTTGTTGAATCCCTTGGCTTCAACTTAATGTCTGTCTCAATGCTTTGCGATTTGAACATGATCGTAATGTTTGGAAAATATCGTTGCCTTGTACTAATGGAATCTGACAAGTCTCTAGTGTTTGAAGGGTATCGAAAAGATGATTTGTACGTGGTAGATTTCTCAGCAGGGCCACAGCTTGCAGTATGTCTTCTAGCAAAGGCTTCAGAATGCTGGCTATGGCATCGGAGGCTTAGGCATGCTGGCATGAGGAACCTCCACACCCTTGCGAAGAAGAAACATGTAGGCATCGAGTGAGTCAAGTTCAAGAAAGATCACTTATGCGGTGCCTGTGAAGCAGGGAAGATGACGAGGGCAAAACATCCCTCGAAGACAATCATGGCCACTACTCGACCCTTCGAACTGCTTCACATGGATCTTTTTGGTCCCACTCACTACTCAACTTTTACTACTACTGCTTGCCTCTATGGCTTTGTCATTGTTGATGATTACTCTAGATATACTTGGGTGCACATAATCCTTTACAAGACTGAAGTGCAGGATGTCTTCAGACGCTTCGCCAATCGAGCTATGAACAATTACGGCGCCAAGATAAAGCACATCAGAAGTGACAATGGCACTGAATTCAAGAACACTGGCCTTGATACATATCTTGATACCTTGGGCATCACACATGAATTCTCAGCTCCGTACACGCCACAGCAGAATGGCGTCGTCGAACGCAAGAACAGAACACTCATTGAGATGGCCAGAACGATGCTAGATGAATACAAGACTCCAAGAAAATTCTGGACTGAAGCCATTGACACTGCATGCCATACAATCAATCGTGTTTATCTTCACAAGCTTCTGAACAAGACATCTTATGAGCTCCTTACTGGCAAAAAGCCAAATGTCAGTTACTTCAGAGTATTTGGCGCAAGGTGCTGGATCAAGGACCCACATCACACCTCAAAATTTGCACCAAAAGCACATGAGGGTTTTATGCTTGGATATGGAAAGGATTCGCACTCCTACAGAGTCTTCAATCTCTTTCATTACAAAGTGGTTGAAACAGTGGATGTGCGGTTCGATGAGACCAACGGATCACAAAGAGAACAACTGCCAAGTGTGCTAGATGAAGTTCCATCCAGTGAATCAATCAAGCTAATGGGAACTGTAGAAATTATACCTTCTGAAGCTCATCCTGAAGAAGAACTTATCATTTCAGCACCTGATTAACATGAAGACAATGCTCAGCCTGAAGACATTCCTTCCAACAACGACAATGAACAGCAAGAGCAAAGTCTTCGCCCTGTACATCCTCGCGTTGCCAATGAAGTGCAGATTGAAAGAATAATTGATAGCATCAATGCACCTGGTCCACTCACTCGTTCAAGGGCAACTTAGCTAGCAAATTTCTGTGGGCACTTCGCATTCGTCTCAATATCAGAACCCAAGAAAGTTGAAGAAGCCTTCATGGAACCTGAATGGATTCAAGCTATGCAAGAAGAGCTTCAACAGTTTGAGCTGAATAATGTATGGGAACTAGTTAAGCGTCCTGATCCACGGAAGCACAACATAATAGGCACCAAATGGATATATCGCAACAAGCAAGATGAGCATGGTCAAGTTGTCAGAAACAAAGCTCGTCTCGTTGCTCAAGGATATACTCAAGTGGAAGGCATTGACTTCGATGAAACATTTGCTCCTGTGGCTAGGCTTGAAGCCATACGCATACTGCTGGCCTATGCAAATCATCATAACATACTTCTATATCAAATGGATGTGAAGAGTGCCTTTCTCAATGGCAAGATTGAAGAAGAAGTGTATGTTGCACAACCGCCTGGCTTTGAAAATCCAAAACATCCTGACATGGTATACAAGCTCAACAAGGCACTGTATGGCCTCAAACAAGCCCCTAGGGCCTGGTATGACACACTCAAATACTTCCTGAAGAGAAAAGGCTTCATACCTGGTTCCCTAGATCCCACTCTTTTCACGAAGACATATGATGGTGAACTGTTTGTGTGCCAAATATATGTGGATGACATTATCTTCGGCTGCACCAATCAGAAGTACAGTGAAGAGTTTGGATATATGATGCAAGAGCAATATCAGATGTCCATGATGGGGGAGCTGAAGTTCTTCCTTGGTCTTCAAATACGACAACAACGCAATGGCATCTTCATATCTCAAGAGAAGTATCTCAAAGATTGCCTGAAGAAGTTCGGTATGCAAGACTGCAAAGGCTTCACAACACCCATGCCAGCCAAACATCATCTGGGTCCTGACGACAATGGTAAAGAGTTCGATCAAAAGGTATACCGCTCCATGATTGGTTCTTTACTTTATTTATGTGCATCTAGGCCAGATATTATGCTTAGTGTTTGCATGTGTGCTCGATTTCAAGCGGCACCAAAGGAGTCGCATCACTTAGCTGTGAAGCGTATTCTTCGATATTTGGCTCACACCCCAACTCTAGGATTATGGTATCCAAAGGGCTCAAAGTTTGATTTGGTTGGATTCTCAGATGCTGATTATGCTGGTGACAAAGTTGATCGCAAGTCTACATCATGCACTTGTCACTTTCTGGGACGATCACTTGTATGTTGGTCTTCAAAGAAGCAGAACTGTGTATCTCTCTCCACTGCTGAATCTGAATACATTGCTGCTGGATCTTGCTGCGCTCAGCTTCTGTGGATGAAGCAAACACTCGAGGACTATGGCATTCATCTGAAGCAAGTGCCACTTTACTGCGACAATGAAAGCGCCATCAAGATTGCCAACAACCCAGTTCAGCACTCGAAGACAAAGGACATTGAAATTCGTCATCACTTTCTCAGAGATCATGTTGTGAAGGAAGACATTGATATCATACACGTCAACACTGAAGAGCAATTGGCAGATATCTTCACCAAGCCCTTGGATGAGAAGAGGTTTTGCAAGTTACGGTGTGAGCTAAATATCCTGGAATCCTCAAATGTCCTGTGATCAGGCACACATGCTAACCCTTATGCATATTGATGACTTAGATGTGCAACACACGAAGTGAAGTATATCTTCAATCAATGAAGACATACATTCTAAGTGTGAATACATTAATGTGGAATTTGACTTTGGAGCGCCACGATAATTGTGCGCCGTGTCTGGGTCTAATACTTCCTATAAGGTGGGTAACGCCACCACCAAACGTTCTATTTTGAAGTGTTTCTCTCATGGCGTTACCTTGCAATGTCTTCACATTTGGTTTGGCTTCAATCTCAACATGTCTTCATGATTATCTTCACTATGTTGATTATATAGATATATATATATATATACTGGTGTTCTGTCCTCTACAGCATTCACTTATAGCTATGTCTTCTTGTTGAATCTTTTGAACTAAGTGAATGTGATCGGACCCAAACTTCTCTATGCTCTCTATCTCAAAATTCTATCCATGCATGGTTCGTGGGCCACAGCCTGATGATGCACATCCGTCGTCACTACTCTGGTGTCGTGACGACAATCTGTTCAAGCGCAACTTCCAGTTTGCCCAAAACTCAGCGAAGCAGAACAAGAAGAAATTTGGGTTAGACTTCAACCCTGGTCCCTCAGCACCAAGGGCAGATGGCACACGCGACGCAGAACTCAATATCATCGGTCCGTATGCCAACCTTGAGGGCCTCATCACCCGCATCTTAGTCCAAGGGACTGCCGTGAATGACCCTCCAGCTGACTCTGAGTCTGATGAAGCTCCTGCTGTACCGAAGCCAAAGCAGTCGAAGAAGCCAAAAGCTTCAAAGCCGGCCCCTTCACCAAAAATCTCAAGGGCGAAGCCATTGGCAACTGCACCTCCTGAAGACAGTGTGCAGTCTGAAGACGTATCCCGCGTCTCCAAGCACCAGAAGGCCAAGATGCCTCAGCCACACACCGGCAAAGAGCTCACAGCTGCTGGCATTCTGCGCAGCGAAGCCATTGATCTGTCAAGTGATGAAGATCTTGGAGATGACGCTCTTGAGCAGCTCATCAAGAGCAAAGAAGAAGCTGAAATCTTCAACAATTTGCCTCTCTTTGATGTCGCCATCATCCACAACTTCATCGACGAATGGTTTGCCACACCAAACATCAGCTTCGAAGATCTGCAGCTACCCATTGGCCTCAGCGTCGCCTTCCAAGGCGCTATTGCTTCAGAACTTGCAATTGCCCAGCGCATTGTTGAACTGAAGCAGAAAATTGATCATGAAAAGGCTCAGTTCAAGAAGCACATGGCCAAGCTCAGCGTGCAGGAAGTGAAGAACTTCAAGACAATGATGCATGAGCTAAAGGAAAACTTTCTGAAGAAGCGTGCAGAAGCTCAGGGTTCACGTGAGCGGATGAAGACTCTGGCAGACAGATGTGTGCAGGCCTACAATGAGGCTGAGAAGCGCAAGGCACTTGGGCGTCCTGGCATCGACCCCAAGATGGCCGCAAATAAAAAGAAGAAGACTGTTCCAGCTGAACAAGAGGCACCAAGGCAGGAAGCAGTTCCGCTTGTCTTCCCAACTGCAATGACTGGCTCGAAGCCAAAGAGCCGGTCAACAGCTTCAGAGCTCAAGAAGACAAGAACTGCTGAGGCTGAAGCCAGGAAGAGGAAAAGCTCTGAAGCCTCTCCTACTGCCCCCAGCAAGAAAAAGAGAAAGACCAAGAAATCTCGGGCTGCTCCCACAGAGCCCTTGATAGTTGAACCTATTTCTATGGTTCACCCTGACGCAGAACGTTAACTGACGGTGCATGAGCCTGCTTCCACAGAGGCTCCTGTTCCTGAAGACATTCCAGCAGCTGATCCCATCGCTGCTGAAGACATTGGTCATCGTGACAATGTAGAAGATGATGCAGCCCTTCCTCAATTAGAACACAGCGAACTCATCAGCATTGGTCGTCCACTGACGCCAATTGCACATGATGCTTCATGGGCGGATCGCCCTCAAGAGGAAGAAGACAATGAGGCCCAGCCCACTCCAACCCCACAGGCGTCGTCTGCATTCCGCAGGCTTCGCAAAGGTCCAAGGCCTCAAGTCTATGCTGAAGACATTCCGGCTGCATCAGCCGCAGAAGAAGCACCACAAGAGCCCACTCCTATGCTCCACCAAGAAGCAGTTCTCCAGGAGAACGTGCGTGTGACCGACCCTCCAGCTAGTCAAGCAGAGGCTGAAAATATTGAGGCTGCCACAACCAACACTGATGCCAATGTGGAGCCCTCCCCACCAAAAGCTTCAGAAGACAGTGAAGCTACTGATCCAGACACTTCTGTTCCTGAGTCTGCTGCAGGTCCTCAATTTGATTACCATGTTGAGCACAGGCCTCATGTCCAGAAGCCAGTCCCAAGGCTGCCGAGGTTCCCAGGTCCTGCATCAGCACCTGGCTCCTTTAACATCAATAGCTTCAAGGCAGATAATACGTTCTTCAACAGCTCCAAGAACCCCTATTCAAGGAAAAGGATTTCATCAGATAGGTTCTGGAGCTATCCTCAGCGCAGCTACTATTCATGCATCCTATACAACCAAGGTCGCATTTTCCCGCACAAGCGCCTTGATGTTGAAGCCATTGCTGGTCTTCCCTGTTTAGAGGATGCGTTGGATTGCTTCAAGCAAGTGGGTCTGCTGCAGTTTGTAACTGATGAAGAGCTTCTGCTGCAATTCTATGCCACCCTCCACATCAAAGGATATAATAGAGATCGGAAGACTTGGACCCTGGAGTGGATGACCGGCAATGTCCATCACGAAGCCAATGCATTTGATATCATTGAGCTCTGCCCACTCCTGGCGAATTCTTTGAGGAAGGCTGTCCACTACACACTGAAGCTCTTGAGAGCATATTCTAGAGGCCTGAACCGAATATGAGTCAGATGCTCTCCATGATGAAGCCATTGCCCCACGATGCTCCTTATCCAACAGAGTTCTTAGTTGAAGACTTTGAGTACCTGCCCAGAACCATCTATCACATTATCCGGCGGACTCTCTGGCCTATCAAAGGGCACTCTCCAAATGCCAAGATCGAGGGTGCAATGAAGACTCTGATATTCTGTATCCTTCATGGCAAATGCTTCAACGCATAGGATTTCTTCATACGCCAACTAGCTGCATCAGGCTCAGATCTGTTTGGTTTAAAGTTCTATGCTCCTTGGGTAATGAGGCTGATCAAACTTCACTCTGCCATCTCGTATCAGCCGTCAGCCCGCAACCATCGGATCTTCTTGCCTGATGTGGATACCTCTGCTGAAGCCATCTATCCTGAACCTGCCAAGCAACCTCTGAGTCTTCAGAATGCAGAACACCAGAGCTTCACTCAAAACGTTGAAGGTGTTGAAGCCATCTCCAGGGTGTATCCTTTGGCTGGCACTACACGTGCACCACACCCTGCTTCAACTGAAGCCACTGACAGTGCCACTGCTTCAAGACCCAAGAAATGTACTCGTGTTCTCAACGACCGAGAACTTCTTGTGGCCCTTCATCAAAAGCAGGATAGGCATCATGACTGGTTGAAGCGACAGATGAAAAGCCTCTTGGTGGATGTAAATCGCATCCGAAATCTTGCCACCAAGAATGCATTCGTTGCACATGAAACCTGTCGCCGCACATGGAAAGGGCTAACGATGATGCTTTCTGAAGCTGATCTTCAAGAGGATGGCTTCATTGAAAAATTCAAGTTTGACTCCACACCTCCTCGAAGAGCTGTGCTGCTGGGAACTCCATCCCTTGAAGATTCTGAGTTATCTTCCTCTGCTGCCACAGTCACTGCCAGAATCATTAAGGAAGAAGACGATGCTACTTCACCACCATATGCTTCAGCACCTCCAAGCTCTTCTGCACCGCCAAACAATGCCAACAACCCTGCTACTTCATCTACTCCTCATGGGAACGAGTAGAGGCTCTATGTCTTCAAACCTTTTCGGTCATTACTGACAAAAGGGGGAGAAGCATATGAGAATGATAGTCTTCAAGCGGGTTCATATGGGCGGGTGCCTTATATTTTGCTTCATGCTTACAACTCTCGTTTTTGCTACATTTGGTTCTTATGAGTTGTAACACTTAAACCAGATGGTCGTCTGCTACTTGTTTGCCACCCTATTTTGCGAAGATAAATTCCGCATGTGCGACGATAAATTCCGCACTTATCTCATTCTGCAGACGTCCATTTTCCATTATGCATGTCATTATCTTCATATACTTTCACATGCATAGTGGATTGTCATCATAAGCTGAAGTGGATCCCCACAAGTACAACCTGCCATGTGCAGTTGCATTCCAAAAGCAAATTAACTTATATGCACATCTTCAGGGGGAGCCCTTGCAACTTATGAAGACAATTCCTTATCCTTTACCATTTCACAGACTATATTCCCCGTTGAAAACTTCAACTAGTTTGTCATCAATCACCAAAAAGGGGGAGATTGTAAGTGCATCTAGTGCCACCCCTAGTTGGTTTTGGAGTATTGACGACAAACCTAGTTGAGGGACTAATGTGTTTGTGAGAATTGCAGGATAACACAGGTAGAAGTCCCTCATTGATTCGGTTTTCCTACCAGAGATGACCCCTAAAAATGTATGAAGACATTGAAGTCAAAGGGGTATATGAAGATATTCACATTGAAGACTATGACAAGAGAAGACACCACATGAAGCCTATGGAGCTCGAAGACTTAGATCTTTCGTAGTTCTTTTTCTTTTGTGTTGAGTCATAGGAACCACCATACTGTTAAGTGGGGTCCAAGAGAACCAGTCAGAATGACTGAAGTGATGCCTAACCAAAAACACCTATGTCTTCGAGTGAAGACTATGAGAGCAAATCTTGTCCAGAGTCAGACAAGTCAGCTTTGCTTGTAGCCCAAGTAAAGTTGCCGTGTGAGTTTGAAATCTGACCGTTGGAACACGTGTCAGTTCCTTAGTGACCCAGGGTCATTTCGGACAAATCAGGTCGGGTTGCCAAGTGGCTATAAATAGCCCACCCCCCACAACCATAAATGGTTGGCTGCTCAGATTTCAGTGCACGGCTTTTGTCGTTTGAGAGCAACCCACCTCGAAGCCTTTGAGAGAAAATTCCTAGCGAGGAGAAAGCCCTAACCACCCAGAGCCAGAGTAAATTGGGCATCACTTAAGTCTTCTTGTCTGAGTGATCTGAAGACTTATTACACTTGAGGACTGTGCATCCTCCAGACGGTTAGGCGTCGTGTTCTGAGCATCCAAGAGACATTGTGGATTGCCAGTGAACGAAGTCTGTGAAGGTTTGAGAGTCTACCTTGAAGACTTACCTGAGTGATTGGGCGAGGACTATGTGACCTTATCTCAAGGAGAATACGGTGAGGACTTGGTGTCCTAAGCTGTGTGTTCAGGACTGGGTGTCCGGGACTGTGTGTCCTAAGGTTTAAATACCTAGCCACTCCAACCAGACGTACAGTTGTCACAGCAACTGGAACTGGTCCAACACATCATTGTCTTCAACGAGTCACTGGTTTCATCTTCACTTCCTTTTACTTACTGTTACTCATTATGAAGCCATTACATGCCTGCTATATCCTTTGTCTTCACAACGTAACTGTATGATTTGTTTGGCTTCATAACTTCTTCTTACCTGATCCTTATTACACTGCAGCTACTGGTCATTGTGCTTTCACTCTATTGAATACTTGACCATGGCTTGTCTAGTGTAATCTAACTTCCGCTGCATAGTAATAGGCATATCTCTGCTGTTTGTCTTCATAACTTCCACGTTTTGAAGACTTTCATAAAAATCGCCTATTCACCCCCCTCTAGTCGATATAACGCACTTTCACTATATTCCTTCATGGATTTCTTAAAAGAAGAGTTGTATCTGATGCAACCAGAAGGTTTTATCAATCCTAAAGGTGCTTACAAAGTGAGCAAGCTCCAACGATCCATCTATGGACTGGCGCAAGCATCTCGGAAGTTGGAAAATATGCTTTGATAAAGTGATCAAAGCATATGGTTTTATACAGACTTGCGGTGAAGCCTGTATTTACAAGAAAGTGAGTGGGAGCACTACATCATTTCTGATAAGTATATGTGAATGACAGATTGTTGATCAGAAATAATGTAGAATTTTCTAGAAAGCATAAAGGAGTGTTTGAAAAGAGTTTTTCAAAGAAAGACCTCGATGAAGCTACTTACACATTGAGCATCAAGATCTATAGAGATAGATCAAGTCGCTTGATAAGTTTTTTCAATGAGTACATACCTTGAAAAGATTTTGAAGTAGTTCAAAATGGAATAGTCAAAGAATGAGTTCTTGCCTGTGTTGCAAGGTGTGAAGTTGAGTAAAGACTCAAAACCCGACCACAACAAGAAAATAGAAAGAGAATATAGAAGTCATTCCCTATGCCTCAGTCATAGGTTCTATAAAGTATGCTATTCTGTTTACCAGTCCTATTGTATACCTTAGCATCTTTTTGGCAAGGGGGTACAATAGTGATCTAGGAGTAGATCATTGGACAACAGTCAAAATTATCCTTAGAGGACTAAGGAAATAATTCTCGGTTATGGAGGTGATAAAAGAGTTCGTCGTAAAGAGTTATGTCGATGCAAGCTTTTTACATCGATCTAGATGACTCTATGTCTCGATCTGGATACATATTGAAAGTGAGAGCAATTAGCTAGAGTAGCTCCGTGCAGAGCATTGTAGACCCGTAGGCTAAACTTCTCTCATAAGCAAAACATGATCACTCTTTGGGTGTTAATCACATAGCGATGTGAACTAGATTATTGACTCTAGTAAACCCTTTGGGTATTAGTCATATGGAGATGTGAACTAATCGCATAAAGATGTGAACTCGGTTATTGAATCTAGTGCAACTGGGAGACTGAAGGAAATATGCCCTAGAGGCAATAATAAAGTTATTATTTATCTCCTTATATCATGATAAATGTTTATTATTCATGCTAGAATTGTATTAACCGGAAACTTAGTACATGTGTGAATACATAGACAAACAAAGTGTCACTAGTTTGCCTCTACTTGACTGGCTCGTTGAATCAATCATGGTTATGTTTCCTAACCATAGACATGAGTTGTCATTTGATTAATGGGATCACATCATTAGACAATGATGTGATTGACTTGACCCATCCGTTAGCTTAGCACGATGATCGTTTAGTTTGTTGCTATTGCTTTCTCCATAAATATACATGTTCCTATGACTATGAGATCATGCAACTCCCAAATACCGAAGGAACACTTTGTGTGCTACCAAATGTCACAACGTAACTGGATGATTATAAAGGTGCTCTACAGGTGTCTTCGATGGTATTTGTTGAGTTGGCATGGATCAAGATTAGGATTTGTCACTCCGATTGTCGGAGAGGTATCTCTGGGCCCTCTCGGTAATGCACATCACTATAAGCCTTGCAAGTAATGTGACTAATGAGTTAGTTGCGGGATGATGCATTACGGAACGAGTAAAGAGACTTGCCGGTAACGAGATTGAACTAGGTATTGAGATACCAACGATCGAATCTCGGGCAAGTAACATACCGATGACAAAGGGAACAACGTATACCGTTATGCGGTTTGACCGATAAAGATCTTCGTAGAATATGTAGGAGCCAATATGAACATCCAGGTTCTACTATTGGTTATT
The DNA here is from genome assembly GCF_003073215.2 of Triticum urartu. Classification (NCBI taxonomy): domain Eukaryota; kingdom Viridiplantae; phylum Streptophyta; class Magnoliopsida; order Poales; family Poaceae; genus Triticum; species Triticum urartu. The sequence goes on along the minus strand of NC_053026.1, from coordinate 610,647,074 downwards.
GACCGAAGATGAGTCTCTGTCATGTCTACATAGTTCTCGAACCCGTAGGGTCTGCACGCTTAACGTTCGGTGACGATCAGTATTATGAGTTTATGTGTTTTGATGTACCGAAGGTTTTTCGGAGTCCTGGATGAGATCAGGGACATGACGAGGAGTCTCGAAATGTCCGAGAGGTAAAGATCGATATATTGGAAGGCTATATTCGGACATCGGAAAGGTTCTGAGTGTTTCGGGTATTTACCGGAGTACCGGAGAGTTACGGGAATTCGTCGGGGAGTATATGGGCCTTATTGGGCTTTAGGGGAAAGAGAGAGGGGAGGCTACGTGCCCCCCAAGGCCTAGTCCGAATTGGACTAGGGGGAGGGGCGGCGCCCCCTCCTTCCTTCTCTTCTCTCTTCCCTTTCCTTCTCTCCTACTCCTACTACATGGAAGGGGGGATCCTACTCCCGGTGGGAGTAGGACTCCCAGGGTGCGCCATAGTAGAGCCCCCCTGCCGGGGTACTGATCCACGGGCACCTATGGGACCGGCGGACCAGGTCCCTTTCGGTTCGGCGGGGGTGGAGATCGTGCAAAGAGCGGATCGAGGCGATACACGCGAGTGATTTACCCAGGTTCGGGCCGCACGGATGCGTAAAACCCTACTCCTGCTTTGTGGTTTGTATTGATTTCTTGCTCGGGAGCGCGGAGTGCTACAGTACACTTCAGCAGCTAACGAGACCGAGCGTGAGTGTATCTGAGCTAGCTAACCCCCCTCTACGTTGCGCACGGGCCTCCTTTTATATGCTCAAGGGGTCACCAACAGGTGGCAACGGAGGCAAAGGGTAAAAATGGAAAGGTGCTGCAGTAGGTATAGCTACCTGCTACAGTGTATCATACCTAACCCTGACGGCAGGGGACAAGGGCCTTAAATGCCCGTTTGTGTCGCCTAAACAGTGCAAAAAGGGACCGCCAGGGACGCCACCGTTCGCCACGATGGCGATCTTGTCAGCGCCGCTTGCCACCGCACGCCGCTGGCTGCACAGCCTCCCGCCACGTACGCCTGGAAGGGCTCCAGAGCGACACGTTAGTGGATGTGCTGGAGCGCGGGCCCAGAGAGGTGGCTTGCCGCGGCAAGCACCTTGCCGCTGTCGTTGTCTTGTCACGTCCGGGAGCTTGTCGCTCACCGGGCCTTGCCGGGACGCGTGGTGCGCCGCGGCAAGTTCCTTGAAATGCCTTGGGTGGCCTTCCCGGCAAGCTCCTCTTGCCGGGGTCTTGGGATGCTTTTGTTAGCCTTCCCGGCAAGCTCCTCTTGCCGGGGTCTTGTCTTCTTGGCTTGGACACTTCGTTCTTGAATGGCTCCAAAGGAACCACGGAGGACCTTGGCGGTCACCCGGCAAGCCTTGCCGCGGGATGCTGCGACTGCCCGTGCACAAGTTCGGGATACTAGGGTACCCCTACTCTAGTACACCGACACCCCCCTCCTCCACTCCTTTATATATGGGGGAGGGGGGCACCCAAAGACACACAAGTTGATTGTTCCCAGCCGTGTGCGGTGCCCCCCTCCACCATAATCCACCTCAATTATATGTAGATGTGCTTAGGCGAAGCCCTGCATCGGTAGCAACATCATCACCGTCATCACGCCGTCGTGCTGACGGAACTCTCCCGTGAAGCTCTACTGGATCGGAGTTTGTGGGACGTCATCAAGTTGAATGTGTGCTGAACTTGGACGTGCCGTGCTTTCGGTACTTGGATCGGTTGGATCGTGAAGACGTTCGACTACATCAACCGCGTTCTCATAACGCTTCCGCTTACAGTCTACGAGGGTACGTAGATGATACTCTCCCCTCTCGTTGCTGTGCATCACCATGATCTTGCATGTGCATAGGAATTTTTTTAAATTACTATGTTCCCCAACACGCCCCCACCTTGGCCGCCTCCTCCTCCTTTCCACTATGGCCCATTAAGGCCCATTGACTCCCCAGGGGTTCCGGTAACCCCCCGGTACTCCGGTATATGCTTGAACTATCTCAAAACCTTTCCGATGTCCAAACATAGTCATCCAATATATCAATCTTTATGTCTCGACCATTTCAAGACTCCTCGTCATGTCCGTGATCACATCCGGGACTCTGAAATACCTTCAGTACATCAAAACACATAAACTCATAATACCGATTGTCACCGAATGTTAAGCGTGCGGACCCTACGAGTTCGAGAACTATGTAGACATGACCGAGACACGTCTCCGGTCAATAACCAATAGCGGAACCTGGATGTTCATATTGGCTCCCACATATTCTACGAAGATCTTTATCGGTCAAACCGCATAACAACATACATTGTTCCCTTGGTCATCGGTATGTTACTTGCCCGAGATTCGATCGTTGGTATCTCAATATTCAATCTCGTTACCGATAAGTCTCTTTACTCGTTCCGTAATGCATCATCCCGTAACTAACTCATTAGTTACATTGCTTGCAAGGCTTATAGTGATGTGCATTACCGAGAGGGCCCAGAGATACCTCTTGATGTCTACTACATAACCTTCTTCTTGTAGACGTTGTTGGGCCTCCAAGTGCAGAGGTTTGTAGGACAGTAGCAAATTTCCCTCAAGTGGATGACCTAAGGTTTATCAATCCGTGGGAGGCGTAGGATGAAGATGGTCTCTCTCAAGCAACCCTGCAACCAAATAACAAAGAGTCTCTTGTGTCCCCAACACACCCAATAAAATGGTAAATTGTATAGGTGCACTAGTTCGGTGAAGAGATGGTGATACAAGTGCAATATGGATAGTAGATATAGGTTTTTGTAATCTGAAAATATAAAAACAGCAAGGTAACTAATGATAAAAGTGAGCACAAACGGTATTGCAATGTGTTGAAATAAGGCCTAGGGTTCATACTTTCACTAGTGCAAGTTCTCTCAACAATAATAACATAATTGAGTCATATAACTATCCCTCAACATGCAACAAAGAGTCATTGCAAAGTCACTAATAATGGAGAACAAACGAAGAGATTATGGTAGGTTATGAAACCACCTCAAAGTTATCCTTTCTGATCGATCTATTCAAGAGTACGTAGTAAAATAACACGAAGCTATTCTTTCCGTTCAATCTATCATAGAGTTCGTACTAGAATAACACCTTAAGACACAAATCAACCAAAACCCTAATGTCACCTAGATACTCCAATGTCACCTCAAGTATCCGTGGGTATGATTATACGATATTACTCACACAATCATAGATTCATCTATTCAACCAACACAAAGAACTTCAAAGAGTGACCCAAAGTTTCTACCGGAGAGTCAAGACGAAAACGTGTGCCAACCCCTATGCATAAGTTCACGGAACTCGCAAGTTGATCACCAAAACATACATCAAGTGGATCATGTGATATCCCATTGTCACCAAAGATAAGCACATGCAAGACATACATCAAGTGTTCTCAAATCCTTAAAGACTCAATCTGATAAGACAACTTCAAAGGGAAAACTCAATTCATCACAAGAGATTAGAGGGGGAGAAACATCATAAGATCCAACTATAATAGCAAGGCTCGCGATACATCAAGATCGTGTCAAATCAAGAACACGAGAGAGAGAGAGAGAGATCAAACACACAGCTACTGGTACATACCCTTAGTCCCGAGGGTGAACTACTCCCTCCTCATCATGGAGAGCGCTGGTATGATGAAGATGGCCACCGGAGAGGGATTCCCCCCCTCCGACAGGGTGCCGGAATGGGTCTAGATTGGTATTCGGTGGCTACAGAGGCTTCTGGCGGTGGAACTCCCGATCTATTCTGTTTCTCGATGTTTCTAGGGTATATTGATATATATAGGCGAAAGAAGTCGGTCAGGGGAGCCACGAGGGGCCCACGAGGGTGGGGAGCGCGCCCAGGGGGCAGGCGCGCCTCCCTGCCTCGTGTCTACCTCGAAGCTTCCTTGACTTTAACTCCAAGTTTCCTAGATCATGTTCGTTCCAAAAATCATGCTCCTGAAGGTTTCATTCTATTTGGACTCATTTGATATTCCTTTTCTGCGAAACACTGAAACAAGGGAAAAAACAGAAACTGGCACTGGGCTCTGGGTTAATAGGTTAGTCCCAAAAATAATATAAAAGTGTTTAATAAAGCCTGTAAACATCCAAAACAGATAATATAATAGCATGGAACAATAAAAAATTATAGATACGTTGGAGACGTATCAGCATCCCCAAGCTTAATTCCCGCTCGTCCTTGAGTAGGTAAATGATAAAAACAGAATTTTTGATGTGGAATGCTACCTAACATATTTCTCTAAGTAATTCTCTTTATTGTGGCATGAATATTCAGATCCATAAGATTCAAGACAAAAGTTTAATATTGACATAAAAATAATAATACTTCAAGCATACTAATAAAGCAATCATGTCTCCTCAAAATAACATGGCCAAAGCAAGCTATCCCTACAAAATCATATAGTCTAGCTATGCTCCATCTTCACCACACAAGGTATTAAAATCATGCACAACCCCGATGACAAGCCAACCAATTGTTTCATACTTTTGATGTTCTCAAACCTTTTCAATCTTCACGCAACACATGAGCGTGAGCCATGGATATAGCATTATAGGTGGAATAGAATGGTGGTTGTGGAGAAGACAAAAAAGGAGAAGATAGTCTCACATCAACTAGGCGTATCAACGGGCTATGGAGACGCCCATCAATAGATATCAATGTGAGTGAGTAGGGATTGCCATGCAACGGATGCACTAGAGCTATAAGTGTATGAAAGCTCAACAAAAAAAACTAGTGGGTGTGCATCCAACTTGCTTGCTCACGAAGACCTAGGGCATTTTGAGGAAGCCCATCATTGGAATATACAAGCCAAGTTCTATAATGAAAGATTCCCACTAGTATATGAAAGTGACAACATAGGAGACTCTCTATCATGAAGATCATGGTGCTACTTTGAAGCACAAGTGTGGTAAAAGGATAGTAGCATTGCCCCTTCTCTCTTTTTTTGGGTCTTCTCTTTTTGTTTTTTTGGCCTTTTTCTTTCTTTTTTTCGTCCGGAGTCTCATCCCGACTTGTGGGGGAATCATAGTCTCCATCATCCTTTCCTCACTGGGAAATGCTCTAATAATGATGATCATCACACTTCTTTTTACTTACAACTCAAGAATTACAACTCAATACTTAGAACATAATATGACTCTATGTGAATGCTTCCGGCGGTGTACCGGGATGTGCAATGAATCAAGAGTGACATGCATGAAAGAATTATGATCGGTGGCTTTGCCACAAATACGATGTCAACTACATGATCATGCAGGGCAATATGACAATGATGAAGCATGTCATAACGAACGAAACGGTGGAAAGTTGCATGGAAATATATCTCGGAATGGCTATGGAAATGCCATAATAGGTAGGTACGGTGGCTGTTTTGAGGAAGATATATGGTGGGTTTATGGTACCGGCGGAAGTTGCGCGGTACTAGAGAAGCTAGCAATGGTGGAAGGGTGAGAGTGCATATAATCCATGGACTCAACATTAGTCATAAAGAACTCATATAATTATTGCAAAAATCTATTAGTTATCGAAACAAAGTACTACGCGCATGCTCCGAGGGGGATAGATTGGTAGTAAAAGACTATCGCTCGTCCCCGACCGCCACTCATAAGGAAGACAATCAATAAATAAATCATGCTCCGACTTCATCACATAACGGTTCACCATATGTGCATGTTACGGGAATCACAAACTTCAACACAAGTATTTCTCAAATTCACAACTACTCAACTAGCATGACTCCAATATCACCATCTACATATCTCAAAACAATCATCAAGTATCAAACTTCTCTTAGTATTCAATGCACTTGTATGAAAGTTTTTATTATTGCCATGTTGTTCTAAAGGACTCTAAAAATAATATAAGTGAAGCACGAGAGTTCATCTATTTCTATAAAATAAAACCACCACCGTGCTCTAAAAGGATATAAGTGAAGCGCTAGAGCAAATGACAAACTACTCCAAAAGATATAAGTGAAAATCAATGAGTAGTCGAATAATTATGCAACTATGTGAAGACCCTCTAACATTTAATAATTTCAGATCTTGGGATATTATTCAAACAGCAAGCAAAATAAAATAAAATGAAATGACGCTCCAAGAAAAACACATATCATGTGGTGAATAAAAATATAGCTCCAAGTAGAGTTACCGATGAACGAAGACGAAAGAGGGGATGCCATCCGGGGCATCCCCAAGATTAGGCTCTTGGTTATCCTTGAATATTACCTTGGGTTGCCTTGGGAATCCCCAAGATTAGGCTCTTGCCACTCCTTATTCCATAGTCCATTGAATCTTTACCCAAAACTTGAAAACTTCACAACACTCAACTTAACAGAAAACTCGTAAGCTCCATTAGTATAAGAAAATAAATCACCACTTAGGTACTGTTGTGAACTCATTATAAATTCATATTGGTGTAATATCTACTGTATTCCAAATTCTCTATGGTTCATACCCTCCGATACTACTCATAGATTCATCAAAATAAGCAAACAACACATAGAGAACTGAATCTGTCAAAAACAGAACAGTCCTGAGAAATTAGGAAGTCCTAGGCAATTTGTTTATTAATATACTGCTAGTGGAATTGGATTTTATCCCTCTCTGGTAAAAAATGAAAATTATTCTCGTGAGCGCATACTTTCTGTTTCTTATAGCAAGATCAAATAACAATCACCTAAGAAGATCCTAAAGGCTTTACTTGGCACAAACACTAACTAAAACATAAAAAACACAATCATAACAGTGGATAGATGATTAATTTATTACTAAACATGAACAAAAAGCAAGGAGCAAAAATAAAATTGGGTTGCCCGCAACAAGCGCTATCGTTTAACGCCCCTAGCTAGGCATGATGATTTCAACGATGCTCACATAAAAGATAAGAATTGAAACATAAAGAGAGCATCAAGAAGAATATGCCTAGCACAATTAAGTCTAACCCACTTCCTATGCATAGGGATTTTGTGAGCAAACAATTTGTGGGAACAAGAATCAACTTGCATAGGAAGGTAAAACAAGCATAACTTCAAAATTTTAAGCACATAGAGAGGAAACTTGATATTATTGAAATTCCTACAAGCATATATTCCTCCCTCATAATAATTTTCAGTAGCATCATGAATGAATTCAACAATATAACCATCACATAAAGCATTCTTTTCATGATCTACAAGTATGCATAGTTGACACTCTTCCAAAATAGTGGGATTAACATTAACTAAAGTCATGACCTCTCCAAACCCACTTTCATAATTATCACAATAAGATTCAACACCCTCGAAAATAGTGGGATCATTACTTCCTAAAGTTGACACTCTTCCAAACCCACTTTCATCAATATAATCATCATAAATAGGAGGCATGCCATCATCAAAATAAATTTGCTCATCAAAACTTGGGAGACAAAAAAAATCATATTCATCAAACATAGCATCCCCAAGCTTGTGGCTTTGCATATCATTAGCATCATAGATATCCAAGGAATTCATACTAACAACATTGCAATCATGCTCATCATACAAAGATTTAGTGCCAAACATTCTAATGCATTCTTCTTCTAACACTTTGGCACAACTATCGGAATCCTTATTTTCACGAAAGACATTAAAAAGATGAAGCATATGAGGTAACCTTAATTCCATTTTTGTAGTTTTATTTTATAGACTAAACTAGTGATAAAATAAGAAACAAAAAGATTCAGTTGCAACATCTAAAGATATACCTTCAAGCGCTAACCTCCCCGGCAACGGCGCCAGAATAGAGCTTGATGTCTACTACACAACCTTCTTCTTGTAGACATTGTTGGGCCTCCAAGTGCACAGGTTTGTAGGACAGTAGCAAATTTCCCTCAAGTGGATGACCTAAGGTTTATCAATCCGTGGGAGGCATAGGATGAAGATGGTCTCTCTCAAGCAACCCTGCAACCAAATAACAAAGAGTCTCTTGTGTCCCCAACACACCCAATACAATGGTAAATTGTATAGGTGCACTAGTTCGGCGAAGAGATGGTGATACAAGTGCAATATGGATAGTAGATATAGTTTTTTGTAATCTGAAAATTTAAAAACAGCAAGGTAACTAATGATAAAAGTGAGCACAAACGGTATTCAATGCGTTGAAATAAGGCCTAGGGTTCATACTTTCACTAGTGCAAGTTCTCTCAACAATAATAACATAATTGGGTCAGATAACTATCCCTCAACATGCAACAAAGAGTCACTCCAAAGTCACTAATAGCGGAGAACAAACGAAGAGATTATGGTAGGGTAAGAAACCACCTCAAAGTTATCCTTTATGATCGATCTATTCAAGAGTCTGAAGTAAAATAACATGAAGCTATTCTTTCCGTTCAATCTATCATGAGTTCGTACTAGAATAACACCTTAAGACACAAATCAACAAAAACCCTAATGTCACCTAGATACTCCAATGTCACCTCAAGTATCCGTGGGTATGATTATACGATATGCATCACACAATCCCAGATTCATCTATTCAACCAACACAAAGAACTTCAAAGAGTGACCCAAAGTTTCTACCGGAGAGTCAAGACGAAAATGTGTGCCAACCCCTATGCATAAGTTCACGGAACTCGCAAGTTGATCACCAAAACATACATCAAGTGGATCATGTGATATCCCATTGTCACCAAAGATAAGCACATGCAAGACATACATCAAGTGTTCTCAAGTCCTTAAAGACTCAATCCGATAAGATAACTTCAAAGGGAAAACTCAATTCATCACAAGAGATTAGAGGGGGAGAAACATCATAAGATCCAACTATAATAGCAAGGCTCGCGACACATCAAGATCGTGTCAAATCAAGAACACGAGAGAGAGATCAAACACACAGCTACTGGTACATACCCTCAGTCCCGAGGGTGAACTACTCCCTCCTCATCATGGAGAGCGCTGGTATGATGAAGATGGCCACCGGAGAGGGATTCCCCCCTCCGACAGGGTGCCGGAATGGGTCTAGATTGGTATTCGGTGGCTATAGAGGCTTCTGGCGGCGGAACTCCCGATATATTCTGTTTCTCGATGTTTCTAGGGTATATTGATATATATAGGCGAAAGAAGTCGGTCAGGGGAGCCACGAGGGGCTCACGAGGGTGGGGGCGCGCCCAGGGGGGCAGGTGCGCCTCCCTGCCTCGTGGCCACCTCGAAGCTTCCTTGACTTCAACTCCAAGTCTCCTAGATCACGTTCGTTCCAAAAATCACGCTCCCGAAGGTTTCATTTCGTTTGTACTCCGTTTGATAATCCTTTTCTGCGAAACACTGAAACAAGGGAAAAACAAAAACTGGCACTGGGCTCTGGGTTAATAGGTTAGTCCCAAAAATAATATAAAAGTGTTTAATAAAGCCCATAAACATCCAAAACAGATAATATAATAGCATGGAACAATTGAAAATTATAGATACTTTGGAGACGTATTACCTCTCCGATACTCGGAGTGACAAATCCTAATCTCGATATATGCCAACTCAACAAACACCATTGGAGACACCTATAGAGCAACTTTATAGTCACCCAGTTACATTGTGACATTTGATAGCACACTAAGTGTTCCTCCGGTATTCGGGAGTTGCATGATCTCATAGTCATGGGAACATGTATAAGTTATGGAAAAAGCAATAGCAACAAACTAAACGATCATCTTGTTAAGCTAACGGATGGGTCAACTCAATCACATCATTCTCTAATGATGTGATCCCGTTAATCAAGTGAAAGCTCATGTCTATGGTTAGGAAACATAACCATCATTGATTCAACGAGATAGTCAAGTAGAGGCATACTAGTGACACTCTGTTTGTCTATGTATTCACACATGTACTAAGTTTCCGGTTAATACAATTCTAGCATGAATAATAAACATTTAGCATGATATAAGGAAATATAAATAACAACTTTATTATTGCCTCTAGGGCATATTTCCTTCAGTCTCCTACTTGCACTAGAGTCAATAATCTAGATTACATTGTAATGATTCTAACACCCATGGAGTCTTGTTGCTGATCATGTTTTGCTCGTGAGAGAGGCTTAGTCAATGGGTCTGCAATATTCAGATCCGTATGTATCTTGCAAATCTCTATGTCTCCCTCCTTGAATTGATCGCGGATGGAATTGAAGCGTCTCTTGATGTGCTTGGTTCTCTTGTGAAATGTGGATTCCTTTGCCAAGGCAATTGCACCAGTATTGTCACAAAAGATTTTCATTGCACCCGATGCACTAGGTATGACACCTAGATCAGATATGAACTCCTTCATCTAGACTCCTTCATTTGCTGCTTCCGAAGCATCTATGTACTCTGCTTCACACGTAGATCCCGCCACGACGCTCTGCTTGGAACTGCACCAACTGACAGCTCCACCATTTAATAAAAATACGTATCCAGTTTGTGACTTAGAGTCATCCGGATCAGTGTCAAAGCTTGCATCGATGTAACTGTTTACGACGAGCTCTTTGTCACCTCCATAAACGAGAAACATATCCTTAGTCCTTTTCAGGTATTTCAGGATGTTCTTGACCACTGTCGAGTGATCCACTCCTGGATTACTTTGGTACCTCCCTGCTAAACTAATAGCAAGGCACACATCAGGTCTGGTACACAGCATTGCATACATGATAGAACCTATGGTTGAAGCATAGGGAATGCCTTTCATTTTTCTCTATCTTCTGTAGTGGTCGGGCATTGAGTCTGACTCAACTTCACACCTTGTAACACAGACAAGAACCCTTTCTTTGCTTGATCCATTTTGAACTTCTTCAAAACTTTATCAAGGTATGTGCTTTGTGAAATTCCAATTAAGCGTCTTGATCTATCTCTATAGATCTTGATGCCCAATATATAAGCAGCTTCACCGAGGTCTTTCATTGAAAAATTCTTATTCAAGTATCCTTTTATGCTATTCAGAAATTCAGTATCATTTCCGATCAACAATATGTCATCTACATATAATATCAGAAATGCTACAGAGCTCCCACTCACTTTCTTGTAAATACAGGCTTCTCCAAAAGTCTGTATAAAACCATATGCTTTGATCACACTATCAAAGCGTATATTCCAACTCCGAGAGGCTTGCACCAGTCCATAAATGGATCGCTGGAGCTTGCACACTTTGTTATCACCTTTTGGATCGATAAAACCTTCTGGTTGCATCATGTACAACTCTTCTTTAAGATATCCATTAAGGAATGCAGTTTTGACATCCATTTGCCAAATTTCATAATCATAAAATGCGGCAATTGCTAACATGATTCGGACGGACTTAAGCACCGCTACGGGTGAGAAGGTCTCATCGTAGTCAACTCCTTGAACTTGTCGAAAACCTTTTGCAACTATTCGAGATGTGTAGACAGTAACATTACCATCAGAGTCAGTCTTCTTCTTGAAGATCCATTTATTCTCTATGGTCTGCCAATCATCGGGCAAGTCAACCAAAGTCCTCACTTTGTTCTCATACATGGATCCCATCTCAGATTTCATGGCCTCAAGCCATTTTGCGGAATCTGGGCTCATCATCTCTTCCTCATAGTTCGTAGGTTCATCACAGTCAAGTAACATGACCTCCAGAACAGGATTACCGTACCACTCTGGTGCGGATCTTACTCTGGTTGACCTACGAGGTTCGGTAGTAACTTGATCTGAAGTTTCATGATCATCATCATTAGCTTCCTCACTTACTGGTGTAGGAATCACTAGAACTGATTTCAGCGATGAACTACTTTCCAATAAGGGCGTATGTACAATTACCTCATCAAGTTCTACTTTCCTCCCACTCACTTCTTTCGAGAGAAACTCCTTCTCTAGAAAGGATCCATTCTTAGCAACGAATATCTTGTCTTCAGATCTGTGATAGAAGGTGTACCCAACAGTCTCCTTTGGGTATCCTATGAAGACACATTTCTCCGATTTGGGTTCGAGCTTATTAGGTTGAAGTTTTTTCACATAAGCCTCGCAGCCCCAAACTTTAAGAAACGACAGCTTGGGTTTCTTGCCAAACCACAAATCATAAGGTGTCATCTGAACAGATTTAGATGGTGCCCTATTTAATGTGAATGCAGCTGTCTCTAAAGCATAATCCCAAAACAATAGCGGTAAATCAGTAAGAGACATCATAGATCGCACCATATCTAGTAAAGTACGATTACAACATTCGGACACACCATTATGCTGTGGTGTTACGGGTGGCGTGAGTTGCGAAACTATTCCGCATTGTTTCAAATGAAGACCAAACTCATAACTCAAATATTCTCCTCCATGATCAGATTGTAGAAACTTTATTTTCTTGTTATGATGATTTTCCACTTCACTCTGAAATTCTTTGAACTTTTCAAATGTTTCAGACTTATGTTTCATTAAGTATATATACCCATATCTGCTCAAATCATCTGTGAAGATGAGAAAATAACGATATCCGCCGCGAGCCTCAATGTTCATTGGACCACATACATCAGTATGTATGATTTCCAATAACTCTGTTGCTCGCTCCATTGTTCCAGAGAACGGAGTTTTAGTAATCTTGCCCATGAAGTATGGTTCGCAAGTACCAAGTGATTCATAATCAAGTGATTCTAGAAGTCCATCAGAATGGAGTTTCTTCATGCGCTTTACACCAATATGACCCAAACGGCAGTGCCACAAATAAGTCGCACTATCATTATTAACTCTTCATCTTTTGGCATCAATACTATGAAGATGTGTATCACTACTATCAAGATTTAGTAAAAATAGACCACTCATCAGGGTGCATGACCATAAAAGATATTACTCATATAAATAGAACAACAATTATTCTCTAATTTAAATGAATAACCGTCTCGCATTAAACAAGATCCAGATATAATGTTCATGCTCAACGGTGGCACCAAATAAAAATTATTTAGGTCTAAAACTAATCCTGAAGGTAGATGTAGAGGTAGCGTGCCGACAGCAATCACATCGACTTTGGAACCATTTCCCACGCGCATCGTCACCTTGTCCTTAGCCAACCTTCGCTTAATCCGTAGCCCCTGTTTCGAGTTGCAAATGTTAGCAACTGAACCAATATCAAATACCCAGGCACTACTGCGAGCATTAGTAAGGTACACATCAATAACATGTATATCGAATATACCTTTCACTTTGCCATCCTTCTTCTCCGCCAAATACTTAGGGCAGTTCCGCTTCCAGTGACCAGTCCCTTTGCAGTAGAAGCACTCAGTTTCAGGCTTAGGTCTAGACTTGGGTTTCTTCACTTGAGCAACAACTGGCTTGCTGTTCTTTTTGAAGTTCCCCTTCTTCCCTTTACCCTTTTTCTTGAAACTGGTGGTCTTGTTGACCATCAACACTTGATGCTCCTTCTTGATTTCTACCTCCGCAGCCTTTAGCATTGCGAAGAGCTCAGGAATCGTCTTATCCATCCCTTGCATATAATAGTTCATCATGAAGCTCTTGTAGCTTGGTGGCAGTGATTGAATAACTCTATCAATGACACTATCATCAGGAAGATTAACTCCCAGCTAAGTCAAGTGGTTGTGGTACCCAGACATTCTGAGTATATGTTCACTGACAGAACTATTCTCCTCCATTTTGCAGCTCTAGAACTTATTGGAGACTTCATATCTCTCAATCCGGGCATTTTCTTGAAATATTAACTTCAACTCCGGGAACATCTCATATGCTCCATGACGTTCAAAACGTCATTGAAGTCCCGGTTCTAAGCCGTAAAGCATGGCACACTGAACTATCGAGTAGTCATCAGCTTTGCTCTGCTAGGTGTTCATAACAGCTGGCGTTGCTCCTGCAGCGGGTTTGTCACCTAGCGGTGCTTCCAGGACGCAATTCTTCTGTGCAGCAATGAGGATAATCCTCAAGTTACGGACCCAGTCTGTGTAGTTGCTACCATCATCTTTGAACTTAGCTTTCTCTAGGAACGCATTAAAATTCAACGGAACAACAACACGGGCCATCTATCTACAACAACATAGACATGCAAAATACTATCAGGTACTAAGTTCATGATAAATTAAAGTTCAATTAATCATTTTACTTAAGAACTCCCACTTAGATAGACATCCCTCTAGTCACCTAAATGATCATGTGATCGATATCAACTAAACCATGTCCGATCATCACGTGAGATGGAGTAGTTTTCAATGGTGAACATCACTATGTTGATCATATCTACTATATGATTCATGCTCGACCTTTTGGTCTTAGTGTTCCGAGGCCATATATGCATATGCTAGGCTCGTCAAGTTTAACCCGAGTATTCCGCGTGTGCAAAACTGGCTTGCACCCATTGTATGTGAAAGTAGAGCTTATCACACCCGATCATCATGCGGTGTCTCGGCACGACGAACTGTAGCAACGGTGCATACTCAGGGAGAACACTTATACCTTGAAATTTAGTGAGAGATCATCTTATAATGCTATCGTTGAACTAAGCAAAATAAGATGCATAAAGGATAAACAGCACATGCAATCAATATAAGTGATATGATATGGGCATCATCATCTTGTGCCTTTGATCTCCATCTCCAAAGCACCGTCATGATCACCATCGTCACCGGTTTGACACCTTGATCTCCATCGAAGCATCGTTGTCGTCTCGCCAACTATTGCTACTATGACTATCGCTACTGCTTAGTGATAAAGTAAAGCAATTACATGGCGATTGCATTTCATACAATAAAGCGACAACCATATGGCTCCTACCAGTTGCCGATAACTCTGTTACAAAACATGATCATCTCATACAATAAAATTTAGCATCATGTCTTGACCATGTCACATCACAACATGCCCTGCAAAAACAAGTTAGACGTCCTCTACTTTGTTGTTGCAAGTTTTACGTGACTGCTACGGGCTGAGCAAAAATCGTTCGTATCTACGCATCAAAAACCACAAAGCGATATAGTGATTGCTTTTTGATCTTCAGAAAGAACTCTGTTCATTGAATCCGATTCAACTAAAGTTGGAGAAACTGACACCCACCAGCCACCTGTGTGCGAAGCACGTCGGTAGAAACAGTCTCGCGTAAGCATACGCGTAATGTCGGTCTGAGCCGCTTCATCCAACAATACCGCTGAATCAAGAATCAACTAGTGACGGCAAGCAATATGTATATACCCACGCCCACAACTCCTTTGTGTTCTACTCGTGCATATAACATCTACGCATAGACCTGGCTCTAATACCACTGTTGGGGAACATAGTAATTTCAAAAAAAATTCCTACGCGCACGCAAGATCAGGTGCTGCATAGCAACGAGAGGGGAGAGTGTTGTCTACGTAGCCTCGTAGACCATAAGCGGAAGCGTTATGCCAACGCGGTTGATGTAGTCTTACATCTTCACGATCGACCGATCCTAGTACCGAAAGTACGACACCTTCCGCGATCTGCACACGTTCGGCTCTGTGACGTCCGACGAACTCACGATCGAGCAGAGTGTCGAGGGAGATCTTTATCAGCACGATGGCGTAATGACGGTGATGATGAAGCTACCGGCGCAGGGCTTCGCCTAAGCACTGCAACGATATGACCGAGGTGGATTATGGTGGAGGGGGGCACCGCACACGGCTAAGAGATCAATGATCAACTTGTGTGTCTATGGGGTACCCCCCTCCCCCCGTATATAAAGGAGTGGAGGAGGGGGAGAGGGCCGGCCTCCTAGGCGCGCCCAAGGGGGTAGTCCTACTCACGATGGGAGTAGGATTCCCCCTTCCTTAGTTGGAGTAGGAGAGGGAAGGAAGGGGGAGAAGGAGAGAAGGAAAGGAGGGCCGACCCCCCCTCCCAATTCGGATTGGGATTGGGGGGAGGGGGCGCGCCCCTACCTTGGCCGCCTCCTCCTCCTTTCCACTATGGCCCATTAAGGCCCATTGACTCCCCGGGGGGTTCTGGTAACCCCCTGGTACTCCGGTATATGCCCGAACTCTCCTGAAACCTTTCCGATGTGCAAACATAGTCATACAATATATCGATCTTTATGTCTCGACCATTTTGAGACTCCTCGTCATGTCCGTGATCACACCCGGGACTCTGAAATACCTTTGGTACATCAAAACACATAAACTCATAATACCGATCATCATCGAACGTTAATCGTGCGGACCCTACGGGTTCGAGAACTATGTAGACATGACCGAGACATGTCTCCGTTCAATAACCAATAGCGGAACCTGGATGTTCATATTGGCGCCCACATATTCTACGAAGATCTTTTCGGTCAAACCGCATAACAACATACGTTGTTCCCTTTGTCATCGGTATGTTACTTGCCCGAGATTCGATCGTCGGTATCTCAATACCTAGTTCAATCTCGTTACCGGCAAGTCTCTTTACTCATTCCGTTATGCATCATCCCGTAACTAACTCATTAGTTACATTGCTTGCAAGGCTTATAGTGTTGTGCATTACCGAGAGGGCCCAGAGATACCTCTCCGGTACTCAGAGTGACAAATTCTAATCTCGATCTATGTTAACTCAACAAACACCATAGGAGACACCCATAGAGCATCTTTATAGTCACCCAGTTACGTTGTGATGTTTGATAGCACACTAAATGTTCCTCCAGTATTCGGGAGTTGCATAATCTCATAGTCATAGGAACATGTATAAGTTATGGAAAAAGCAATAGCAACAAACTAAACATCATCGTGCTAAGCTAACGGACGGGTCAACTCAATCACATCATTCTCTAATGATGTGATCCCGTTAATCAAGCGACAACTCATGTCTATGGTTAGGAAACATAACCATCATTGATTCAATGAGCTAGTCAAGTAGAGGCATACTAGTGACACTCTATTTGTCTATGTATTCACACATGTACTAAGTTTCCGGTTAATACAATTTTAGCATGAATAATAAACATTTATCATGATATAAGGAAATATAAATAACAACTTTATTATTGCCTCTAGGGCATATTTCCTTCAGAGTCGTGTCGCTCGAGAGGCAGTATTCGTATTTTTTTTACAAATATGGCCCCTTTGCAGGACTTGAGACACATCTGGCCCTTGGGAAAACTAATTTATAATATGACCCCCCCTTTAGAGGACTTGAGACACATCTGGTCCTTGGGCAAAACTAATTTAAAATATGGCCCCTGGGGTCGGCGCCACATATCATGGCGCCGGAGTTGTACATGGCAGCGCCACACTACACGGCGCCGAGCTGTAGAAGTTCGGAGTTGGGCTATGTGGAGCCAACCTTAGATGAGCCCATAGAGACCCTAGAGGCCAGATTTGCTCGACTCCACAAAGCATGGCGTTGAAGCTGTACATGTAGGCGCCGTGCCACATGTTATGTGGCACAGACCCAGAGGCAAGATTCCAAATTAGTTTTGCCCAAGGGCTAGATGTGTCTCAAGTCGCTCAAAGGGACCAGATTTGTCAAAAATACGCAGTATTCAAAGTTTCAAAGGATAATCTGGAGGTGTTTTATCCACAAGTGCAAGATAACTTGCTGGATTGGTGGCTACAAACTAGAAGAAGTTACACATGTGGCGGAAAGGGAGGTTTTGACAAGTTTGTTATTGCGGTGGCTTGGTCACTTTGGAAACAAAGAAATGCTTGGGTGTTCAATCGGACAAACCAAGAAAAAATAGTTGATTAACTACAAACACATTATGAACGAGATCAAAGAATAGAGGGAGGTTGGACATGGTGTTGGTGCACTAAACCGTTTTGTGAGAGAGTAGGCTTAGGCTTAGGTGTTGGTGTAGGTGTTGTGGTTCACTTGCGCTCATGTTGTAATCTGATAATCCCCAAGTGCAGGGAATCATCGTAGCAATTCCCAAAGGTGGAAGTGATAAGTATGGAGTGTCGAACCCACAAGGAGCTAAAGGTAAGATCAATATTCTCTCAAGCCCTATTTGCCAGTGATACGTCTCTACGTACACCGAATGTTTGCTTCCAACTAGAAACGGGAAATAAAACTACGTTGTGGGTATGAAGAGGATAACTTTGCATGATATCGAAGAGCTAAAATATAAAATTAGGTGCTGTTATCATAAAATTAGAATATATTACTAAATATTAGAAATAGCGAGTGTGGAATAATGATGGGTCGGTGTGCGGAATTGTCCTAGGCAATTGTTAACAAGACCGATAGTCGTCCTTGCAATTTCATATGAGGGAGAGGCATAAGCTAACATACTTTCTCTTCCTGGATCATATGCACTTATGATTGGAACTCTAGCAAGCATCCGCAACTACTAAAGATCATTAAGGTAAAACCCAACCATAGCATTAAAGCATCAAGTCCCCTTTATCCCATACGGAGCAACCCCCTTACTCGGGTTTATGCTTCTGTCACAAAAGCAACCCACTATAAGTGAATCATGAATGTATTGCAACACCCTACGACGGGAATCCCTCATGCTTGCGCGACACGGAGGGCACAATAGGACAACACCAAAATAAAACATACAACTCATACCAATCTAGATCAACAATCAACCCAAAGACAAAGGATATCTACTCAAAACATCATAGGATGACAACACATCATTGGATCATAATATGTGGCATAAAGCACCATGTTCAAGTAGGGATTACAACGGGGTGCGGGAGAGTGGACCGCGTAAAAGAGATGAGGATGGTGATGATGATGGTGATGTTGATGAAGACGATCACCGCGGCGATGATTCCCCTCCCGATGGCACTCCGGCGCCATCGAGCGATAGAAGGAGAGGCTCTCCCCCTTGTGCTTCCTCCTCCATGGCCTCCCCCTGGATGGGGAGAGGTTCTCCCTCTGGTCCTTGGCCTTCATGATGACGATGGCCCCTCAGGGATCCTCCTCCCTAGCCTCCGGTGATGATGGCCCCCTCCAGTAGGGTGCCAGAGAGGGCCTAGATTGATTTCTCGTGGCTACAGAGGCTTGCGGCGGCGGAACTTCCGATCTAGGTTAATTTTGGGAGGTTTGGGTATTTATAGGAGAGGTTGGCATCAAGAACAAGTCAGGGGCCCCCACGGGAAGTCCGCGAGGCATAGGGGCGCGCCCAGGGGGTGGGCGCGCCCCCACCCTTGTGGGGCCCACGGGACTCCCCTTCGGTAGATTTTTGTTCCGGTATTTTTTATATTTTCTAGAAAAATTCTCCGTTGATTTTCATCACATTCCGAGAACTTTTATTTCTGCACAAAAACAACACCACGGTAGTTCTGCTGAAAACAGCGTCAGTCCGGGTTAGTTCTAATCAAATCATACCAAAATCATATAAAACTATTGTAAACATGGCATGAATAATTCATAAATTATAGATACGTTGGAGATGTATCAGCACCCCCAAGCTTAATTCCTGCTCGTCCTCGAGTAGGTAAATGATAAAAGAAATAATTTATGAAGTGTGAATGCTAGCAAGTGCATGAGTTTGATCAATGATAGTTCCAATCACTTTTTCTAGCATCATTATATATCATAACAGTAGCTCAACTTATAAAACTTCTCATGATCAAGTAACAAGCTATTCACATGTTAAAGTATAGATCATAAACTTTCTTGAAAACTAACAAACCATGCTCTTAGTCATCAAACAATTGCAATTTATCTTATTTTCGGGATGGGTCTATGTAAGAGCTTTGGTTCAGCAAACTCCACATACTCAACTATTATTTAATCTTTCACAATTGCTAACACTCAAGTGATATTTATGGGTTCAAAGTTTTAATCGGACACAGAGAAAGATAGGGGCTTATAATTTTGCCTCCCAACTTTTTACCTCAAGGGTAATGTCAACAATAATAATTTATGCAAACCTACATCCAAGTGGATATATATCTGGATCGCTCCAACACAAAGTGCTTGCCAAATGAAAAAGTGTAAAAAGGAAAGGTGATGATCACCATGAATCTTGTATAAGGGTAGAAGATAAAAGTAAAGGATAGGCCCTTCGCAGAGGGAAGCATAGGTTGTCATGTGCTTTTATGGTTGGATGCACGAAATCTTAATGCAAAAGAACGTCAGTTTATATTGCGACTTGTGATATGGACCTTTATTATGCAGTCCATCGCTTTTATTTCTTCCACATCACAAGATCGTATAAAGCTTATTTTCTCCGCACTAATAAATCATACATATTTAGAGAGCAATTTATTACTTGCAACAATGACAACTTACTTGAAGGATCTTACTCAATCCATAGGTAGGTATGGTGGACTCTCATGGCAAAACTGGGTTTAAGGGTATTTGGAAGCACAAGTAGTATCTCTATTTGGTGCAAAGAATTTGGCTAGAATGAGGGGGAAGGCAAGCTCAACATGTTGGATGATCCATGACAATATAATTTATTTCAGATGTAAGAAAACATAACCCATTACGTTGTCTTCCTTGTCTAACCTCAACTTTTTAGCATGTCATATTTTAATGAGTGCTCACAATCATAAAAGATGTCCAAGATAGTATATTTATATGTGAAAACCTCTCTTTCTTTATTACTTCCTATTAATTGCAACGATGAGCAAAACTATGTTTGTCAACTCTCAACAACCTTTATTCATCATACTCTTTATATGTGAAGTCATTACTCTCCATAAGATCCATATGATCTCTTTAATTCTTTTCATTCTTTCTCTTCTCTTTTATTTTTATTCCCTCAAGATTATAGCAAGATGGCAAAGCCCTTGACTCAACACTAATCTTTATTATATAGCTCATGGACTTGATTACATAGAAGGATCATAAAGCAAAACTCAAAACTAGATCGTAATAAAACTTTATGCTACTAGATCAAAATATAACCAAAAGGATCGAACTAAGAAAAACGGTAAAGATAAAAGTGTGATGGTGATACGATACCGGGGCACTCCCCCAAGCTTGGCAGTTGCCAAGGGGAGTGCCCATACCCATGTGTTTATGTCTCCTTCCTCGGAGGTGGTGATGATGGAGTTGTTGATGATGTAGGCTTGTCATCCATCTTCCAAGGCATAGGCTCACCATCATAGAAGGATGATCGAGTCTCCGGGATCTTCAAATCTACAGCCAAACTCATCCTCTTGAATCTATATTCATACTCATAGTTTTGGTTTTGCAGGTCATAGATCTGGACTTGGAGATGCTCAATTTTCTCGTGAAGCTTGAAGATGGTCTCCCCGATGTTCCTGGCATCTTGCTTGGTTTTGTTGGTGAACTCCGTGATCATTATGTGGTTGGCGTCGAGTCCACGCTCCACCATCTCCTGGCACTTGAAAACTTGTTGCTCCATTGTGATACGTCTCCAACATATCTATATTTTTTGATTGTTCCATGCTATTATATTATCTATTTTGGATGTTAATGGGCTTATTTTTACACTTTTATATTATTTTTGGGACTAACCTATTAACCGGAGGCCCAACCCAAATTGATGTTTTTTGCCTATTTCAGTGTTCCACAGAAAAGGAATATCAAACGGAGTCCAAATGGAATGAAAACTTCGGGAGCGTGATTTTTGGAACAAACGTGATCCAGAGGACTTGGAGTGGACGTCAACCAATCAACGAGGAGGCCAAAAGGCAAGGGAGCGCGACTACCCCCTGGGCACGCCCTCCACCCTCGTGAGCCCCTCGTTGCTCCACCGACCTACTTCTTCCTCCTATATATGTTCACATACCCTGCAAACATCCAGGAGCACCATGAAACCCTATTTCAACTGCCGCAACCTTCTATACCCAAGAGATCCCATCTTGGGGCCTTTTCCGGAGCTCCGCCGAAAGGGGCATTGATCACGGAGGGCCTCTACATCAACTCCATGGCCCCTCCGATGATGTGTGAGTAGTTTACCTCAGACCTTCAGGTCCATAGCTAGTAGCTAGATGGCTTCTTCTCTCTCTCTGGATCTCAATACAAAAGTTCTCCTCGATTCTCTTGGAGATCTATTCGATGTAATCTTCTTTTGCGGTGTGTTTGTCGAGATCCGATGAATTGTGGGTTTATGATCAAGTTTATCTATGAACAATATTTGAATATTCTCTGAATTCCTTTATGTATGATTGGCTTATCTTTGCAAGTCTCTATGAATTATCAGTTTGGTTTGGCCTACTAGATTGATCTTTCTTGCAATGAGAGAAGTGCTTAGCTTTGGGTTCAATCTTGCGATGCTCGATCCCAGTGACAGAAAGGGAAACGACACGTATTGTATTGTTGCCATCGAGGATAAAAAGATGGGGTTTACATCATATTGCATGAGTTTATCCCTCTACATCATGTCATCTTGCTTAAGGCGTTACTCTGTTCTTATGAACTTAATACTCTAGATGCATGCTGGATAGCAGTCGATGTGTGGAGTAATAGTAGTAGATGCAGAATCATTTCGTTCTACTTGTCACGGACATGATGCCTATATACACGATCATACCTAGATATTCTCATAATTATTCGCTTTTCTATCAATTGCTCGACAGTAATTTGTTCACCCACCGTAATACTTATGCTATCTTGACAGAAGCCACTAGTGAAACCTATGGCCCCTGGGTCTATTTTCCATCATACAAGTTTCCAATCTATTTTATTTTGCAATCTTTACTTTCAATCTATATCATAAAAAATACCAAAAATACTTATCTTATTATTATCATCTCTATCAGATCTCACTCTTGCAAGTGGCTGCGAAGGGATTGACAACCCCTTTATTGCGTTGGTTGCGAGGTTCTTATTTGTTTGTGTAGGTACAAGGTGACTCGCGTGTGGTCTCCTACTGGATTGATACCTTGGTTCTCAAAAACTGAGGGAAATACTTACGCTGCTTTACTGCACCACCCTTTCCTCTTTAAGGGAAAACCAACGCAGTGCTCAAGAGGTATCACATTGTCTCGAGTCTTGTCTCCACGCTTCCGGTCCTCCTGGGTCCCTCAACATCATGGATGTGCAGCAACCCCTCATGCACCTCATTGGCTTGAGGGTGTTGCAGCACCTCCGCGAGGTAGGGGTTGATGACCTTCTCGAAGAACTTGTCCTTGGGGGCTCTTGAAGATGTCATGGCGATCTAGATTTGTCAGAAAATAGCTCGAAACAAAGACAGAAGATATTTGCGTGATACAGTGGTCAAAACCTTCGGGAGATTATATAATGAATTTTTATCAACCAAAAGAAGTATCATGCAAGAAAACGGAGTCCAGAGAGCACACGAGGTGCCCACGAGGCAGGGGGCGCGCCCTCCACCCTCGTGGATGCCTCGTGTCCTTCCCGGACTACTTCTTATTTTCCTATTTTCTTAAATATTCCAAAACGGAGAAAAATTGCTATTAGAACTGTTTTGGAGTCGGCTTACTTACCGTACCACATACCTCTTCCTTTTCGGAGTCTGGAACGTTCTGGAAAGTGTCCCTTATATATTCCTCCGAGGTTACGGTTTCAATAACATTAGTTTCAACATTTATAGGATTACCTGAGATATAATGTTTGATTCTTTGACCGTTCACCACCCTCGGATTTGTGCCTTCGAAGTTGTTGATTTTTATGGCACCGGAACGATAGACCTCCTCGATAATGTAAGGACCTTCCCGTTTTGAGAGGAGTTTGCCTGCAAAAAATCTTAAACGAGTGTTGTATAGCAAAACATAATCACCTACATTAAACTTGCGCTTTTGTATCCTTTTGTCATGCCATCTTTTAACTTTCTCTTTAAACAGTTTGGCATTCTCATAGGCCCGGGTTCTCCATTCATCAAGTGAGCTAATGTCAAAAAGCCTCTTCTCACCGGGAAGTTTGAAATTATAATTGAGCTCTTTAATGGCCCAATATGCCTTATTTTCTAGTTCGAGAGGTGAGTGACATGCTTTTCCATAAACCATTTTATACGGAGACATACCCATAGGATTTTTATATGCAGTTCTATAAGCCCATAATGCATCATCAAGTTTCTTGGACCAATCCTTTCTAGATCTATTAACAGTCTTTTGCAAAATTAATTTAAGCTCTCTATTACCCAGTTCTACTTGACCACTAGATTGTGGATGATATGGAGATGCAATTCTATGATTAACATCATACTTAGCAAGCATTTGACGAAAAGCACCATGAATAAAATGTGAACCACCATTAGTCATTAAGTATCTAGGGACTTCAAACCTCAGAAAAATAACTTCTTTAAGCATCTTAATAGAGGTGTTATGACCAGCACTACTAGTTGGAATAGCTTCTACCCACTTAGTAACGTAATCAACAGCAACTAAAATATGTGTATACCCATTAGAGGAAGGAAACGGTCCCATATAATCAAAGCCCCAAACATCAAATGGTTCAATAACAAGTGAATAATTCATAGGCATTTCTTGACGTCTACTAATATTACCAATTCTTTGACATACATCACAAGAAAAGACAAACTTACGTGCATCCTTGAAGAGAGCAGGCCAATAAAAACTGGATTGCAATACCTTATGTGAAGTTCTGTCTCCAGCATGGTGTCCTCCATAAGCCTCGGAATGACACTTGCGTAGGATCTGTTCCTGTTCATGCTCAGGTACACAACGTCTAATAATACCATCTACTCCTTCTTTATAAAGGTGTGGGTCATCCTAGAAGTAATGTCTTAAATCATAGAAAAACTTTTTCGTTTGTTGGTATGTGAAACTAGGTGGTATAAATTTAGAAACAATATAATTAGCATAATCAGCATACCATGGAGCAGTATGAGAAGTATTTATGATAGCCAATTGTTCATCAGGAAAGCTATCATCAATAGGTAGTGGGTCACCAAGAACGTTCTCTAACCTAGACAAGTTGTCTGCAAGAGGGTTCTCAGCTCGCTTTCTATCGATAATATGCAAATCAAATTCTTGTAGTAAGAGACCCCATCTAATAAGTCTAGGTTTAGCATGTTTCTTTTCCATAAGATATTTAATAGCAGCATGATCAGTTTGAACAGTTACTTTAGAATCAACAATATAAGGTCTGAACTTATCACAAGCAAATACAACTGCTAAAAATTCTTTTTCAGTAGTAGCATAATTTCTCTGGGCACTGTCTAGAGTCTTACTAGCATATTGGATAACATTTAATTTCTTACCAACTCTTTGTCCTAGAACAGTCCCTACAGCATAATCACTAGCATCACACATAATTTCAAAGGGTTAATACCAATCAGGTGGCTGAACAATAGGTGTAGAAATCAAGGTTTCTTAAGTATTTCAAATGCTTCTACACAATCATCATCAAAGACAAAAGGAACATATTTTTGTAAGAGATTAGTCAGAGGCCTAGAAATTTTAGAGAAGTCCTTAATGAACCTCCTATAAAACTGCCATGACCAAGGAAAGTTCTTATGCCTTTAATGTCCTTAGGACATGACATATTTTCAGTAGCATCAACTTTAGCTATATCAACTTCAATACATTGCTACCTCTTGAGCACTACGTTGGTTTTCCCTTGAAGAGGAAAGGGTGATGCAGCAAAGTAGCGTAAGTAGTCCCTCAGTTTTTGAGAACCAAGGTATGAATCCAATAGGAGGCCACACAAACAAATAAGAACCTTGCAACCAACGCGATAAAGGGGTTGTCAATCCCTTCATGGTCACTTACAAGAGTGAGATCTGATAGAGATGATAAGATAATATTTTTGGTATTTTTATGCTAAAGATTAAAAGTAAAAATTGCAAAATAAAAGGTAATAGAAATAGAAAGATTAATATAATGGAGAATAGACCCGGGGGCCATAGGTTTCACTAGTGGCTTCTCTCAAGATAGCATAAGTATTATGGTGGGTGAACAAATTATTGTCGAGCAATTGATAGAAAAGCGAATAATTATGAGAATATCTAGGCATGATCATGTATATAGGCATCACATCTGTGACAAGTAGACCGACTCCTGCTTGCATCTACTAGTATTAGTCCACACATCGACCGCTATCCAACATGCATCTAGAGTATTAAGTTCATAAGAACAAAGTAACACATTAGGTAAGATGACATGATGTAGTGGGATAAACTCAAGCAATATGATATAAACCCCATCTTTTTATCCTCGATGGCAACAATACAATATGTGTCGTTTCCCTTTCTGTCACTGGGATCGAGCACCGCAAGATTGATCCCAAAGCTAAGCACTTCTCCCGTTGCAAGAAAGATCAATCTAGTAGGCCAAACCAAACTGATAATTCAAAGAGACTTGCAAAGATAACCAATCATACATAAAAGATTTCAGAGAAGAATCAAATATTGTTCATAGATAGACTTGATCATAAACCCACAATTCATCGGATCTCGACAAACACACTGCAAAAAGAGTTACATCGAATAGATCTCCAAGAAGATCAAGGAGAACTTTGTATTGAGATTCAAAGAGAGAGAAGAAGCCATCTAGCTAATAACTATGGAACCGAAGGTCTGAAGTAAACTACTCACACATCATCGGAGGGGCCATGGAGTTGATGTAGATGCCCTCCGTGATCGATGCCCCCTCCGGCGGAGCTCCGGAAAAGGCCCCAAGATGGGATCTCTTGGGTAAAGAAGGTTGCGGTGGTGGAAATAGGGTTTCATGGTGCTCCTGGATGTTTTCAGGGTATATGAGTATATATAGGAGGAAGAAGTAGGTCGGTTGAGCCATGAGGGGCCCACGAGGGGGAGGGCGCGCCCAGGGGGTAGGCGCGCCCCCTTGCCTCGTGGACTCCTCGTTTGTTTCTTGACGTCCACTCCAAGTCCTCTGGATCACGTTTGTTCCAAAATCACGTTCCCAAAGGTTTCTTTCCGTTTGGATTCCATTTGATATTCCTTTTCTGCGGAACACTGAAATAGGCAAAAAAACAGCAATTTGCACTGGGCCTTGGGTTAATAGGTTAGTCCCAAAAATAATATAAAAGTGTAAAATAAAGCCCATTAACATCCAAAACAGATAATATAATAGCATGGAACAATCAAAAATTATAGATACGTTGGAGACGTATCAAGCATCCCCAAGCTTAATTCCTGCTCGTCCTCGAGTAGGTAAATGATAAAAACAGAATTTTTGACGTGGAATGCTACCTGGCATAATTCTCAATGTAATTCTCTTTATTGTGGCATGAATATTCAGATCCGAAAGATTCAAGACAAAAGTCTAATATTGACATAGAAATAATAATACTTCAAGCATACTAACTAAGCAATTATGTCTTTTCAAAATAACATGGCAAAAGAATGTTCATCCCTACAAAATCATATAGTTTGGTCATGCTCCATTTTCGTCACACAAGAATGCTCTCACCATGCACAACCCCGATGACAAGCCAAGCAATTGTTCCACACTTTAGTAATCTCAAACTTTTTCCAACTTTCACGCAATACATGAGCGTGAGCCATGGATATAGCACTATGGGTGGAATAGAATATGATGATGGGGGTTATGTGGAGAAGACAAAAAAGGATAAAGTCTCACATCGATGCGGCTAATCAATGGGCTAGGGAGATGCCCATCAATTGATGTCAATGCAAGGAGTAGGGATTGCCATGCAACGGATGCACTAGAGCCATAAATGTATGAAAGCTCAACAAAAGAAACTAAGTGGGTGTGCATCCAACTTGCTTGCTCACGAAGACCTAGGGCATTTGAGGAAGCCCATTGTTGGAATATACAAGCCAAGTTCTATAATGAAAAATTCCCACTAGTATATGAAAGTGACAAAACAAGAGACTCTCTATCATAAAGATCATGGTGCTACTTTGACGCACAAGTGTGGAAAAAAGGATAGTAGCATTGCCCCTTTTTATTTTTTATTTTATTTTTTTGGAACGATGCTCTATTAATGATGATCATCACACTTCTATTTATTTACAAATCAATGATTACAACTCGATACTAGAACAAAGTATGACTCTATATGAATGCCTCCGGCGGTGTACTGAGAAGGGTAATGAATCAAGAGTGACATGTATGAAAAATTATGAATGGTGGCTTTGCCACAAATACGATGTCAACTACATGATCATGCAAGACAATATGACAATGATGATGTGTGTCATGATAAATGGAACTGTGGAAAGTTGCATGGCAATATATCTCGGAATGGCTATGGAAATGCCATAATAGGTAGGTATGGTGGCTGTTTTGAGGAAGATATAAGGAGGTTTATGTGTGACAGAGCGTATCATATCACGGGGTTTGGATGCACCGGTGGAGTTTGCACCAACTCTCAAGGTGAGAAAGGGCAATGCACGGTACCAAAGAGGGTAGCAATGATGGAAGGGTGAGAGTGCATATAATCCATGGACTCAACATTAGTCATAAAGAACTCGCATACTTATTGCAAGAATCTACAAGTCATCAAAAACAAAGCATTAGGCGCATGCTCCTAGGGGGATAGATTGGTAGGAAAAGACCATCCACTACAAAAAAATACACTTCCGTGATGATACGTGTTTGTGACAGTAGGTCGCTTTTTTTGTCATGCATGTACATCCATGACGATTTTATGACAGAATCAAGATAGTCATACCTGTGCTGTCGTAGAAGTGTTCCATGACATTACCAAAATTATCATCACGGAAGTGTCCACTTCCATGACGATAAATCGCACATCACAGAAGTGCTTTCGTCAAGGGTGACCGACACGTGGCATCCACCGTAACGAAACGCCGTTAAGCTATCGGGTCGGGTTTTGGATCCGATAACTCGTTAACAGCCCCGACCAATGGGAAATTTCCACGTGTAAAATTCTTATTGGCCGGACGAAACACATGTCAGCTCGTCAGTGGGTTAGATAGGCGCCTATGATACGTCGACACGTGGCACGACCCAACAGAGGCCCATTCCTATGAAAAGGCCGGCCCGTTTGACTTGGTCAAAAGGTGGCGGGCCGGCCCATGTAAAGCTTGTTAACGGCCTGTTCGCATATAGCCCATTTACAGCCCGCTAACCCAAGGCCCATTACGCCCTATCCGAATTAGGCCCAGTAGCGTCATCTGGGCCACCCAATATGATTCCAGCCCGTTTTCACTTCCGGCCCATGTATGGCCCATGACGTCTTTCGGCCCATATGAGGCCCTATGTAACTCTTGGCCTATTAACGGCCCGTGGTGAAACTGGCCCATAATGAACAGTGTATCACTTTACACCCATTAACGGCCCGTGGTGAAACTGGCCCGTAATGAACAGTGTATCACTTTATACCCATTAACGGCCCGTTATTCCGTTGGGCCGTTTCCAGCCCATGTTATCTTTTGGCCTTCTCAGAGCCCATTTATTCTTGGGCTCATTTCCAGCATTCGTTTACTTATGGTCCGTTACTGTCATTTTCTGCTTGTGGGCCAAATTCAGCCCGTGGTTACAGTCGGCCCGTTTGTGGTCCGTTAATACGTTGGGCCGTTTTCATAGCGTCATCAAATACGGCCTATTAACGATGGCCCGTTATGGTCGGCCCATGAACGGATGATTCCAACTCTAGCCCGTTTACGGCCATAATGTGGCCTGTTATTGGCCCATGTTTGGCCATCGGTCATACTGCCCGTATAAGGCCCATTGATGATACGGCCCATAGAAGGCCCATTGTTTCTACGGCCCGTAGAAGGCCCACTGTTTCTATGGCCCGTAGAAGGCCCATTGTTTCTACGGCCCGTAGAAGGCCCACTGTTTCTATGGCCCGTAGAAGGCCCACTGTTTCTACGGCCCGTAGAAGGCCCACTGTTTCTACGGCCCGTAGGAGGCCTAGTGTCACTACAGTAAATATTAGCCCATGGTTATTGTGGCCTAGTTTTAAAAAATAGGTTATTGCAGCCACTAGCAAACCGCGGAAAAAGAACTGCAATGACTAGAAGCAAACAAATAAACAAGACAACAAGGAAATAAATAAGCAAGCAACTTACGCTAGGCTATCACGGCTATCACACATATTACATCCACTGGGCTTCAAAGTTCGCCACCAGTGCAAATAAATGCGCCGACAAAAGAATATACAAAACTGAGAGCACTTTAGAAGGCACTAGGCCTGGCCAGGTCGGGCCCCCCCAAACAGCTGAAGAAGCTGAGTAGACCTCAGTTGTGTCCACGATAGATGCATCAACACTAGATTTAAGGCATGATGGTGCGCACGGTAGTCCTCTGACATCTTCATTGCATCTTTGACTTCAAGTCGGAGCTGAGCTGAAGCAAGCCTTTCTGCTTTAAGTCGAGACTGAAGAAGTCGGACTGATTGAGGCAGCGACTGCACAGAGGTTGTCTCACACCTGCCGGTGAGTAGCTTCAACTCACTGTCTTCATCAAGACAGGACCTTGGGGTCATCTCGCTGTCCTCAAGATGGTTTGGCTCACTATCTTCCCTAAAGTTCTGCCTGGCGTAAGAGATACGAGTCTGAAAGAGAAACAAGGAGACACGTAACAGGTTTCACAATTATATAAGCAAATAAATGGATCTATTCTGCATAAGGAACATGTTTTTACAACTGCAATTTGAAACTGGTAGTTGTTGCAAACATCCAATCAGATGTAAACAGCAAAGCAAACAACAATGGAGGAAATGATGCCTATCCAAATCTATACTAGAACAAAGTTTGAAGTCTTGAGAAGGATGAACTTACATTACATGTTAACACGGGCTGGACAAAGCCCTTCTCCATGTTGATGGAAGGATAATTCAATAAATTCCCCAAAGAAAATTCTTTATGAGCGCTGCCATTATTCTACATTTTGCAAAGAGTAAATATAGATCAAATAATATTGGAAGAAACAGAGGATAATGAAGCTCAGGTGCAGACTAATGATACATAATCAAATAGCAATTAATTAAGTACAACGTTACAAGGCAAAAGGGAGAGAGGTACTGACAAGAGCAATGCAGAGCCCATTATTGTTTTGAGATTGTATGATCCTTTGAGCAAGGAGGTTCATCTGAAATTAGTTTTCATACAAGAGAGAAGGTAAGGCACAAGCAGAAATTTAGGAGTTCAAATTTTGAATTGATATCATAGACAGTACCTGACGCTGGGCTCCCAGCAGTTCTAATAGGGGTTTGGCCACTGGAGTAGGGGTAAAGTGTGGTACAGTTGGGCATGTGTTTTCTGTGGCTGCTGATCTATCTAATTTAACAGGTATCACTACCTTTTCCAAATACCTAGTTTATACTCCTTGACGACCTGCACTCACCCTCTTCCTTTTGGACACGTATTACGAAAGAACAACATTTGACTGGAAAAACATAGTGTGACGACACATGGAATAGGTACAGAAAATGGATAGGTATGGCATATACTCATATATGATGCTTAAACTAAGCAGATGGTGTAACAGAGTAGAAGTAATGCAAGAGGTCAGAAGCAAAATATGTGTGACCAATACAACTTTGCAAAGTTAGAGCAAGCACCTTGATGGGTGAATAAGATAGGCCATCCTCCACCATGCCAAGTTTGTTAGGCAGTGGATCATTCCACAATATTCCTCTCGTGCGCCCATTCTCATATTCATTTTGATAATGTTCAATATCTGACATGCATGAAAACATAAAAACAAGTGAGATTTTCTTTGTAATGCAGAAGTGATTCTAATCCAATATTGCCTCCCTGTAAACCCCTTTGTGCTATCTCTGCAATTCTTTTAAAAGATGCCATGCATGCTGTAATTTGTTGTGTGCATTAATATAATGTGGCCTACTACTCAAAATATGAGAGCTCCAGAAGTGATGACACTTCGCAGATGATAGCTTCAACATATAGTAAAGAAGAATAAGTCGACCTGACCTGACAGATTCAAAATATACTAAGGGAGAACAACTAGACCTGACCAGTCGACCGCAAGAGAAGAGTATCATCTTAAAGAAGAGCAAAAGAGCAAGAAGATTGAAGATATTACAAGTCTTTTAATACAATGTCGGTTGGCCACCCATGATGAACCAGAGCACACAGAGAAATACTATTCTTTCCGGTCTCTCCATATGTGGCTCACATGCATTTCGAAACTAAAGTAGGAACATTTAGCTAACCAATTAAACATCTCTCAGTTTTACTAATATCATCAATAATATCATATATGAATTTGTACAACTAAGCTTGTTTAGCTCGATGGGTGGAGTAGTGCTATTACGACACAAACCACGTAGGCTGATTGTGGTCATCATAAAATGGGGAAAACATAAGCATGATGAGTACAGTGTTGACCGTGGCAGTGGGATGGCAGATCTGAAGCTGCAAACCGTGCAAAGGGTAGTTAGCAACCGATGTTTGCTTTGAAATAACAACTTAGATTTGGTATGGACAAGAAAGTACGGTCAACAAGTGACAAAGAAATGCAATTATGCTGTCTCTCTATATGTAGCGACATGCATTTGGAAACTCAAGTGGGACCTTTAGCTAACCAATTAAATGTATCGGTTAACTAATATCAGTATCATATCACAATCATATTTGAACAACTAATCTTTCGAATTCTGAGTGTTGTGTTGTTTAGCTTGAAGGGTGGAGTAATGCTAGTACGACAGAAAGCACCTACGCAGATCATAGTAGAGTAGATAAAAGGGGAAACCCTAAGCATCAAGAGAAAAATCAGGAAAGTGAACTAGCTGGACCAGTGGGTGGCGCACATGCTTTTAGAAACGAATATAGGAACATTAGGTGACCAATTAAACGTTCTCTGTTTTAGTGATATGAGCATCATATCAGATTCGTATTTCAACACGTAAGATTTGGGTTGAGGTCTTGAGGAGCAGCGCTAGCACGACACGAAGCACCTACGATGATGGTAGTGAATATAAAGGGGGGAAACCATAAACTTTACGAGTATAGTGCCCGTGCCATGGCGGATCTGAAGGTGCAAACCAGACAAAGCTACTTCGCAACCAATGTTTGCTTTCAACTAGCCACTACGATTTGGTACGGACAAGAAAAGTACAGTAAACAAATTACGATCTATTTTCCGGGTGAGATCAATAACTTAAGCACATATGGAAGAGTACCACCTCTCTTGCGACGCCGTGTAGGCCTATGCTGATATGTTGAGGGTGATGCGGGTGCGATGGCTGTCGGCGGCGGGGAAGAAGACTTTAGATGGCAGACGGCCGGGTCGAGGGATATATCATGTTGCCATGGACGAGGCGGTCGTAGGAGCGGCAATGACAAGGTGGACGACGGCGTCGATGAAGCGATAGGAGGCGATGAAAGGATGCTGGTCTAGCGCCGCGGATGAGAGACGTCCATCTCTTGCAGTGGACGACGGGGTAGGGGTAGCAGCTCCGGCAAGGTGGAGGATGGGGTGGCAGACGGAGGAGGCTGGCCGCAGTGTGGAGGTGTCGTGCCGCCGACGGTGTATGAATGGGGAAATGGAGGGGAGGGGGTCTCAAACTTTGGGACGCGCTTCTCTGAAATGGGGGAAAGTTACGAACTTATCCCCCGTTTAAAATTTCAGACATCACGTGGTTGGGGATAGGACGGTAATCTCGCATCTCCCAAATATTTGCCAATAACTATTTCGGGCGAGGAGAGGGTGTTTTGCCGCCCACGGTTGGCGCCCACGGTGTATGAACGGGGCTGACAGGTAGGGCGGTTGTGTCATGTCTGATGGAAGTTACACATCTACCCCTATTTAAAATATTAGCCTACATCGATTTCGGGCGAGGAGAGGGTGTTTTGCCGCCCACGGTTGGCGCCCACGGTGTATGAACGGGGCTGACAGGTAGGGCGGTTGTGTCACATCTGATGGAAGTTACACATTTGCCCCTATTTAAAATATAAGCCTACATCGATTTCGGACGAGGAGAGTTTGTTTTGCCGCCCACCGTGTATGAATGGGGAAATGGAGGAAGAGACACATGTCTTTCGGACGAGCTTGAATGAAATGTGTTTTGCCGCCTACGTTTGGCGCCCACCGTGTCTGAATGGGCTCAGAGGCCGTCGTGTCACGTCTGATTGAAGTTACTAGTCTACCCCTATCGACAACAGTGTAAATCCTGTCGATAAGGATGTCAAGTGTCAGGGGTAGATAGTAATTTC
Organism: Triticum urartu; assembly: GCF_003073215.2. Taxonomy (NCBI): domain Eukaryota; kingdom Viridiplantae; phylum Streptophyta; class Magnoliopsida; order Poales; family Poaceae; genus Triticum; species Triticum urartu. The sequence goes on along the minus strand of NC_053026.1, from coordinate 610,613,178 downwards.
CATCTCGCAAACACTTGCTTCGAGCAGCCCACAAATTATAGTGGGTGTTTAGCCGCTTCGTTCAAAACTTGGGAGAATTAGCATTCACGTTTGCCCTGGGAACTGGCAAACTAAATTCAAATCCAATTTGTATTCAATTACGAATATCCATAGATAATTATACGTTTTGTTATTTATTTCTTCAAAACCACAACAAAGATTTATTCCACCTTTATATATGATTATGATTTAGAAATGTCGTGATCTTCGAATTCAGTAGGTTGGATACACTCTGAGTCAAACAGTTATTTCATCCAATACAATATGCTCACATGACAAACAGTTCACCTTATGTCAATCATACAAGTTCTAAGGATTACCTCGCCTAAAAAATTCGGATCATTACAACACATGGATAACATAGGGGGTCTTGCAACATAATCCATTCAGAGATATGACACAACATGCAAGTACAATAATCTAATGACAATTTAAACTGGTATCTAAAGAAGAATCGGGATTATCTTGGGCTTCAGATAGCAGAAACAGCAGGACCTCCTCTGTCTTCAAATGCAACATTCTTACTTCCTCCAATTCTTGGGTTGCTTGGATAATGCGTGCCACTAATTCCGTAATTTCCAGCCTCAAGATAAATATTACCTCATTCATGGCAGCCACACCATCTCTTTCTGCCTCTAGTAGAGCCTCAAGCACTATGATATCTGTGCTCAGACTGCTCTCCGGCGGCGTTGCCTCTGAACTGCTACCATCTGGTAACATGGATGGCGCACTGCTTCCACAAATAGATTCTGGGGTTGTACATTGTGTCCTAGTGTGAACGGCATCCTGAAAGGTTTCCGCTGGACATCAGTAAGAGATAGTTATCGTATGATCCAGGCAGTAATCTTACATGGTAAACGACGGACGAATTATTACCGAGCATGGAAAACTATATTTAAATGGTTCGAGGCAGCATCAGCCGAAAATAAATTAAAATGGTAAGATGAAACTTGGGATGTAAGTGGCAAATAAAAGAAATCCGTCAGTCCCATCTAGTTAGTGTTTGCTACCTCCCTAGTTCATTTTCCTCAAAAAAAAAACAAAAACTCTTTTGAACTATCATACCACTACTGGACTTTAATCGGGATTAAACCGGACCCAGTTGACATCCCTAGTTGAAAGGGAGTGTACAACCGCTATATTTAAGTTGCCAAGGCATCTAAGCAGTTGAAATAATCTGAGAAAGCACTTAACAGTGTGGCCTCATATAAACTACGAAGACAATCTTGTGATGAAGTTGAGAGGAAAAGTTAAGGACTCAAATGAAATAGGCATGCATTTCTTTACGATAGTACAACATGCACTGCTGACATATTGGCCAACTCAGGTATAGCGTAACAACAAATAAGCATTCGAATCAAGCAATACAGCAAAGCAGACAACTGAACTATTTGTAATTCGGTAGGATTACACGTTGAGGGCACAAGCCAAGAAAGCAGCCCACTCGCATTACATTTCACATGTACTAAAACACACTGGCTTACCATATGTTGCTGTGAAGCCTAGCTGCTGTTGCAATGTTCTTTGAAGATATCGTCAGCATCCCGTGGTTGCAAATCTAGTTGTTGTAGTTTATTCTGCACCATCTATTTAGGTAAAATTAATTTTAATCGCATGCACTGGTCCGAATTGATCATCAATGGTTCATCTAAACTAATGAAAGAAGGGTGTGTGCATACACGACAATACTCCCTCCGATTCTTTTTACTTTGCGTATAACTTTTTCTCAGTTTTCTCGTATTAGTCTGTGCGTTGCCGATTCCTAGCGCTGGTTTCCTTTTGTGCCCCGCCCCATCCGCCTCTGCCCTAATTAATTGGCAAATTAGTCCAGAAAAATTAAACCAGTGCCCTCCTTGGTATGCGGGTCAAGAGTTATGCGCAGAGTAAATAGAATCGGAGGGAGTATCTGCTTCCCTCTATTTTTATGCTTGTTCAAGGTGCCAGCCCCAAAAGAACAAATATTTGGCTTGATGGGGTTGGCAGCTCCATAATTAATAGAAGCATCAAATTAGTCATGCAACTTGGGAAGATCAAGAACACACAAACAAGTAATGAACAGAGGCTCGGAGCAATGATGTAATAGCTAGCATCAGAAAATGTAGGGTAAAACAAACAAAAAGCAGTGGAACCACATGCTAGTTTGTTGATGTGTAATTAAGCATAGAGAACATTAAGCAGTCTGATGGAACCAACAGGTGGCATCAGAACAAAACTAAATCATATTAACTATATGTGCACTGGTATGTAATTTACCACATGTAACATGTTCACTGCCAGAAGTATGGCCCTACAGGTGCAAGCAGAATAATGCGTCTACTGAAAAATTGAATGATACCCTGAAGAAATTCAAAGGTGCGGTGCTTATGCTAGGAAAGTGAACGTAGGCGCCGGCCGTTGGATAATAGTACCTGATTCTCGGCGGCGTATGGGTATCATTGTCATACTTGATAGCTAAGGATCATCGATGGTGCTCGTTTTGCGGTTGAGTTTGGGCCGGCTGTCGCCGTCGCTGAAGCGGCTCCGGTGCTACGGTTGCGGCGCTTGTCGACATACAAGAAAGCTCAGCTGTGGTAAGTGAACAGTTGCACGACAAAGAGAAAAATCGAAGGAGTACAAATCAAAATAACCTGATGAGGCTGCGGCGTCGGTAAAGCAGGGCTGGTGGAGTTGAATATGGCGTCCGTGGAGCGGGTCCGGTGCAGTGGACGAAGTCTTCGGCGAGCGTGTTGTACAGTGCTTTCGGTGAGGCGGATCTGTTGCGGCGGACGAGGGCTTGTATGAAGGGCCAGCGAAGGGGTGGACGAGGGAGTCAGTGAAGGGCCTACGCTGTGGTGGACGAGGGCGCCGGTTAAGCAGATCCGGTGCGGTGGACCATGATGGCGGTCAAGGAGATCTGGAGCGGTGGACAAGCCAGTCGCTGAAGCGGCTCCGGTGAAGTGGTGAGTTGGCAGTTGGGGGTTCCAAGGTGCGGAAGGTAGATCCGGCGGGGTGTGAGGTCCACCGCTGCGGCGGAGGACTAGATTCAGCGGCTTGCCGTGGTTGGGGGGGGTCGGGGAGGGGAAGGGGAGGGGCTCTGGGAAAGAATGTTGGGGGAAAGAGGGGAAAACAATGGAGTTACCAAAGCAGCCCTTTTCCGTTCATGTGGTAGGGGTAAAACAGGAATATCGCAGGGCTAAACTTTCGGGCGCGTGATATTTCGATGTGAGCGGGAAGTTTGAAAGCTTTTGGCACCTAATATTATAAGTATTCTTCTCTCGTACGGCCGACTATGATATCATGGCTGACAATTTGTTTGTTTTGCACGCAAAAAAATGTGCAAGTTTTGAAAATCAATGTCTCCAACTCAAAACTTAGATTGTCCATTCAATTCAAATATGGATCATTGAGCTACTACAAGCAAATACCATCGTACAGTCCAATTCAAATGAAATTCCAAATGTGTTTATCCTAAATATGATGACAAAAGCAAAAAATGTGTATGTGTATGAATAAAGTGGATGATTATAAAGTTTGAATATGCCCGTATGTGTATATCTCTAGGTTTGATATATGAATTTGAAATCACGAAATCCCGGCTTAAAAAATGTACCTCCGTTTAAATGAATTATAAAAGCTAATGATGGAGTCATATTCCAAAATTCCAATCTTAGGTTTGTAATTCTGGTACATCAAGGTATATCACGCATGTTCAAAAGTATCGTTATCTCATAGTACAAACTGTGAAACAAATTGATCAACCATGAGTGCACAATATCTCAATTACGCTAAAGTCCCTCAAATATAGACACCTCACTCTTTATCAGAAGTCAACCCCCCCCCACCACACACACACACACATAGAGAGAAGTTGTTCTCTCCCCCAAACACCAACACACGAGCACATTAACACCCCTCTCTCTTGTAAAGTCCGGACCCCAAGATAGGTCTCTATCACTTTGTCTCTCGGGCATGCACACATCTCTTCCCTCACTCTCTAGGTCTCCCGCTATCTCTCTTACCCAAGCACGCGCACTATGTAGAGTGTATATTTCCCATACACACAAAACGTCGCCCCCAAACGTCTATCTCCCTAGTTATGTGGTTCTCGCGCACTCACCTCACACACCACCCCCACTGCAAACAAGCACACTTTGTCTCCTTGTGCACCACTCTCCTCTTTCTATCTCTCCCACATGCGGACCCGCCCCAGCTCCTTCCCTGTATACATATATGTCGTGACTCTTTGCATAGCTCCCTAATGTATAATCGTTCTCGATTTCGCACATTGTTTTCTACACCATCTATTCTAGCTCTCTCATGAAGTCCCTATCACACACACGATGACTCGCTTCCCTTGCGTCTCCGTTCATAGGCCAATTTCGGACAACATCAACATTGTCTCCCTATCTATACGCCATTTATGGACACAAACGACCCCTCTCGCCCCCCTCTCTCTCTCTCTCTCTCTCTCTCCGGCGCCAGCTCTCTCTTTCTCTCGCTCTCACACCCCTCTCCCCCCCCACACACTCGATGTCTCTTCCAAATAGTCTGCCCCCCCCCCCGCCCGCACCCATGCTATCTCGCTACTACACATGTCACACCATTCCCCCTTCCCTTATACTAGGTTTACATCATCAGTGGTCTCCCTACTCCACATACACTCTCTCCCTCTCACACACAAACGTGTGCACAAACAAACACAGACACGCACAAACACCCATTTACCTGGATCCTCATCTCTCCTCATGTCTGCATGTGTATCTCACACACTCACTCTCTAATTATGTATATGTGTCTCCACGTTACACAACATAAAGCCCCATGTACATGTCTCTCTCTATCCTCCACACACATAGACACAAAGAATATGTTATCATTACCTCAGTCTCTAACATATCACACACGCACTCTCTCTCTCTCTCTCTTGCAAACACGCTCAACAAGGGTTTCCCCGTGAATAACTTACCGTCTATTCATGAACAGTCGTGGCAGTACGGCGAACATGAGACGTGAAAAATAATAAATCTACACGTGCTTAGACCACCTAGTATGACTACTAGGACTAGAGCAAGCCAAAAAGCGCGCCTCCGTCACCCCCTCCTTGTCGGCGACGGGAAAATCTTTGTTTTACACTGTCGAGAAGTCATTGTGCTAAGGCCCCACATGCCGAGGCGTTGAATAGAATGTAGATGCTAGTTTACGGAAGCAAGTATCGATAATACGTTTGTATCTCCATACTTATATTTCTTCTCTTATAAAAAACCGAGTTGGTGATGATGGTATGTGTGCCATCTTGCAATATAGACCGTCCGATCTATATCTGACGGATGGAAATTAAACTAAAAGATACCCGCACCCCTCTCCACATTTGCAGACAAGGCCTTCCCTCGTTCATCCTTATCTCCAACAAACCTCATTGTTGAGAAATTAAGAAAGGAAGCCTCTGGAACAAACTGGCCTGGTGGCCGCTGCCGGCGTCGTCAATCCCCATGCCTCCGCTCAGTTCGACCACCAACCACCACCACACCCCACTCCTCTTCACCTTATCTCATATTTCTCGAAATATAATTAGTTTTTACACATGGGATTACTCCTGCAAGGGTCAATCACAACAAGTGTTTTATAAAAAAATGCATCTTGATGTTCCGTGCAATGCACGGATCTTGCTAATACTCCTACACAAGACTAAGTTGGTGATGCTGGTGTGTGTGCCATCCGTCGTTTCTGACCATTAGATCTACATCTAACGATTGTGAGGTAAGTTGTTGCCTTTTCTCACCAACATCCCACTTGTCTACCAATTTGCATAAAAACCCATAATTAGTATCTTCAAACCAACCACATCCCTCCCTAACCTCACCAAAACAACCCAAGGAATATATTCTAATTGAAACATAATATATCTCTAGTGACATATGTATATCAAAATTAGAGTGTTTTGTACCAAGTTTGTGAATAAGTATTATTCTAATTATGATTCGTTGCAACGGACATGAACATTGCTAGTATTTCCAACCATGCATTTCTTTTCCTAGTATTCCATAGTTTCGAGTTTTCCATCAAGATATTAGTCACTCATGGTTGATATTTACTTTCAATCATGTACACATATGCACTATGTAACTAGCCTTGCTTATTGGCTTCCAAAGCTTAACTTTCACTCCTACTTACAATATGTAGAGTATTTAACGAAAAAACTACCACTTTCAACCAGCCCTAGGAGGAATCTATTGTATAAAAAATAGCAAAAACATACCCAAAATTTCTTAATCCACGCCAAAAACTACCTAGTACTCCTACCGATTAGGTTCGTTTAAACCCATTTATGACAGGGTTGGCCCACATGTCCATGCTAACGAGGCAGCTTAAACCAACACATTTTGTTTGACCGTTGACATGAGGGACCCACATCTGACCTTCTATCCTGTTGTTCCCCCTCAAATCATTATTTTTCCTGAACATTACTTCAAACAGTACTGATGCGTGTTCGTCGGTGGCGCCGGTGATGAGTGAGTTGGCCGCCGCTCCGCCGGACGGGCCGGACGCAGCCCTGGCCTCCGCACGGGTTGGCAGGCTAGCCCGAGCGTGACTCACGAGCGAGCAGGCCGCCGCGCTAGCCTTCGCTCGAGCCAGATGGCTGGCCTTAGCGCGGCGCGCGCGAGCAAGCCGCCGCGCTACCTTACCAATCTAGCTAGCAAACCTTGCAGACAAACAGTTGTATGGAGGTATCTTGGCTAGCTAGCGGCCGCGAGCGCCGGACGGAGCTGGCATCCGGGCTGCTGCAACATGGGCTCCGCACCGCCGACGGTTTTGACCTCGCCTTCTGCCAGCGGCGGTAGCTGCGTCCCACGGCCGAGGATGACTAGGTGGACGGGCCGGAGGTAGGAGGTCACTCGAGGATTTTTGTTGGTGAGAGCATGTACAATGGTTGATAAGGTAGTCTTATCTTAATCTGCCACGTATGCAAGTGGTAGTAGTTTCTTGGCATTTTAGTGGTTTCTTGCATTATTAGAGCAAGTACAATAGAGCTGAGTCAGCGGGCTATAAGAAATAAACTACTACTACATGTTGGCTATAAGATGGGCTCTAGATAACATGGCACTGGCTTATAGCCAACAGCTGGCTATACTATTAACCATGCTCTTAGGGGTTTCTGGTAAGGAACAATGTACGTACTACTAGCGACAAAAGGCGATTCTAGGTTGCGTTGTACTCCAACGAGTACTACTAGTGGTCGCGGGAGTGTATACCTCGTTTTGTGGGTTCGATCCCGGCCGAACACACTGCGGCCTTTTAAAAAAAATAGTACTACTACACTTCGCTGTGAGCCAATATTTTACATGGGTAGTTTGAGTTTTGAAGTCAAATGGACGTGCGGCCCCACAATCTGGGTGCACTGGACAGCCTAGCCACGTGAACGGGTTTTCCTTCCCAGCATCCCGTGGCTCGCTTGCTCGCCCTAGCCGCACCTCGCTTGCAGCTTCCAGCTAGTAGCATATTTAAACTAGCACCTCCCAATTAAGCCCGAGGAGCCGGAAAAGCCTGGCGGGGCATTGGGAACTGTGCAATATGGCTTTGTACGTAAAGTGCTCTACTACTACTCTGTAGCTTGTGGCGTTGCATGCATGGAATTCACTCCATTATCGGCTCTACTATAAAAGAAATTCCTCTTGCCATGTTTTTTTTGAAACGGAAGCAAAAGCTTTGCTTCATCTCATTCATAAAGAAGGAACTACTAACAAAGTTCGACGAGATCCATTACACCTCCACAAATGGAAGCGAAAAGCCTAGTCTCGTTGTATCAAATAACTCAAATGTTCTGCCCCCACAGTAACCATCGCTGATAAACAGGCTGCTAGTGTGTGCGTGAGAGGAGCGGCTGAGTAGGCCAGCTACATGAGAGGAGCGGCTGAATAGAGCACCGAGAGTACCCACTAGGCCACTACGCAGGTGTACTTCCCCTGCATTGATAGTACATCGATGGTTATAGAGAACAGTAGTACCCTCCACTTCCAACTGTAGCTCTTGGCCCTGAGATTCAAGAGTTCAAAACTGGTGCACTATACTAGACTAGACTAGAAGTACAATACATCACACTACTAGTGGAGAAAAGTAGTACTAGTACTGCTACAGTACGAGTATGTACTCCTCCGTCACATAATGTAAGACGTTTTTTGACACTAGTTGGCGTGTATAAAAAATGGCAAAAACATACCCAAAATTTCTTAATCCACGCCAAAAACTACTACCTAGTGCCAAAATTTTCTTACTAGTGCTATTATTTACAGTATAATGTAATCCCATAACGTTCCATAATTCCTTTCTTTCAAAAAAATCACATCTGGAGAGAAGATTGCTATCTCCATGCGAGCTTCTCATAGGCCAGCGCCACCGCATGCAGTCATGTGACAGAGAGGGAGACATCCATGCAGCATGCAGAGAGAGGAGAACACGGGCGGACAGTCAATGGGCTGCATGGGGCATTTATAGCTGCTAACTCCTCCCATCCATGCGCCAGGGGTATTTCCGTCCAGAAAGCAAGCAGCGATCCCCTGACTTGGTATCCGGGTCTGCTCTTATGCGCAGAGTAAAAAGAATCGGAGGGAGTACTAGTAGTAAATAATAGCCTCACCCCTTCGCTGAGGAATGATCTACAGTTGGAAGGGACGAGGCCCTGCGGTTACTACGCTCTTATCTCCTCCTCGCCAGTTCCCCTCCCCCCAAAGAGAAGGCAGTTCATCGCTGCTCCCATGGATTCGCCAGGCGGTTCTCCTCCTCGTCGGGGCTGGGAGATCTTGGACGACGATCCTATGGGAGAAATCGCACGCCGCTCCGACGTCCTCACCGCCGCAAGACTCGATGCTTCCTGCACCAACTTTTTCAAGACGCTGCTTAAACAGGCCACGCTTGTTGGTCTTCCATGCATCCTCGAGGAGAAGGTTCTTCTATGGGACAATCCTTCGAATAGTCCACCGCTCCCTGCCATGGTTGCAAGTTGACTCCGCTAGAGTTGCTGACGTTGAGAGGTAGTCGGATTTTGTCCGATGAGCAGGTTAGTAATGGAGTTTGATCATGTACTAGTACATAGTTATTCCATTTCCATCCTGTAATTTCTCCGCTGCCCACCGTCTTATATATAGGTCTGGGTCGGTGCCAAGGAAGATTGGCTTGCATACCTCCGGCCGGATACCACCATCATTTTGCACAACATCCACAGTAGTGCGGCCGTTCCGGTAGACCCCTTCTCCACCATTGGGATCGTCCTTCTGGACTGGCTAGGCAAGAATACGTATGATGATGCCTACATGAGATTGAAGAAGATAGCAATTGCGGACCCGCCGACAAAGCGCCGCGGCTACGACGATTACTATCTCATCGTGGTGTTCGACACAAGGATTGTCATCAATGCTGGAGGTAGTAACGGCAGAGGCTGGCGCATGTTGGCGGCGGCAGATTTGTACCCCTACATGTTTGAAGATGCCGTGCGCCATCTAGGCCGCATCTTCACGATGACAAGCCAGGGGACTTGTTTCATCTGGTTGACATCCTACGGTACGGGAGATTACAAACGGAATGCACAAACCATCATTTGCATCCCTAACGGTACTCCATTATTTTGCAGGGACCAGTCATCCCCCGATCAAAATAAGATCGCCGATCCTGGATGTGCACTTGCATCCGCGATTCGGTCTAACCTGGAACCTTGTAGCTGACTTTGGCATATTGGGATCAACTATCTTAGCAGTCATTACCCATGGTACCACTGATGTGCAACATGGTCACATAATCTACCACGATCGGACCGTCACCATCTACCCAGGTATTCCATTTTTTAACCCTCTCGCCTTCTCTTTCATTGTTGTACTAGTAGTATACTTTGTAGTACTAGTAGGAGTAGTTTTTACCTTGGAGGACGCGTATAGCTAGCTAGGCCCTTGAAGACTTGAACCCACTAGCTGCCACCATTTTTGTTTTTCCATGTCTTACTATCTCATCCATGTAGCCAAGAGTGGCTATATATAATAAGCCGGTTGTTTTACTTCCTCTATACCGGAGTAGTACTATTTGCTGCACAGTATTACTGACTGCCACATTTGAGCACAACATTATTATGCACGGACCTTGACTATGTATGTCACCATGTGTCCAGATCTAGGATGCCGCGTGTACCAGATGAACGGCGCCGAGTTCGACCCTCGTGATGCTACGTGGGTGCCGAGGAACACTCTTGGAGAGTACTCGCTTTTCATCGGGGACAACTACCCCATTGTGAAGCGGATGCCACCTTCCGTGCATGACACGGAAGGCCTGCCGTTCATGAAGCATGGTTGTGTCTTCAGTGCGCACCGCCGGATGAATGACATGCTGGGACACGCTATCCCTGATTTATGCCGCTTCAGCTTGGATGAGTCTCCATCGTGTGGAACCGGACTAGAAAGCTGCGACAATGTTGTTGCCCACCGCTATGGATCGTGCCATCCATGAAGAACACCTGGGATTGGAACCTGGAGGAGGACATGTAGCCCATCTATAACGTGTAAGTGGAGTACGGTAATCGTGAACGGTAGCGTTGTGAATATATGTAGACTAGTCGTGCACAAATTTATCACATGAGTTGGAGATGAACTTGTGTGGCATACTGGCATTTGTCCTTTAGAATTTATTACTAGTAAATGTGTTATGTGTACGTGCAACTTGTGTGGTTGTTGCACGGGCTCCAACATGCTCTTTGAGAAAAAAAAGGTGGCACAACTTTGGATATACGTGACGTGGCGGCATCATACAGTAGCATCGTTCGCTATAGTTGTACTAGTACACTCCTACTAGGACGACAACTCCTATAAAACCTTGCGCTTGGCTCTTTGCCTCTTCGGGAGGTTCAACAGTTCGTACTCGTGTGAACCTTGCACTTGGCTCTTCGCCTCTTCGGAAGGTCCAACAATGATGATACTACAGTACAATATGCTTCTGGCAATCTGACACCGATTGAACTGCTGCACGTCCACCGCGAGGGCGAGGGAGAGGGAGAGGGAGAGGGCACTGTAGTCAAAACCCTCTCCTCGTCCTGTGAACCACCGCGCGCGTGGGTGAGGGAGAGGCGTAGTAAGCAAGCTTCTCCTCATTCGGCGAGTTGATGGGACACATCAAAGCAGTACTAGTACTAGTAGTAGTAGTACATATTGCGTCCTTTCCGATTAATATGGCTTAATTGGAAACGAGAAAAATACACTTGCGGTCAACGTATGTAACAGTACGCTCTTTATGGTCACTATATATAGTTTTGCGGCGATTATGCGATCACTAGCTCATCGTAGAGCACCGTATTGCACCCTACTGACCGGCCACATAGTCGACGTGGCACTTTGTTGACTAGTTAAATTGTCACCTGGTTTCTGGGTCCCACCTATCAGTTGGCAGAGCAAAGAAATTAGTTAAACAAAACTTTACGCAGGCGCGACACGAGTCCAACCCTTGCGCGCGAACCGCCCTGGCTGTGTATGTGAGTGCATGCGCGTGTCCTCCCTCGGTATTCCAACAAAGAGTGTACTACATGATGTACATCTACACTTCCAATGTGTTTAGCCTTTAATATAAATTGATATTGATTGACTAATGCACCAACTTGTGCTGTAGGTATAGGCTACATGTCTATCCTTAATTACAGCATGCAATGGCCTTCATTTAATCTTCTTATCTCAATGGTCGCATGCACACATAAGTCTGCTACTTTTGGGCGTTAATTATGCCCTGGTCAATGTGTAAATCTCTAAATGTACAGTCTTTCACGGACGTAGGGAGTAGGTTGAGCACTTGAGCGTGAGCGTGTGTGTTGCGTCGTGTGCTGTGTGCCGCATGGGTGCGCGAGTATTGCGTGCGTCCATGTGTACGTGTGAGTGTTGCATGTTGCATGCATGCATGCATGGGGCTTACTCCCTCCCATTGACATGTTCATATTTCAAGCTTCCTTTGTTCCCTCCATATGGTGATACTCCCTCTATTCCCAAATAGTACGGAGTAAAAGCCTCCCTCTGTTCCCAAATACGGAGTATTTGTCTTTCTACAGATTTCAACAGGTGACTAGGTACGGAGCAAAATGAGTGAAGTGAGCGTAGAGGCATAGGGATACTGTAGAAAGGAAGTCCTCGTGATCCATTTATTCCCCATCTCGGTCAGAGAGAACTATTCAACTAGTCTCTTCTTCTTCCTCCTCTCTTCCCCATCATCGACCGCACACCATTTACCCCCGCTCACTGCTCGCCCGCCCACGCCATCTTCCTTGGTAGCTCGCGCGTACCATATCCCCCTGCTCACTGCTCGGCCACACGAGGAGAAGCTTCTTCGCTCGCCCGCCCGAATCCACTTCCCCGCTGGCTCGCAGGCACCGAAAACCCCAATGGCAGAACCGACTGACACGCAGAGCCGCGATTGGAATTCCCTCCCCGATGTTCTCTTGGAGCAGATCTGTAGTCGTATGGACCTACTCAGCACCGTCCGTCTGGCCGCATGCTCGGTGTCCTGCTTGTTGATGCCCGATCCTCGCAGGTGGCCCAGACACCGACTTGACGATCCTACGGAGGTTGCTGTGGTGCCCCTCGACATGCTACCACTACCCGTCCACCTGTCCTTCATGCGCGGCCACTATTGGACGGGCATGAAGGCCAACTAGATCGTCCTCATCCACCACACCGGTAGTCCGTGGCGTCTCGTGGATATCTACACCCAGCGAGAGATCACCCTTCCATCGTTGGATACCGCCGCCATCGAGCCTCGCGGCCCGCCGGACACTCCTGCCTACTATGCACGAGACGCGTCAAGCTTTTGGCTCGACCTCTGTTTGCAAAAAGTTGTAATCTGCAAAGTGCCCACACCATCAGAAGACTACATGGATTACAAGCTCATTGTCTTGTTCAACAAGGGATTAGTCTATCTGGAATCCGGTCGCCATACATGGTTATGGCTCATCATCAATCCTGTTGAGGAAACATTTCTGTCTGATGCTATAGTGCACGATGGCAGCATTTACGCGGTCGACGCACAGATTGGCTACCTATATTGGTGGAATCTATCGTCGTGTAATTGTTCTATCTCATCTCATCTTTACCTTATGAATACGACTCCCTGTTCATTTGTTACAAATTTAGAATGCATAGCATGTCTATAACCACATCATTGCTATATGTTCCTCTCGTTTCCTAGATTTTTATGACCACACATGTTATTGTTAGAGTTGATATGAGAACAATTGGCATCTAATGATTGTTAGAATACATATTATGATCATAACATCATGATTGCTATATGTTACTCTCGTTTACAAGATTTCTATAACAACGCATGTTATTGCTTAGAGTTGATATGAGAACAGTAGTAGTAAGTGCTATGGTAGAATATGAGTAGGCGCTGTCATAGCTGTTTTCCTCTCATTGTTACATGATGTTTGAACCATGACATATTGCTAGAATATGAAAGCCATTGGCTTATTTTTTTAACTTGGGGGTATGATTATGACCATGGCATTGCAATTCTCTGTCTATGATATGTGTCGCTGTTATAATAATCTTAATTCCACACATACTCTGAACATGATTGTTTATGTTTGTCCTTTTGGTCTCCAATTTGAATTGTTGCAGCAGACGCAAATGCGTTGGCCTTCATGATTCCAGGACCTGGAATCATACCAGCCGGTGGGTGGTGGTTTATCGCTCGTTCAGCTGACGGCGGTCATTTGATGCTCATTCGCACGTACCAAATTGACCAAACCATTACATCAAACCACATGCAGTACAATGCGTGGGGTGTTCGTGACATTGATGGCTATGGCTGCTTCGTGTTCAAGAAAGATCCCAGCTCCGTTGGGCCAGGCGTATTCAACTGGAGGCGGGTTTACAACCTCGGCAACCACTCCTTGTTCCTCAGGCTCAATTATCCGATCATCCAACCAATCATCGATCATATCACCGGCGATGATTACTGTGCTATGCAACTTCCATTCGCGAGGGGGGCTGTGTTTACACATCATACCATGGGTTTCATGAATCACCATATCCAGAGATTCATCGACACAGCTTGTTGCCAGATAATCTTCAGTGTGCGAAAGGCATCAAGCTTCCATGCGATGGATGGCTTTTGCAAACCTGACATGCGGCGATGTGGTTCATGCCAACAGCAAATATGCACAACTTGATTCGTGCTGATATCTAGACTGAGCCATGTATTCTCCTGCTGTAGCACGGCCCTCTTTTGTTGGATATTATGTACTGTTGTTAGTTTGAAGCACTCCTCTGGTTTGAAGGATAGATACCTTCCTGGGATCAAGTGCATCCTAACTCAGCTGCGTAGGATGTACTGATAATGATGATGGAGATGTTGTGCAGAAGCCATATGTATAAATTGTGACACTAAATACGACTAGTAAGTAGTACAGTAGCAGTACTAGTATACGTCGGTCAAATTATTCATCATGTCCACACATTGAATTAACGTGACAACACGCTGCGCGTGAGGTGACACAAGAATCCCGGCGGCGTGTTCGGGTATTCTGGACTTCAGATTTGGAGTACCACTTATCTGTCGAAATCTTTCATCATTCACTTAAAACAGTCGATTGATCATACATTGAGTACCATATAACTGGAATTACCGATGCAAGTCGAAGAAGGATTGGCCCGTGCTGCCGGCTGGCGTCAAGTTCGATCCCACGGATCAGGAGCTGATCGAGCACCTTTAGGCCAAAGTGAGTGCTGACAGCGCGATATTTCAGTCTCTCATCGATTTGTTCCTACCAACCATCGACAGTGAGCACGTCATATGTTACACCCAACCTGAGAAACTTCTAGGTAAGACACCGATCGGACGTCTACTTGCACAAACATATTCCTTTGTTTATAGCTCTATTTTTCTTTTTAGACGCAGACCTGGTGAAGTAATTACAATTTGACAGTTAATAAAAAGTGAAACAAGTGACTGCAACATGCCAAAGATGTTATGAAAATGCCAACTAGGTACACTAAAACCTGTATTCCACAATACCGCAGGTATCACACTGAGTGGCCTAAGGAAGCATTTCTTCCAGCGCAATTCCATGGTGTTCAAAAGGGGCGCGTGGACGCGTCGAAAGATACAGTCGGAGTGCGGCATGCACGCGATGTGGCACAAGACCGGCAATACCTTGCCGGTGATGGTCAACGGCTGGCGGACGGGCAGCAAAAAAGGTTCTGGTGCTGCACACCAACAAGAACTTCGACCAGCAAAGGACCAACTGGGTGATGCACCAGTACCACCTCGGGGACCTGGAGCAAGAGAAGGAGTGGGAGCTGGTCCTCTACAAGATTTTCTACCAGACAAACACTAGGGCTAGGAGTAAAAAGATTATAAGTTAGTTTGGTATTGGTAGTTGTACTACCTTGTCGTCCGCAAGTTGGTATTGTTGTTAACGATCTTTTGGTGTGAACTTGGATTTGCTTCCAACCATCATGCCAAGGGTCGACGTGGATATAAAGTTGAATCATTTGTTTCAAAACGAATTTTCAGGCACCTGATTTTTATTTGATGGGTAGCATAAGCACCCGCTGTTTGAATTCCCGGTTCTCCAATTTTTTCGAAACAAGTGCATGCACTTATTATCATGATAAAAAACAATATCCGTTCAGCATCCCAGTTATCAGTCTGTACTTGCAGAATTCTCTCGTTTATTGAGCACGTATATTGTTTTTTCAGGTCGAGCAAGTTTCAACTGGGCTGTAGATTGCCCGGGGTTGTTTTGTTTTTAACAGGCCCAGCCCATGACGACAACGGGGCACAAAGATCCAGCAGGTATCTACTGGCCTCTGCCCCGCCAGTGTTAGTTATATTTTGTCTTACAACATCCGCAGGCAGTTTTTTTACTGAATCAAACACACAGCCCAGTTCTATTTTCCTCTTGAAACGCATGCCCTACATCCGTTTTCTAATCTCTACCTATAGTTTTATTAGTTCATATACACGTATCATTATATCGAAAACACATAAAATTCCTTTTTCATATTTACATCCTTATTTTTGTTGTTTTTTCCACCCAGCGCTGATTTTTTTACCACTGGTTTTCCCTTAAACCAACTAAATTGCCCCACGTCTTATTTGCTTACAAAAACAAAACGATTTTTTTGGCAAATCAATAAGTTCTGAAAAATGTTTATCATTTTGGGATTACAACAGTTCGTACTCCACCGAAATATGCAAAATAAGGTTGGACTTTTTGACCATGGTCCTGGGCAGAAAATGGGCTGTAATAAATTACTTAAGAATTAGCAAATTGGCTGCAAATTATAAAAAATAGCAAATGGGCTTTATGTTGTCTGCCACAGATTTGGAGGCTGACTTGTGGGCCTACTAAGTTCATGCGTACACAAGGTTTCTCAAAAATGAAACTTAGTCAACAATCGACTCTACGAGCGTCAGACCGTTAGATGTCAATCTAACGGCAATCGTGCTTCTTCAGTCTCTGATCTTCCTGCCCCAGCCGCCCAAACCAGCGCCGTCGGAACCACCTGCTCCCGCCTCCCGTGGCCGGCAGTGCTGCCGGGAAGGCCTCACGGCCCCATCATACTCGCATCCCTGGCCTATCTATCCCTCTACTCACCCACACCTCCTATTATTTTCCGGTGACGACAGCCGAACCAGTCAACCCTCGTACTCTCCATCGCGTGGGCAGCCACTGCCGTGTCTTCCCCGGCTCCGTGTCGTTCCCTTCTTAGGCCTCGCCGTCGTTCACCGCCCTGGTGCTCTCGGCGCGGCGTGGTCAACGATGTCCATCGAACGGCCGTAGTGCTTTTTCAACCTCTGGTCTTCTTGCCCCAGCCGCCCAAAGCAGCGCCGGTCGTGCCGCATGCTCCTGCCTCCCATGGCCGGCTGTGCTGCCACGGAGGCCTCACCGTCCCCATACTACTCCCACCGCTGGTCAGGCCATCCCTCCACTCACCCACTCCCCCTGTTATTTTGTGGCGACGGCAGCCTCACACCGCAGCCGAACCAGTGAACCCTCGTACTCCTCTCCGCGTGGGCATCCACTGCCGCGTCTTCCCTGGCTCCGCGTCATCCCCTTCCTAGGCCTCGCCGTCATCCACCGCCGTGGTGCTCTCGACGCGGCATGGTCAATGTGGTCAACAACTTGTGCATAGACTCCCCGGCAATGGTGCCAGAAATCCTTCTTGCTACCTCTTGAGTACTGCATTGGTTTTCCCTTAAAGAGGAAAGGGTGATGCAGCAAAGTAGCGTAAGTATTTTCCTTAGTTTTTGAGAACCAAGGTATCAATCCAGTAGGAGGCCACGCGCAAGTCCCTCGTACCTACCCAAACAAATAAGAACCTCGCAACCAATGCGATAAAGGGGTTGTTAATCCCTTCATGGTCACTTACGAGAGTGAGATCTGATAGAGATGATAAGATAATATTTTTGGTATTTTTATGATAAAGATTAAAAGTAAAGATTGCAAAATAAAAGGTAATAGAAATAGAAAGATTAATATAATGGAGAATAGACCCAGGGGCCATAGGTTTCACTAGTGGCTTCTCTCAAGATAGCATAAGTATTACGATGGGTGAAGAAATTACTGTCGAGCAATTGATAGAAAAGCGAATAATTATGAGAATATCTAGGCATGATCATGTATATAGGCATCACTTCCGTGACAAGTAGACTGACTCCTACCTGCATCTACTACTATTACTCCACACATCGACCACTATCCAGCATGCATCTAGAGTATTAAGTTCATAAGAACAGAGTAACGCATTAGGTAAGATGACATGATGTAGAGGGATAAACTCAAGCAATATGATATAAACCCCATCTTTTTATCCTTGATGGCAACAATACAATACGTGTCGTTTCCCTTTCTGTCACTGGGATCGAGCACCGCAGGATTGAACCCAAAGCTAAGCACTTCTCCCATTGCAAGAAAGATCAATCTAGTAGGCCAAACCAAACTGATAATTCGAAGAGACTTGCAAAGATAACCAATCATAACTAAAAGATTTCAGAGAAGAATCAAATATTGTTCATAGATAGACTTGATCATAAACCCACAATTCATCGGAACTCGACAAACACACTGCAAAAAGAGTTACATCGAATAGATCTCCAAGAAGACTGAGGAGAACTTTGTATTGAGACTCAAAGAGAGAGAAGAAGCCATCTAGCTAATAACTATGGACCCGAAGGTCTGAAGTAAACTACTCACACATCATCGGAGGGGCCATGGAGGGAGTTGATGTAGAGGCCCTCCATGATCGATGCCCCCTCCGGCGAAGCTCCGGAAAAGGCCCCAAGATGGGATCTGTTGGGTACAGAAGGTTGCGGCGGTGGAAATAGGGTTTCGTGGTGCTCCTGGATGTTTTCAGGGTATATGAGTATATATAGGAGGAAGAAGTAGGTCGGTTGAGCCACGAGGGGCCCACGAGGGGGAGGGCGCGCCCAGGGGGGTAGGCGTGCCCCCCTTCCTCGTGGACTCCTCATTTGTTTCTTGACGTCCACTCCAAGTCCTTTGGATCACGTTTGTTCCAAAAATCAAGTTCCCGAAGGTTTCATTCCATTTGGATTCTGTTTGATATTCCTTTTCTGCGAAACACTGAAATAGGCAAAAAAATCAGCAATTTGCACTGGGCCTTGGGTTAATAGGTTAGTCCCAAAAATAATATAAAAGTTTAAAATAAAACCCATTAACATCCAAAACAGATAATATAATAGCATGGAACAATAAAAAATTATAGATACGTTGGAGACGTATCATACCTCTTTCAAAAAAAATATGCCCCAAGACAATACCTTCATTAACCATAAAGTGGCACTTCTCCCAATTCAAGACAAGATTAGTTTCTTCACATCTCTGCAAAACTCGTTCAAGGTTGCTTAAGAAATCATCAAAAGAAGTTCCATATACGGAGAAATCATCCATGAAAACCTCAACAATCTTTTCGCAAAAGTCAGAGAATATAGCAGTCATACATCTTTGAAAGGTAGCAGGTGCATTGAATAAACCAAAAGGCATACGTCTATAAGCAAAGGTACCGAAAGGGCAAGTAAAAGTTGTCTTTTCTTGATCCTCTTTTGACACAGGTATTTGAGAGAAACCAGAATAACCATCTAGAAAGCAGAAATGTGTATGTTTGGATAATCTTTCTAGCATTTGATCAATAAAAGGTAAAGGGTAATGATCCTTTTTACTAGCTTTATTTAGTTTGCGGAAATCAATTACCATTATATAACCTGTAACAATTCTTTGTGGGATCAATTCATCTTTATCATTAGGAACAACAGTAATGCCTCCCTTCTTAGGGACATAATGGACAGGACTTACCCACTGACTATCAACAACGGGATAAATTATACCTGCCTCCATAAGCTTTAGTATTTCTTTTCTTACCACTTCTTTCATCTTAGGATTTAACCGTCGTTGATGATCACCAACCGGTTTCGCGTCTTTCTCCAATTTTATTTTGTGCTGGCATAGAGTGGGACTAATGCCCTTAAGATCATCAAGAGTATATCCAATAGCAGCACGATGCTTCTTCATAGTTTTCAATAATTTCTTTTCTTCATGCTCTGAAAGGTTAGCTAATAGAGGCAAAGGTGTCCCGATGTTTCAATGAGATGGTGGCTATCGCTCTGGAGGAAGCCGACTTTGATGATCCGACTACGAACGTGCGAAAGACGTCGCGCCTTAGCAATCACTAAACCAACTCTGAGAGGTTATTAACCATGCCGGAGCACGATCAACCTGACCACGAAGGTCTGTTTCCTGCAGGCAAACGAAGAACAAGCAAGAAACTAAGATTGCAATCTGGATATTGCGAATATAAGAGGAAAGCTTTATTGATCAAGGTGGGGTTCTGTGACGCCTTTGTCTGGTCGTTGAACACAAACGAAGTACGCGAAGTTGCAGCTATGGCAAACTTTTATCTAAACAAAACCCCAAAGTCTAAACGATGCCCAAAGGGCTGTATATATGGAGGAGAGAGGGGGGAATTTCATGGCCCTTGGAGGAGGGGTCCGAAACCAACCCTAACTCCTGTTTCCCCACACATACGGACTCTAAAAACAGCCTATACTTAAGTATTTCGAAAATACATGGGCATGGCCCAATAATAAGGTGACGCAACACCTAGAATAGCCTCTAGACGAAATTTATGAAGTGGCATCTTGTATATTTCGTCCAAGGCTTCATGCATTCCTTATGGTGGCTTCAAAGTCCTAAAATCATCACTTGTAGCAACGTTCTTGATCCCCTTGCGCATGCCATCATCTCCATGCTTGGTCTTGCTCCAGTGTTCATCCCTCTTATCCATGCCATGCCCTTCATTTGTAAGCAAAACAAATGTATCCAATTTAGGCAGCATCATATTCTCATAAACATTATAATCATTACCAAGAAATGGAAGTACGTGATAATTTAATTGGCGTGCGCGAGCTCTAGTAATTGGTCCAGTATGTATAGCAGCAGGGGCTGTGGGTGTAACAGTGGTATAGATGTCCTCATCATCCTCCCCTTCTTGAAATGAAGTCGTCCTCGACGGAAGCTCATCTTCCTCACCCAAATAAGGCTTCAAATCTGCAATGTTAAAAGTGGGACTAACCCCAAAATCTGCAGGCACCTCAAGTTTATATGCATTATCATTTATTTTCTCTAACACCTTAAAAGGACCATCAGCACGTGGCATTAGCTTTGATTTGCGCAAATTAGGAAATCTATCCTTACGCAAATGTAACCAAACAAGATCTCCAGGTGCAAACACAACATGTTTTCTACCCTTATCTCTAGCAAGTTTATATTTAGCATTCAGACGCTCAATGTTTTCCTTAGTTAACTCATGCATTTTTAAAATCAATTCAGCACGTTCTTTAGAATCAAAATTAACCTTCTCCGAAGATGGAAGAGGCAACAAATCAATAGGTGCACGAGGTAGGAAACCATACACAATTTCAAAGGGGCACATCTTAGTAGTAGAATGCAATGAACGATTATAAGCAAATTCAATATGAGGCAAGCATTATTCCCACATTTTCTTATTATTCTTCAAACAGCCCTAAGCAGAGTAGACAATGTTCTATTGACTACTTCAGTTCGTCCATCAGTTTGGGGGTGACAAGTAGTAGTAAAAAGCAGTTTAGTCCCCAAATTAGCCCATAAACATCTCCAAAAGTGGCTAAGAAATTTAGTATCACGATCTGAAACAATATTATTTGGCACACCATGCAAGCGAATAATTTCATGAAAGAACAAATCAGCAACATTAGCAGCATCATCACTTTTATGACATGGTATAAAGTGTGCCATTTTCGAGAACCTATCCACGACAACAAATATGATATCCCTCCCCTTCTTTGTTCGATGTAAACTTAAAACGAAGTCCATAGATATATCCTCCCAAGGAACACTAGGTACAGGCAAAGGCATATATAAACCATGAGGATTTAGTCGTGACTTAGCTTTTTGACATGTAGTGCAGCGAGCAACAAAACGCTCAACATCAAATCTCATCTTTGGCCAAAAGAAATGTGTAGCAAGTGTCCCATTAATCCTCCTCCATGCGCCTCCTGCAACAACAAAAGACGAACAGAGCTAGCTGGAATGCATAGCTTGTTAGCACGAAACACAAATCCATCATTAATGACGAACTTGTTCCACGTTCTTCCTTCTTTACAATTCTGCATTACATCTTTAAAATTAGCATCATGCACATATTGATCTTTGATGGTCTCCAAATCAAATATTTTGAAGTCAAGTTGTGAAAGCATAGTATAGCGATGAGACAATGCATCAGCAATAACATTTTCTTTACCCTTCTTATGTTTAATAACATAAGGGAAAGTCTCAATGAATTCAACCCATTTAGCATGTCTATGATTCAGTTTAGCTTGAATTTTAATATGTTTCAAAGATTCATGATCAGAATGTATAACAAATTCTTTGGGCCATAAATAGTGTTGCCATGTTTCTAAAGTCCGAACAAGAGCATATAATTCTTTATCATAAGTAGAATAATTCAGACTAGGCCCACTCAATTTTTTAGAAAAGTATGCAACAGGTTTGCCATCTTGTAATAACACACCTCCTAATCCAATTCCACTAGCATCACATTCAAGCTCAAAAGTCTTATTAAAATCAGGAAATTGGAGTAAAGGAGCATGTGTTAACTTATCTTTCAATACCGTGAAGGCTTCTTCCTGTGCGGTACCCCAAACAAAAGGCACATCCTTCTTTGTAAGCTCATTGAGAGGTGCAGCAATGGTGCTGAAATCTCTCACAAATGCCTATAGAATCCAGCGAGGCCAAGAAAACTCCTCACTTATGTGACCGTTTTGGGCTGCGACCAACTCTCAATAGCTTCAATCTTGGCTTTATCAACTTCAATTCCCTGTGGAGTAACAACATAGCCAAGAAAATATACGCGATCGGTGCAGAAGGTGCATTTCCCAAGGTTACCAAACAAACATGCATCACGTAGAGCAATAAAAACAACATGTAAATATTCCAAATGTTCCTCCAAAGATCTGCTATAAATCAGTATATCATCAAAATAGACTACCACAAATCTTCCAATGAAAGCACGTAAAACTTTGTTCATTAGTCTCATGAAAGTACTAGGTGCATTAGTTAACCCAAAAGGCATGACTAGCCACTCATATAAACCAAACTTAGTTTTAAATGCTGTTTCCCATTCATCTCCCAATTTCATACGAATTTGATGGTATCCACTACGCAAATCAACTTTGGAGAAAATTGTAGAGCCACTCAATTCATCAAGCATATCATATAGCCTAGGAATAGGATGGCGATAACGAATAGTAATATTATTAATGCCTCTACAATCAACACACATACGCGACTTACCATCCTTTTTAGGCACTAGTATAATAAGAACAGCACAAGGACTAAGATATTCGCGTATGTAACCTTTGTCGAGCAGCTCCTGTGCTTGACGCATAATCTCCTTCGTCTCCTCTGGATTGGTACGGTATGGTGCACGGTTGGGTAGCGATGCACCGGGAATTAAGTCAATTTGATGCTCAATCCCTCGAATAGGTGGTAATCCCGGTGGCACATCTTGTGGGAAGACATCAGCGAACTCCTGCAAAATGTTAGTGACAGCAGGGGCAAAGAGGAAGGCACGTCCTCGAATGAAAATAATGCCTCTTTGCACACAAAGGCATAGCAAACAAATTTGCTGAAATCTAGCTCATCAATATCGGATGTTGTGGCAAGTAAACATGCACTTTTCAATTTAATTTCAGAAGCAACACTAGATGGTTGATTATTAGATTTCATTTCTTTTGCCACAATCTGATTGTCACTCTTATTTTTCTCCTGTTTTGCTTTATTAGCTCTATTAATATCATCTTCCAAAATGGATTCAGGAGTCATAGGAAGAAAAGTAATATGGCTATCCTTATGAACAAGAGTATACTGATTATTTCTACCATGGTGTATAGAATTTTTATCAAATTGCCATGGTCTACCAAGTAATAAGGAACATGCTTGCATGGGTACCACATCACAATCAACATAATCAGCATATGTAGAGATACTAAAATGCACACGAATAGTACATGTTACCTTAACCTTGTCGCTGTTGTTGAACCATTGGATGTAGTAATGATGTGGATGTGGTCTTGTGGTGAGTGATGTCTACTACGCAACCTTCTTCTTGTAGACATTGTTGGGCCTCCAAGTGCAGAGGTTTGTAGGACAGTAGCAAATTTCCCTCAAGTGGATGACCTAAGGTTTATCAATCCGTGGGAGGCGTAGGATGAAGATGGTCTCTCTCAAGCAACCCTGCAACCAAATAACAAAGGGTCTCTTGTGTCCCCAACACACCCAATACAATGGTAAATTGTGTAGGTGCACTAGTTCGGTGAAGAGATGGTGATACAAGTGCAATATGGATGGTACATATAGGTATTTGTAATCTGAAAATATAAAAACAGCAAGGTAACTAATGATACAAGTGAGCACAAATGGTATTGCAATGCTAGGAAACAAGGCCTAGGGTTCATACTTTCACTAGTGCAAGTCCTCTCAACAATATAACATAATTGGATCATATAACTATACCTCAACATGCAACAAAGAGTCACTCCAAAATCACTAATAGCGGAGAACAAACGAAGAGATTATGGTAGGGTACGAAACCACCTCAAAGTTATCCTTTCTGATTGATCTATCCAAGAGTCCGTAGTAAAATAACATGAAGCTATTCTTTCCGTTCGATCTATCACAGAGTTCATACTAGAATAACACCTTAAGACACAAATCAACCAAAACCCTAATGTCACCTAGGTACTCCATTGTCACCTCAAGTATCCGTGGGTATGATTATACGATATGCATCACACAATCTCAGATTCATCTATTCAAACCAACACAAATTACTTCAAAGAGTGCCCCAAAGTTTCTACCGGAGAGTCAAGACGAAAACGTGTGCCAACCCCTATGCATAGGTTCATGGGCGGAACCCGCAAGTTGATCACCAAAACATACATCAAGTGAATCAATAGAATAACCCATTGTCACCACGGTTATCCCACGCAAGACATACATCAAGTGTTCTCAAATCCTTAAAGACTCAATCCGATAAGATAACTTCAAAGGGAAAACTCAATCCATTACAAGAGAGTAGAGGGGGAGAAACATCATAAGATCCAACTATAATAGCAAAGCTCGCGATACGTCAAGATCGTACCACCTTAAGAACACAAGAGAGAGAGAGAGATCAAACACATAGCTACTAGTACATACCCTCAGCCCCGAGGGAGAACTACTCCCTCCTCGTCATGGAGAGCACCGGGATGATGAAGATGGCCATCGGAGAGGGATTCCCCCTCCGGCAGGGTGCCGAAATGGGTCTAGATTGGTTTTCGGTGGCTACGGCTTCTGGCGGCGGAACTCCCGATCTATTGTGTTCCCCGATGTTTTTAGGGTATATGGGTATATATGGGAGGAAGAAGTACGTCGGTGGACCTCCGGGCTGTCCACGAGGCAGGGGCGCGACCAGGGGGGTGGGCACGCCCCCCACCCTCGTGGGCAGCCCGGGACTCTCCTGGTCCAACTCCGATACTCCATGGGCTTCTTCTGGTCCAAAAATAAGTTCCATGAAGTTTCAGGTCAATTGGACTCCGTTTAATTTTATTTTTCTGCGATACTCTAAAACAAGGAAAAAAATAGAAACTGGCACCGGGCTCTAGGTTAATAGGTTAGTCCCAAAAATCATATAAAATAGCATATAAATGCATATAAAACATCCAAGGTTGATAATATAATAGCATGGAACAATCAAAAATTATAGATACGTTGGAGACGTATCAGTGAGAGATAGCTTCTCCACCATCTCCATGCTAGCCAACTTGTTGCAGCTCCCTCCATCTATGATGATGTGAACAGAACGTTCATTCACAACTCCCTTTGTATGGAACAAATTATGCCTCTGATTTTGCTCAGCTTGTGTGACCTGCACACTCAAAACACGTTGAGCAACTAAACATTCATACCTGTCAGCATCTTCAGGAGCCATGTATTGCGTCTTATGATCAGAATCATCTCCACCGTGTTCTTCACGTGTAATAAGAGCCAAAGTCTCCTCATCATAGTCACTAGCGGACTCATACCCACCATCCTCAGTAGCAATCATCACACGCTGAGATTTGCATTCTCTCGCAAAATGTCCTCTTCCCTTACAACGACGACAAATAATATCACTTGTGTGCCCTGTTGATGCCATGGAAGAAGAAGAGCTCTGCGCAGGCCCGACAGGTGTGCTCTTGGCAAATAGTGGTGGTTGTGCGTGCTTTATTGTATCACGGCTGGAGGTGGCACCTGATGGAGGTGCTGGTGCAGTGGAAGTAGAGGATGCATGTGGTGTCCATGATGAAGGTCGACCTACAGAAAAATTAGTTTGCGTCAATGCATGTCGATCCTGCACTTCACGTTCAGCTTTACAAGCAAGATGGAATAAACGAGTGATATTAGTATACTCCTTATACTCTAGAATGGTAATATCTCTATTTAATCCACTCAGAAAACGTGCAAGCATAGCTTCATTCTGCTCGACAATACCACATCTAATCATGCGAGTTTGTAATTCCTGATAATATTCTTCTACAGAATTTTTTCCTTGTCTTAAAAGCTATAATTTTTGAAGTAATTCACGTTGATAATATGGTGGAACCCAACGAGTACGCATAGAAGTTTTCAAAGCAGCCCAAGTAGTTGGAATATGATATAATCTACAATGTTCAGACCACCAAACACATGCGAAGCTAGTGAAAGCACAAACAACAGCAGGAACACGTCTCTCCTCTGGATATTGTAAACATGTAAAACGTTGTTCAGTTTCTAACTCCCAAGTAAGATATATATCAGGAACATATCTACCCTCAAATGCTGGAATATTCAATTTCAGTTTAGGAAGATGGTCATGATCTCGTACCTCATATGGTGGTGCAGCCCTACCGTTGCGATGATATACCTGAGGACGACCTAGTGGTGGTGGTGCTGGTGGTTGCACGTAGTTCTGATTTTGATCAACCTCATCCTCGTAATGGTCCTCCACCTCGGCAGTAGCAGCAGGAGCGACAGAAGCATTAACAGCGGCACCAGAATTTTGCCCAGGATCAATGGGAACGCGTTGTGCTCGTCCCACTTGATTTGGAAGGCGACGTTGTTGTTGTTGTTGTAGAGGTGCGTTAGGTGCAGCCGGTGGTGGTGGTGGAAGACGTGCGAGCAATTCATTAAACTTGTTATCGATCTTTGTTTCGAACATCTTCTCCATGCCATCTATCTTCTCCATGGCCTTTTCAAATCTATTTAGCACATCTTGCACCTGTCCACTCATCATTTGCTGAAATTTATCATGCAACTCCTTATTTGTCATGTTCTCCCAGTCAGTCTCGTCGGCTTGTGATCCTGCCATGGTTAGTAGCAATAGAAACACACAAGAATATGATCCTACATACTACTAACAAGAGGTGGTGGTGGGTGTCACAAATCCGTCAAGAAAATCTCAAATTCTTACCAGTTCTTTTCGAGCAGCAGGCGGTGATCGACAACCGTCGTAGTCAAAACTCTCAAAGCTTGGATAGAGCGATTACCAGGGAGAGTCAAACGCACGACATAGATGTATGTGGAGCTAGGAAGGCTTATAATATGGTAGCAAAAAGGGCCAGCAATAATCAATTCAGAGATGCGAAGTTGAATAAACGCTCAACGACGGTACTGTGCTGGTCCTAGGCTAGACCGTGCTAGAGACGCGAGACTAGAACACTAACAAAATCACAACGTTGCACGTAAACAAGGGAGGAACACGCTCTGAATTTTATTCTTTTTTCACTTTTTTGCACTTTTTGTCCTCTTTTTTTTGCTCCACAACAATTTTTTTTCGAAAAAGTCTACAAATGGTCTAAAAACTGCCTAGCCAGAATTTTCCAGACTTAGTTTTTTTTAGTTTGGAACTATTTTTCTACTGCGGGTAGCATGAAAGTTCGGGAGTCCTACTCTGTCATGACTCGGAGTATGGCGTGATCTGGAAATCCAAAAAAGAGTAACAAAATACTGGACTCAGACTAGGACTGGTGGCGGAGATGAATCTGGTGGAACTCGGACTGGTGGCGGCGATGAATCTGGTGGAACTCGGACTGGTGGCGAATCGATGATGGAGGTGGACTTGGATTATCGTGATGGCGGCGGATATGTGGTATATGGCAGCGGTGATGATGATGGTGGTATATGGCAGCGGTGATGACGATGGTGGTATATGGCAGCGGTGACGATGATGGTGGTATATGGCAGCGGTGATGATGATGGTGGTATATGGCAGTGGTGATGATGATGATGCGGCGACGGCGTGACAACTTGTGAACAGAACTCGAAACTCTAAAGGACTAGACACTAAGACCAGCAACTAGACACGACGATGCAACCGCAAATTCAACAATGCAAAACCCAAAAAATATTATGCAAAGGATCATATTGGTTCGGATATGATGAACTAGCCCTAATTTTTTTTGGCTTTTTCGTGGACTGTAGGTATGAAGAACAGACTCGATCTAAACTATGAAAACTGTAAAATCTCACCGAGCAACCTAAAAATCTGATACCACTTGATAGAGGCAAAGGTGTCCTGATGTTTCAATGAGATGGTGGCTATCGTTTTGGAGGAAGCCGACTTTGACGATCCGACTACGAACGTGTGAAAGACGTCGTGCCTTAGCAATCGCTAAAATGACTCCAAGAGGTTATTGACCACGCCAGAGCACGATCAACCTGACCATGAAGGTCTGTTTCCTGCAGGCAAACAAAGAACAAGCAAGAAACTAAGATTGCAATCTGGATATTGCGAATATAAGAGGAAAGCTTTATTGATCAAGGTGGGGTTTTGTGACGCCTTTATCTAGTCGTTGAGCACAAACGAAGTATGCGAAGTTGCAGCTATGGCAAACTTTTATCTAAACAAAACCCCAAAGTCTAAATGATGCCCAAAGGGCTGTATATATGGAGGAGAGAGGGAGGAATTTCATGGCCCTTGGAGGAGGGGTCCGAAACCAACCCTAACTCTTGTTTCCCCACACATACGGACTCTAAAAACAGCCTATACTTAAGTATTTCGAAAATACATGGGCCTGGCCCAATAATAAGGTGACACAACACCTAGAATAGCCTCTGGATGAAATTTATGAAGTGGCATCTTGTATATTTCGTCCACGGCTTCATGCACTCCTTATGGTGGCTTCAAAGTCATGAAATCATCACTTGTAACAACGTTCTTGACCCCCTTGCGCATGCCATCATCTCCATGCTTGGTCTTGCTCCAGTGTTCATCCCTCTTATCCATGCCAGGCCCTTCATTTGTAAGTAAAACAAATGTATCCAATTTAGGTAGCACCATATTCTCATAAACATTAGAATCATTACCAAGAAACGGAAGTACGTGATAATTTAATTGGCGTGCGCAAGCTCTAGTAATTGGT
Source organism: Triticum urartu (assembly GCF_003073215.2). Taxonomy (NCBI): domain Eukaryota; kingdom Viridiplantae; phylum Streptophyta; class Magnoliopsida; order Poales; family Poaceae; genus Triticum; species Triticum urartu. The sequence continues at coordinate 610,584,165 of NC_053026.1, read as the reverse complement.
CCAGTATGTATAGCAGTAGGGGTTGTGGGTGTAACATTGGTATTGATGTCCTCATCATTAGCACTAATAATAACATGATATATCTCTTTCTCATCAAGATAAGCATATTTAAGAGTATCAGGTAAAGGTTTAAGCTCAAACACGGGATCACCCTTGGGTGGAGGAGGATCCCCTAGGATTTCAACAGGAAGTTCTGTTTCAAAATAGGTCCCTGTTTAAAGAATACTTCATCTATTTCCCTTCTTTCATTCATAAACATATCATTTTCATGGTCGAGCAAATATTGTTCTAAAGGATCATTAGGAGGCACGGCAATAGAAGCAAGACCAATAATTTCATCTTTACTAGGAAATTCTTTATCATGGGGTTGTCTACGAAATTTAGCAAAATTAAACTCATGAGACATATCCCCCAAACCAATAGTAACAACATCCTTTTTGCAATCTATCCTAGCATTAACAGTATTCAAGAAGGGTCTACCAAATATAATGGGACAAAAATTATCTTGTGGGGAACCAAGAACAAGAAAATCAGCAGGATATTTGACTTTCCCACACAAGACTTCAACATCTCTAACAATCCCAACTGGTGAAATAGTGTCTCTATTGGCAAGCTTAATTGTAACATCAATTTCCTCTATCTCAGCAGGTGCAATATCATGCATAATTTCTTTATATGAGGAATGAGGTATTGCACTTGCACTAGCATCCATATCACATAAGCCATGATAGCAATGATCTCCTATTTTAATAGAAATAATAGGCATGCCTACAACAGGTCTATATTTGTTTTTAGTGTCAGGTCTAGCAATTCTAGCAGCTTCATAACAAAAGTAAATAACATGCCCATCAATATTATCTGCCAAGAGATCTTTAACCATAGCAATACTAGATTCAGCTTTAATTTGCTCAGGGGGTGTAGGTGTTCTAGTATTACTCTTATGAACCACAGTTGAAGCTTTAGCATAGTCCTTTATTCTAACAAGGAAAGGTGGTGTCTCAATATAAGCAGTAGGAACAACAGGATCAACATTATAAGTGATAGTCTTTTCTTGAACTTTAATAGGTGCGACTACTTTTACTTCAATGGGAGGATTACATTTAAACCACTTCTCCTTAGGGAGATCAACATGAGTAGCAAAGGATTCACAGAAAGAAGCTACTATCTCAGAGTCAAGTCCATATTTTAGTGCTAAATTCACGGAAAGCATCGATATCCATAAAAGATTTAACACAATCAAACTTAGGTATTATACCTGACTCCTTACCTTCGTCGAGATCCCAATCTTCAGAGTTGCGTTTAATTCTTTCCAATAAATCCCATTTGAATTCAATAGTCTTCATCATAAAAGAGAAAGTACAAGAAGTATCGAGCATGGAGCGGTTATCGAGAGAAAGCCGAGCACAAAAATTTTGAATAATAATTTCTCTTGAGAGCTCATGATTGGGGCATCAATATAACATTGACTTAAGCCTCCCCCAAGCATGAGCCATGCTTTATCCTTTGCGAGGCCAAAAATTATATATATAATTACGATCACGATGAACAAGATGCATAGGATAAAACTTCTCATGAAATTCCAATTTCAATCGATTGTAGTTCCATGATCCCATATCATCACATAGCCTAAACCATGTCAATGCCTTTACCTTCAAAGATAAAGGGAAGACCTTTTTCTTGATAACATCCTCGGGCATACCTGCAAGCTTAAATAATCCACAAACTTCATCCACATAGATTAGGTGCAAATCGGGATGCAATGTTCCATCTCCTATAAAAGGATTAGCTAGCAGTTTCTCTATCATATCCGAAGGAATTTCAAAGTAAACATTTTCAATAGTTTCAGTAGTTTGAGGAGCAACTCTTTGCTCTAATGGTCGGGGTGAAGATACCCCAAACAAGCCCCTCAAAGGATTATGTTCCATAGTAACAAGTAACAGTAAATTTCAGCACACTATATAATCTTTTCCTTACTAAAGGTGCTTCACTCCCCGGCAATGGCCCCAGAAAAGAGTGTTGATGACCCACAAGTATAGGGGATCTATCGTAGTCCTTTCGATAAGTAAGAGTGTCGAACCCAACAAGGAGCAGAAGGAAATGATAAGCAGTTTTCAGTAAGGTATTCTCTGCAAGCACTGAAATTATTGGTAACGGATAGTTTTGTGATAAAGTAATTTGTAACGGGTAACAAGTAATAAAATTAAATAAAGTGCAGCAAGATGGCCCAATCCTTTTTGTAGCAAAGGACAAGCCTGGACAAACTCTTATATAAAGGAAAGCGCTCCCGAGGACACATGGGAATTATCGTCAAGCTAGTTTTCATCACGCTCATATGATTCGCGTTCGGTACTTTGATAATTTGATATGTGGGTGAACCGGTGCTTGGCTACTGCCCTTCCTTGGACAAGCATCCCACTTATGATTAACCCCTATTGCAAGCAACCACAACTACAAAAGAAGTATTAAGGTAAACCTAACCATAGCATGAAACATATGGATCCAAATCAGCCCCTTACGAAGCAACTCATAAACTAGGGTTTAAGCTTCTGTCACTCTAGCAACCCATCATCTACTTATTACTTCCCAATGCCTTCCCCTAGGCCCAAACAATGGTGAAGTGTCATGTAGTCGACGTTCACATGACACCACTAGAGGAAAGACAACATACATCTCATCAAAATATTGAACGAATACCAAATTCACATGACTACTTATAGCAAGACTTCTCCCATGTCCTCAGGAACAAACGTAACTACTCACAGGGCATATTCATGTTCATAATCAGAGGGGTATTAATATGCATAAAGGATCTGAACATATGATCTTCCACCAAATAAACCAACTAGCATCAACTACAAGGAGTAATCAACACTACTAGCAACCCACATGTACCAATCTGAGGTTTTGAGACAAAGATTGGATACAAGAGATGAACTAGGGTTTGATAGGAGATGGTGCTGGTGAAGATGTTGATGGAGATTGACCCCCTACCGGTGAGAGGATCGATGATGATGACGGTGGTGATGATTTCCCCCTCCCGGGGGGAAGTTTACCCGGTAGAACAGCACCGCCGGAGCCCTAGATTGGTTCCGCCAAGGTTCTGCCTCATGGAGGTGGAGTTTCGTCCCGTAAGCTTTCTTATGATTTTTTCCATGGCAAAAGACTTCATATAGCAGAAGATGGGAACCGGAGGCCTGCCAGGCGGCCCACGAGGCAGGGGGCGCGCCCCCCACCCTCGTGGATGGTGGGTGGCCCCCCTCTGGTACTTCCTTCGCCCAATATTTTTTATATATTCTGGGACGTGCTCCCGTGAAGTTTCAGGACTTTTGGAGTTGTGCAGAATAGGTCTCTAATATCTGCTCCTTTTCCAGTCCAGAATTCCAGCTGCCAGCATTCCCCCTCTTCATGTAAACCTTGTAAAATAAGAGAGAATAGGCATAATTATTGTGACATAATGTGAAATAACAGCCATAATGCAATAAATATCGATATAAAAGCATGACGCAAAATGGACGTATCGGTACGTCATTAGCGTACTGTCAAAAAAAGAGTAGTATTACTTTCCTCTGCTCACAAATATAGAGTATAATATGTTTTGAATATTTTAATGTAAGCGACAACTAGACTCTGTTTGTTTCAGCTTTAGAGACCAGAGTGAGTAACTAGGCTTTTTTCAGCTTCAGAGACCGGATTCATCCTTGAAAGCGAATTTGGAGTCTGTTTCAGGCCATTTTCAATTGCCTGAAGCATGTCTCGGTGTATTTCATGGCAAAGCTGATGAGAACCATCATTGGTCTCAGTGGCGGATCCAAGACTCAGGCCAAGGGGCCAGGGTGTGAAAATGAATTACTTCATTGACTGTAGCATGTTGCACACTATAGCAACACTGTAGCGGAACTGTAGTGGTCTGGGGCCCTGAGCTTGCCCCAATCCTAGGTCCGCCCCCGATTGGTCTTGACTTAAAACTTTGAAACTTGACAACAAGAGCCCTAAGGCAAGCAAGGAAAGCTTGGGGCTTCTCATTTGGTTCCAACTCAATATGCTTGGTCCATCGATGATGCACCGGGTTAGCGGAGAGGTAGACCACCGAGACATCATCGCAGTAGACCATCGTGGCATGGTCAACAGGGCAAGACAGCTCCTGAAGCAGCTGACGAAGCCAGGAACACTCAGCGACGGCGTTGGCCACCGCACGATACTCAGCCTCAGCACTGGAGCGAGAGACCGTAGGCTGCCACTTGGACGACCACGAGATAAGGGAGGGTCCAAGGTAGACACAATAGCCCGAGGTGGAGCGACGTGTGTCAGGGCAGCCCGCCCAGTCTGCATCGGAGTAGGCTGTGAGGGCGGTATCAGCGGAGGCGTGAAGCGTGACTCCAAGATCCATAGTGCCACAAACATAGCGGAGAATCCGCTTGACAGCGGCCTAGTGAACATCCTGAGGAGCATGCATATGAAGACACACCTGCTGTACTGCATACTAGATCTCTGGACGAGTCAAAGTGAGGTACTGGAGAGCACCAACAATAGAACGATAGAAAGCAGCATCTGAACCAGTGGAACCATCAGTGGGAGAGAGCTTGGCCTTCGTATCAACAGGCATGGCGGCAGGCTTGCAGTTAAGCATGCCAGCGCGCTCTAGGAGCTCATGAGAGTACTTCTGCTGATGAAGAAAGAAGCCATCCGGACAGCGCACCACCTCAACATCGAGGAAGTAGTGCAGATGACCCAAGTCCTTGATGGCGAACTCAGCGCGAAGACGAGCCGTGAGATGACTGAGAAAGCCAGTCGTACATGCCGTTAGGATGATGCCGTCAACATATAGCAGCAAGTAGGCCGTGTCGGAGCCCTGTTGATAAACGAAGAGCGAAGCGTCCGCGCGAGTGGAGCAGAACCCAAGCTGGTGAAGAAATGCCTCGATGCGCTCGTACCAAGCGTGCGGAGCCTGCTTGAGTCCGTACAAGGACCGCGAAAGCAGGCACACGTGGTCGGGAAGTGCCAGATCAACGAACTCGGTGGGCTGCTGGCAGAAGACCTGCTCCTCGAGGTGACCATGAAGGAAGGCGTTGGAGATGTCCATCTGGTGCACCGGCCAAGCACGGGAGACCGCAAGGTGGAGAACCGTGCGTATCGTGCCGGGCTTGACGATCGGAGCGAAGGTGTCGGTGAAGTCGATGCCAGCACGCTGTCGGAATCCATGAATGACCCAGCGCGCTTTATAGCGATCAAGGGTACCATTGGGACGGAGCTTGTGTTTGAACACCCACTTCCCGGTAATCACGTTGGCGTGCCGGGGGCGGGGAACAAGCTGCCACGTCCGGTTGCGCAACAGGGCATCAAACTCCTCTTGCATCGCAGCCATCCAGAGCGGGTCACGAAGAGTGGCTCGAACGGAGGACGGCAATGGCGACGGCTCAGAGGTGGACGCCGCATGGACGTAGTCATCCGAGGCGTAGCGCGAGCTCGGGTGAAAAACACCTGTACGGGCGCGGGTGACCGGACCGGCCATAGGCGCCAGTGGCGCCAGGCACGTCGAGGGGGCCGCGGGGGCCGCAGGCACCGGGGGCACCGAGGGGGCCGCGGGCACCGGGGGCACCGAGGGGGCCGCGGGCGCCCATGTCGGGGGCTCCAGGGGCGCTGTGGGGACCGCGGGCGCCAACGTCGGGGGCGCCGGGGGTGCCAGCGCCGCGACTGGAGGAGGCGCCGCATGCGGGGGGGCGCCTCAAAGCCAGGGCGGGCCAAGAGAGGCGCGCAAGCGCCCTGGGAGAGGCGTCAAGGAGCCCGCGTCACCAGTGACGGGAGGAATAGCCGGGGGTACCTGGTGAAAAAGAAACACATGCTCGTCAAAGTAAACGTGTCGGGAGGTGAACACACGGTGGGAGACGGGATCGTAGCACCGATATCCCTTGGAGTTGGAGGGGTGGCCGTTGAATATGCAAGCGACAGATCGAGGTGCAAGCTTGTGAGAAGCAGTGTCGGCAGTGCTGGGATAGCAAAGGCACCCAAAAATACGCAAGTCGTCATAAGACGGGGGCGTACCAAAGAGAAGATGGTGAGGTGCGTAGTTCCACCGTGGGCGGCAGGGTCTAATGTTAAGAAGTGATGCAGTGGCGAGTGCATCCGGCCAGAAATGAGGTGGCACATTGGCATGAAACAGGAGCGTGCAAACGCAGTCATTCAGAGTGCGAAGGACGCGTTCGGCTCGACCATTCTATTGTGAAGTGTACGAGCATGTGAGGCGGAAAACTGTGCCGTGATGCGACAAAAAAGTGCGGAAAGCAAGGTTGTCAAACTCTTTTCCTTTGTCCGTCTGAAGCGCAAGGATGGGACGCCCAAACTGCGTGCGGACATAGGAGTAAAAGGCCGTCAAGGTGGACAGTGCATCTGACTTTCTGCGCAAAGGAAAAGTCCACACATAATGAGAATAATCATCAAGAATGACCAGATAATATAAATAGCCCGAGTTACTGGGAACCGGAGAAGTCCACACATCGCTATGAATCAACAGAAAAGGAAAAGAAGCAATGGTGGTGGAATTAGTAAACGGCAGGCGAACATGTTTGCCGAGTCGACAGGCATGACAAGTGTGATCATCGATCTTATTGCAACTGAAACTGAAACTCCTAAGAATATGACGAAGTGTGATGGGGTTGGGATGACCCAAGCGAGCATGCCAGAGATCGACCCCAGCGGAGAGAGCAACCGGTGCGGTGGTGATGGATGAAGGCGAGTGCACCGGATATAGCTCGTCGGGGCTGTCACATCGGTGAAGTACCATCCTGGTTTGAGCATCTTTGACACAAAAACCAAGCTCATCAAATTCAACTATGACAGGATTTTCACGAGTGAAACAACGAACATAAATGAGATTCTTAATAAGATGAGGTGACACAGGTATATTAGACAAAGATAATGGAGTAGAACTAGAAGGAAAAGAAGTGTGACCAATGTGTGTGATAGGAAGTGTGGAACCGTCACCGACAATGATGCGGTGGTCGGTGGAGACAGGAGTGAAGGAGGAAAGGTTACCAGGATGAGCAAACATGTGAGCCGTAGCACCGGTGTCCATGTACCAATCACCACCTCCAGTGTAGTTATTCAGCGTAGGAGCGGCATGCAGTGCGGGGAGGAGCACCGGGTCCCAGGCGCCGGCGGCAGGGCCGGCGAGGGGGACGGAGACGCCATGGGGAGGCCGTAGCCGCCGCTCGGTTGCGGTGGTGGGTACTCTCCATACGGTATGGGTAGCAGCCCCGGCTGTGACTGCGGTGCCTGGTAGGCTGGATGGCCCGCTAGAAAAACCTGCTGGCCCACTGACGACCCCCACCAGTACCCGGGAGACCCATACACGGACGGAGCCCCGTACATAAGATTCCCGTACGTGGGAGCGGGCGCGGCAAACGCCCCGCGCAACAGCAAGGGGGCGACGGGCAAAGGCGGCGCCGACGGTGAGGCAACGACGGATTGGCTGGAGAGCACCAGCGACGGCGGGGCCGCGCCGTAGGATGTCGGCGGCAGAGCCGCGCCAGAGGGCCCGTAGCGGGACTGGCCGGAGAGCGCCAGCGGCGGTGGGGCCGTGCCATAGGACACCGGCAGCGGAGCCACGCCAGAGGGCCCATAGCGAGACTGGCCAAAGAGCGCCAGTGGTAGCGCTGCCACGCCGTAGGACACCGACGGCGGAGCCACACCAGAGGGCGCCGTTAGCGGGACGACAGAGGCGGGACGAACGGGCTGGTGGACGCCATCGGGCGGGCCCGGGTCGGGCGACTCGGGTGTTGCGGCGGCGGCGGCTTCAGGCGAGCGATGTGCGGCTGGCGGCTTGGTTGTGGGAGACGAGCGATGTGGCGAGCGAGCGAGCGAGCGAGTTGGCGGGTGGCTGGCGATGCGAGCGGCGGGAAGCGGCTGGGCGATCGCAGCGGCGTGGCGATGGCAACAGGCGAGCGACGCGGGGCTAGACTCCTGATCGAATCTTCCTTTCACGTGTACTAATACTTTGAACGTAGGAGCACTTCTAGAAAGGATTGAACTAATCAATCAAACTAGCTCTCGTACACAGCAGCACACAAGAATTGATCTGGATCACCACAAGCACGGATCGTCCATAATATGGACGCGGGAGGCAGCAGGAGGCGGGAGCGGCGGCCGGTGCGGAGAGCACGTGAACCGCGGCGGCGAGGTAGCAACGGCGGCAGCGGCGGCGCGGAGGAGACGTGCGGCGGCGGCGGAAGGCTAAGCGGCGGCCGGTGCGGAGGGCGCGCGAACAGCGGCAGCTAGGTGGCAGCGGCGGCGGCGCGGAGAAGACGCGGCGCGGCGGCGGAAGGCTAGGGTTAGAACCCGTAAACTGATACCATGTTAGATGTGATGATTGCACGATGTATTCATTCGGTGCAATGTGCACGGTATATATAAGTACAAGGTGGGGCCTCTACCTCAATCTATACAACAAACTAGAGAGGTGGGCCTAATGTACAAAAGACAATATACATGCACAAATATCATACTCAACAACCCCTGATGCCTATCTTGCCTACTTTTTGCCACAACAACTTCACCTGCCCACCACATCCACCTCCTGCCTCCTCCGTCTTCTCTCCGCCTCTACCTCGTCTTCGCTAACTCGGACATCCGAAAGTATGTCACCGACACCGTCTGTCCCCCGCGTCTCTCCTGCATTCTCCCCTGTCGCAGCAACCCAACCGCCCATCGACCACCACCACCTCATCATCCTTGGTGTCTCCTTTGCCCTGTATCTCGTCTCCTCCAGCGGCGATCTCTGCTTGTTTTTTTTCGAGAGTACGCCTAGGCGTACCATATTTTTATAGAAGGCAGAAATTAAGTACAAGAAACTACAACTTGATGCGAACAACAAGTGTAGTTGAAACTCCACACCCACCGCGACAATTACAAACACAATGCAAAAGGGCCTGCCCTAAACTAATCATCTAGCCGCGTCACAGCAGAAGCCGGTCGCCTCGAAGAGCAACAACTTCATCCGGATTACCCTTGCCAACGCACTACCCACCCTTGTATGCCTAAGAGGAGACAGCGAGTGGATAGCGGGACTCGAACGGTCCCGAGAAAGCCATCATCTTGGGATCACCGGCAGCTGCGTCCATAGCGCCCACGAAGATCAACTCGGGCAGCAGCAAACACCGGAGAACCACCGACAGAATAAGCCAAGTCTCCACCTTCGATACTCTCAACAGAGAAACGACGCCACACCGCCGCCATCGCCAGTCCTACACGGACAAAGGCTTTCGCCCGGAAACCACAATCCGATCCAGAAGGGAAGGTGCCGACACACCTCGGCGATGCCTCCAACGAGGGAAACGACACCCATGGGCGCCATCGCCGCCAGCTCTGATGAGGAAGAGCAGGATTTTCATCCGCACCGCACACCTCCCACCTCTATCAATAGATTGGGCCAAACTGTCGCAGTTACACCACCGCTGCCGCAGCACCTTGCCATCGAGATCAAACCGCCGCGGGACACCGAGCCTTCGCACGACCGAGAGAACTCCGACCACCAACCTACCCCTGCACGGCTGAAGACATACCACTCCATCTCCCATCCATCCTCAACCTCAGCGCTGCCAGAAACTGCCGGCACCATGGGCTTGGGCAGGCACACCACCATGCAGCTGTTGGGGAACGTAGTAATTTCAAAAAAATTCCTACGCACACGCAAGATCATGGTGATGCATAGCAACGAGAGGGAAGAGTGTTGTCCACGTACCCTCGTAGACCGAAAGGGGAAGCGTTAGCACAACGCGGTTGATGTAGTCATACGTCTTCACGATCTAACCGATCAAGTACCGAACGTACGGCACCTCCGAGTTCAGCACACGTTTAGCCCGATGACGTCCCTCGAACTCCGATCTAGCCGAGTGTTGAGGGAGAGTTTCGTCAGCATGACGGCGTGGTGACGATGATGATGTTCTACCGATGCACGCCTTCGCCTAAGCACCGCTACAGTACTATCGAGGTGGACTATGGTGGAGGGGGGCACCGCACACGGCTAAAAGATCAAACGATCAATTGTTGTGTCTATGGGGTGCCCCCTGCCCCCGTATATAAAGGAGCAAGGGGGTGCGACCGGCCAGGGAGAGGGCGTGCCAGGAGGAGTCCTACTCCCACCGGGAGTAGGACTCTCCCCCTTTCCTAGTTGGAATAGGATTCGGGAGAAGGAAAGAGGGGGCCGGCCCCCCTTGCCCTAAACCAATTCGGTTTGGGCCTTGGGGGCGCGCCCCACACTCCCCTTGCTTCCCTCTATTTCCACTAAGGCCCATATAGGCCCATTAAGCTCCCGGGGGGTTCCGGTAACCTCCCGGTACTCTGATAAAATCCCGATTTCACCCGGAACACTTCCGACATCCAAACATAGGCTTCCAATATATCAATCTTCATGTCTCGACCATTTCGAGACTCCTCGTCATGTCCTTGATCATATCCGGGACTCCGAACAACCTTCGGTACATCAAAACATATAAACTCATAATATAACCGCCATCGTAATGTTAAGCGTGCGGACCCTACGGGTTCGAGAACTATGTAGACATGACCGAGACATGTCTCCGGTCAATAACCAATAGTGGAACCTGGATGTTCATATTGGCTTCCACATATTCTACGAATATCTTTTATCGGTCAGATCGCATAACAACATACGTTGTTCCCTTTGTCATCGGTATGTTACTTGCCCGAGATTCGATCGTCGGTATCTCAATACCTAGTTCAATCTCGTTACTGGCAAGTCTCTTTACTCGTTCTGTAATACATCATCCCACAACTAACTCATTAGTTGTAATGCTTGCAAGGCTTTAATTGATGTGCATTACCGCCCAGAGATACCTCTCCAACAATCGGAGTGACAAATCCTAATCTCGAAATACGCCAACCCAACAAGTACCTTCGAAGACACCTGTAGAGCACCTTTATAATCACCCAGTTACGTTGTGATGTTTGGTAGCACACAAAGTGTTCCTCCGGTAAATGGGAGTTGCATAATCTCATAGTCATAGGAACATGTATAAGTCATGAAGAAAGCAATAGCAACAAACTAAACGATCAAGTGCTATGCTAACGGAATGAGTCAAGTCAATCACATCATTCTCTAATGATGTGACCCCGTTAATCAAATGACAACTCATGTCTATGGCTAGGAAACTTAACCATCTTTGATTCAACGAGCTAGTCAAGTAGAGGCATACTAGTGACATACTGTTTGTCTATGTATTCACACATGTATTATGTTTCCGGTTAATACAATTCTAGCATGAATAATAAACATTTATCATGATATAAGGAAATAAATAATAACTTTATTATTGCCTCTAGGTCATATTTCCTTCAGTCTCCCACTTGCACTAGAGTCAATAATCTAGTTCACATCGCCATGTGATTTAACATCAATAGTTCACATTACCATGTGATTAGCACCCATAGTTCACATCGTCATGTGACCAACACCCAAAGGGTTTACTAGAGTCAATAATCTAGTTCACATCGCTATGTGATTAATACCCAAAGAGTACTAAGGTGTAATCATGTTTTCTTGTGAGGGAAGTTTAGTCAACGGGTCTGCCACATTCAGATCCGTATGTATTTTGCAAATTTCTATGTCAACAATGCTCTGCACGGAGCTACTCTAGCTAATTTCTCCCACTTTCAATATGTATCCAGATTGAGACTTTGAGTCATCTGGATCAGTGCCAAAACTTGCATCGACGTAACCCTTTACGACGAACCTTTTGTCACCTCCATAATCGAGAAACATATCCTTATTCCACTAAGGATAAGTTTGACCAATGTCCAGTGATCTACTCCTAGATCACTATTGTACTCCCTTGCTAAACTCAGGGCAGGGTATACAATAGGTCTGGTACATAGCATGGCATACTTTATAGAACCTATGGCTGAGGCATAGGGAATGACTTTCATTCTCTCTCTATCTTCTGCCGTGGTCGGGTTTTGAGTCTTACTCAACTTCACACCTTGTAATATAGGCAAGAACTCCTTCTTTGACTGTTCCATTTTGAACTACTTCAAAATCTTGTCAAGGTATGTACTCATTGAAAAACATATCAAGCGTCTTGATCTATCTCTATAGATTTTGATGCTCAATATGTAAGCAGCTTCACCGAGGTCTTTCTTTGAAAAACTCCTTTCAAACATTCCTTTATGCTTTGCAGAATAATTCTACATTATCTCCGATCAACAATATGTCATTCACATATACTTATCAGAAATGTTGTAGTGCTCCCACTCACTTTCTTGTAAATACAGGCTTCACCGCAAGTATGTATAAAACTATATGCTTTGATCAACTTATCAAAGCATATATTCCAACTCCGAGATGCTTGCACCAGTCCATAGATGGATCGCTGGAGCTTGCATATTTTGTTAGTACCTTTAGGATTGACAAAACCTTCTGGTTGCATCATATACAACTCTTCTTTAATAAATCCATTAACGAATGCAGTTTTGTTTATCCATTTGCCAGATTTCATAAAATGCGGCAATTGCTAACATGATTCGGACAGACTTAAGCATAGATACGAGTGAGAAACTCTCATCGTAGTCAACACCTTGAACTTGTCAAAAACCTTTTTGCGAAAATTCTAGCTTTGTAGATAGTAACACTACTATCAGCGTCCGTCTTGCTCTTGAAGATCCATTTAATCTCAATGGCTCGCCGATCAATGGGCAAGTCAATCAAAGTCCATACTTTGTTCTCATACATGGATCTTATCTCAGATTTCATGGCCTCAAGCCATTTCGCGGAATCTGGGCTCATCATCGCTTCCTCATAGTTCGCAGGCTCGTCATGGTCAAGTAACATGACCTCCAGAACAGGATTACCGTACCACTCTGGTGTGGATCTCACTCTGGTTTACCTACCAGGTTCGGTAGTAACTTGATCTGAAGTTACATGATCATCATCATTAGCTTCCTCACTAATTGGTGTAGTAGTCACAGGAACAGATTTCTGTGATGAACTACTTTCCAATAAGGGAGCAGGTACAGTTACCTCATCAAGTTCTACTTTCCTCCCACTCACTTCTTTCGAGAGAAACTCCTTCTCTAGAAAGGATCCATTCTCAGCAACAAATATCTTGCCTTTGGATCTGTGGTAGAAGGTGTACCCAACATTTTCTTTTGGGTATCCTATGAAGATGCACTTCTCCGATTTGGGTTTGAGCTTATCAGGTTGAAACCTTTTCACATAAGCATTGCAACCTCAAACTTTAAGAAACGACAGCTTAGGTTTCTTGCCAAACCATAGTTCATACGTGTCTCAACGGATTTAGATGGTGCCCTATTTAACGTGAATGCAGCTGTCTCTAATGCATAACCCCAAAACGATAGTGGTAGATCGGTAAGAGACATCATAGATCGCACCATATCTAATAAAGTACGGTTATGACATTTGGACACACCATTATACTGTGGTGTTCTAGCTGGCACGATTTTGTGAAACTATTCCACATTGTTTTAATTGAAGACAAAACTCGTAACTCAAATATTTTTCTCTACAGTCAGATCATAGAAACTTTATTTTCTTGTCACGATGATTTTCCACTTCACTCTGAAGTTCTTTGAAGTTTTCAAATGTTTCAGACTTATGTTTCATCAAGTAGATATACTCATATCTGCTCAAATCATCTGTGAAGATCAGAAAATAATGATACCTGCCGCGAGCCTCAATATTCATCGGACCACATACATCAGTATGTATGATTTCCAACAAATCTGTTGCTCGATCCATTGTTCCGGAGAACGGAGTCTTAGTCATCTTGCCCATGAGGCATGGTTCGCAAGCATCAAATGATTCATAATCAAGTGATTCCAAAAGCCCATCAGCATGGATTTTCTTCATGCGCTTTACACCAATATGACCTAAACGGCAGTGCCACAAATAAGTTGCACTATCATTATTAACTTTGCATCTTTTGGCTTCAATATTATGAAAATGTGTATCACCACGATCGAGATCCAACAAACCATTTTCATTGGGTGTATGACCATAGAAGGTTTTATTCATGTAAACAGAACAACAATTATTCTCTAACTTACATGAATAACCGTATTGCAATAAACATGATCCAATCATATTCATGCTCAACGCAAACACTAAATAACATTTATTTTAGGTTTAACACTAATCCCGAAAGTATAGGGAGTGTGCGATGATGATCATATCAATCTTGGAACCATCCAATACACATCGTCACTTCACCCTTAACTAGTCTCTGGTCATTCTGTAACTCCTGTTTCGAGTTACTATTCTTAGCAACTGAACTAGTATCAAATACTGAGGGGTTGCTATAGACACTAGTAAAGTACACATCAATAACATGTATATCAAGTATACCTATGTTCACTTTGCCATCCTTCTTATCCGCCAAATACTTGGGGCAGTTCCGCTTCCAATGACCAGTCCCTTTGCAGTAGAAGCACTTAGTCTCAGGCTTAGGTCCAGACTTGGGCTTCTTCACTTGAGCAGCAACTTGCTTGCCATTCTTCTTGAAGTTCCCTTTCTTTCCCTTTGCCCTTTTCTTGAAACTAGTGGTCTTGTTAATCATCAACACTTGATGCTCTTTCTTGATTTCTACCTTCATCGATTTCATCATCATGAAAAGCTCGGGAATCGTTTTCATCATCCCTTGCATACTATAGTTCATCACGAAGTTCTACTAACTTGGTGATGGTGACTAGAGAATTCTGTCAATCACTATTTTATCTGGAAGATTAACTTCCACTTTATTCAAGCGATTGTAGTACCCAGACAATCTGAGCACATGCTCACTTCTTGAGCTATTCTCCTCCATCTTTTAGCTATAGAACTTGCTGGAGACTTCATATCTCTCAACTCGGGTATTTACTTGAAATATTAACTTCAACTCTTGGAACATCTCATATGGTCCATGACGTTCAAAACGTCTGTGAAGTCCTGATTCTACGCCGTTTAAGTATGATGCACTAAACTATCAAGTAGTCATCATATTGAGCTAGCCAAACGTTCATAACATCTGCATCTACTCCTGCAATAGGTTTGTCACCTAGCGGTGCATCAAGGACATAATTCTTCTGTGCAGCAATGAGGATAAACCTCAGATCACGGATCCAATCCGCATCATTGCTACTAACATCTTTCAACTTAGTTTTCTCTAGGAACATATCAAAAAATAAAACAGGGGTGCTAAACGCGAGCTATTGATCTACAAGATAGATATGCTAATACTACCAGGACTAAGTTCATGATAAATTTAAGTTCAATTAATCATATTACTTAAGAACTCCCACTTAGATAGACATCCCTCTAATCCTCTAAGTGATCACGTGATCCATATCAACTAAACCATGTCCGATCATCACGTGAGATGGAGTAGTTTCAATGGTGAACATCACTATGTTGATCATATCTACTATATGATTCACGCTCGACCTTTCGGTCTCAGTGTTCCGAGGCCATATCTGTTATATGCTAGGCTCGTCAAGTTTAACCTGAGTATTCCGCGTGTGCAACTGTTTTGCACCCGTTGTATTTCAACGTAGAGCCCATCACACCCGATCATCACGTGGTGTCTCAGCACGAAGAACTTTCGCAGCGGTGCATACTCAGGGAGAACACTTATACTTTGATAATTTAGTGAGGGATTATCTTATAATGCTACCATCAATCAAAGCAAGATAAGATGCATAAAAGATAAACATCACATGCAATCAATATAAGTGATATGATATGGCCATCATCATCGTGTGCTTGTGATCTCCATCTCCGAAGCACCGTCATGATCACCATCGTCACCGGCGTGACACCTTGATCTCCATCGTAGCATCGTTATCGTCTCGCCAATCTTATGCTTCCACGACTATCACTACCGCTTAGTGATAAAGTAAAGCATTACAGGGCGATTGCATTGCATACAATAAAGCGACAACCATATGGCTCCTGCCAGTTGCCGATAACTCGGTTACAAAACATGATCGTCTCATACAATAAAATTTAGCATCATGTCTTGACCATATCACATCACAACATGCCCTGCAAAAACAAGTTAGACGTCCTCTACTTTGTTGTTGCAAGTTTTACGTGGCTACTATGGTCTTAGCAAGAACCGTTCTTACCTACGCATCAAAACCACAACGATAGTTTGTCAAGTTGGTGCTGTTTTAACCTTCGCAAGGACCGGGCGTAGCTACACTCGGTTCAACTAAAGTTGGAGAAACTGACACCCGCCAGCCACCTGTGTGCAAAGCACGTCGGGAGAACCAGTCTCGCGGAAGCGTACGCGTAATGTCGGTCCGGGCCGCTTCATCCAACAATACCGCCGAACCAAAGTATGACATGCTGGTAAGCAGTATGACTTATATCGCCAACAACTCACTTGTGTTCTACTCGTTGCATATGACATCTATGCATAAAACCAGGCTCGGATGCCACTGTTGGGGAACGTAGTAATTTCAAAAAAATCCTACGCACACGCAAGATCATGGTGATGCATAGCAACGAGAGGGGAGAGTGTTTTCCACGTACCCTCGTAGACCGAAAGCGGAAGCGTTAGCACAACGCGGTTGATGTAGTCGTACGTCTTCACAATCCGATCGATAAAGTACCGAACATACGGCACCTCCGAGTTCAGCACACGTTCAGCCCGATGACGTCCCTCGAACTCCGATCCAGCCGAGTGTTGAGGGAGAGTTTCGTCAGCATGACGGTGTGGTGACGATGATGATGTTCTACCGACGCAGGGCTTCGCCTAAGCACTGCTACAGTATTATCGAGGTGGACTATGGTGGAGGGGGGCACCGCACACGGCTAAAAGATCAAACGATCAATTGTTGTGTCTATGGGGTACCCCCTGCCCCCGTATATAAAGGAGCAAGGGGGGGTGCGGCCGGCCAAGGAGAGGGCGTGCCAGGAGGAGTCCTACTCCCACCGGGAGTAGGACTCCCCCCCTTTCCTAGTTGGAATAGGATTCGGGAGAAGGAAAGAGAGAGGGGAAGAAGGAAAGAGGGGGCCGGCCCCCCTTGCCCTAAACCAATTCGGTTTGGGCCTTGGGGGGCGCACCCCACACTCCCCTTGCTTCCCTCTATTTCCACTAAGGCCCATATAGGCCCATTAAGCTCCCGGGGGGTTCCAGTAACCTCCCGGTACTCCGGTAAAATCCCGATTTCACCCGGAACACTTCCGACATCCAAACATAAGCTTCCAATATATCAATCTTCATGTCTCGACCATTTCGAGACTCCTTGTCATGTCCTTGATCACATCCGGGACTCCGAACAACCTTCGGTACATCAAAACATATAAACTCATAATATAACCGCCATCATAACGTTAAGCATGCGGACCCTACGGGTTTGAGAACTATGTAGACATGACCGAGACATGTCTTCGGTCAATAACCAATAGCGGAACCTGGATGTTCATATTGGCTCCCACATATTCTACGAATATATTTTATCGGTCAGATCGCATAACAACATATGTTGTTCCCTTTGTCATCGGTATGTTACTTGCCCGAGATTCGATCGTCGGTATCTCAATACCTAGTTCAATCTCGTTACTGGCAAGTCTCTTTACTCGTTCTGTAATACATCATCCCACAACTAACTCATTAGTTGTAATGCTTGCAAGGCTTTAATTGATGTGCATTACCGAGAGGGCCCAGAGATACCTCTCCGACAATCGGAGTGACAAATCCTAATCTCGAAATACGCCAACCCAACAAGTACCTTCGGAGACACCTGTAGAGCACCTTTATAATCACCCAGTTAGGTTGTGACGTTTGGTAGCACACAAAGTGTTCCTCTGGTAAACGGGAGTTGCATAATCTCATAGTCATAGGAACATGTATAAGTCATGAAGAAAGCAATAGCAACAAACTAAATGATCAAGTGCTATGCTAACGGAATGGGTCAAGTCAATCACATCATTCTCTAATGATGTGACCCCGTTAATCAAATGACAACTCATGTCTATGGCTAGGAAACTTAACCATCTTTGATTCAACAAGCTAGTCAAGTAGAGGCATACTAGTGACATACTGTTTGTCTATGTATTCACACATGTATTATGTTTCCGGTTAATACAATTCTAGCATGAATAATAAACATTTATCATGATATAAGGAAATAAATAATAACTTTATTATTGCCTCTAGGGCATATTTCCTTCAGCAGCCGCCCGTGCCACTGCTGCCACACGAAGCCCTACAGGGGAGAGACCGGCGCGCCACGCCGCCCACGCGGATGCACGCGCCCACCATGGCGCTCCCCTGAGAAAGCCTTTGCTGCAGCCTGAAAGTGCGTTATATCGACTAGAGGGGGCGTGAATAGGCGATTTTTATGGAAGTCTTCAAAACGTGGAAGTTTCGAAGACAAACGATAGAAATAAACCTATTACCATGCAGCGGAAGGTAGACTACACTAGGCAAACCATAGTCAAGTATTCAATGAAGTGAAAGCACAATGACTAATAGCAGCAATGTAGTGAGGATCGGGTAGGGAAGATATTATGAAGCCAAATAGAACACGCAGTCACTCAGTGAAGACAAAAGATAGTGCAATCATACAATGACTTCACAAGGACCAACAGTAAGTAAAGGGAAGGGAAGGATGAAACCAGTGACTCGTTGAAGACAATGATTTGTTGGACCAGTTCCAGTTGCTGTGACAACTGTACGTCTGGTTAGGGCGGCTAGGTATTTAAACCTGAGGACACACAGTCCCGGACACCCAGTCCTGAACACGCAGCTCAGGACACCCAGTCCTCACCGTATTCCCCTTGAGCTAAGGTCACACAGACCTCGCCCAATCACTCTGGTAAGTCTTCAATGTAGACTCCCAAACCTTCACAGACTTCGTTCACCGGCGATCCACAATGTCTCTTGGATGCTCAGAACGCGGCGCCTAACCGGCTGGAGGATTCACAGTCCTCAAGTGTAATAAGTCTTCAGATCACACAAACAAGAAGACTTAAGTGATGCCTAACACTCTTTGGCTCTGGGTGGTTAGGGCTTTATCCTCGCAAGAAATTCTCTCTCAAAGGCTTCGAGGTGGGTTGCTCTCAAACGATAAAAGCCGTACTCTAACTCTGAGTAGCCAACCGTTTATGGTTGTAGGGGGTGGGCTATTTATAGCCACTAGGCAACCTGAACTGATTTGTCCGAAATGACCCTGGGTCACTAAGGAACTGACACGTGTTCCAACGGTCAGATTTCAAACACACACGGCAACTTTACTTGGGCTACAAGCAAAGCTGACTTATCCGACTCTGGACAAGATTCGCTCTCATAGTCTTCACTCGAAGACATAGGTTTTGGTTAAGCATCACTTCAGTCATTCTGACTGGTTCTCTTGGACCCCACTTAACAGTACGGTGGTTCCTATGACTCAACAGAGAAGAAGAACTACGAAAGATCTAAGTCTTCGAGCTCCATAGGCTTCATGCGATGTCTTCTCTTGTCATAGTCTTCAATGAGAATATCTTCATAAACCACCTTTGACATCAATGTCTTCATATATTTTTAGGGGTCATCTCTGGTAGGAAAACCGAATCAATGAGGGACTTCTACCTGTGTTATCCTGCAATTCTCACAAACACATTAGCCCTCAACTAGGTTTGTCGTCAATACTCCAAAACCAACTAGGGGTGGCACTAGATGCACTTACAATCTCCCCCTTTTTGGTGATTGATGACAAACTAGTTGAAGTTTTCAACGGGGAATATAATATGTGGAATTGTAAAGGAATTGTCTTCATTAGTTGCAAGGGCTTCCCCTGAAGAAGTGCTTATAAGTAATTTGCTTTTGGAATGCAAATGCACATGGCAGGTTGTACTTGTGGAGATCCTCTTCAACTTATGAAGACAATTCATTATGCATGCGGAATTTCCCGTATGTGAAGATAATGACATGCATAATGGAAAATGGACGTCTGCAAAATGATCTAAGTGCGGAATTTATCGTTGCACATGTGGAATTTATCACCGCATCACAAAGTAGCAAATAAGTAGCAGACGACCATCGAGTTTAAGTGTTACAACTCAAAGAACCAAATGTATCAAAACGAGAGTTGTAAACACGAAGCAAAATATAAAGCAATCGCCCATATGGACCCGCTTGAAGACTATCAAACTCATATGCTTCTCCCCCTTTTGTCAGTAAGGACCAAAAAGGTTTGAAGACATAGAGCATCTACTCGTTCCCATGAAAGAGTAGGTGAAGCAGCAGGGTCGTCGGTGGTGTTCGGCGGTGCAGAAGAACTTGGAGCAGTGTCGAAGCATGCTGAAGGAGGTGGCGGCGAAGTAGCATCGTCTTCATCCTCGATCACTCTAGCATTCACAGTTGCAGCAGAGGAAGAGAACTCAGAGTCTTCAAGAGATGGAGTTCGTCGCAGCACTGCCCTTCAAGGAGGTGTGGAGTCAAACTTGAAGCATTCAGAGAAGCCATCCTCTTGAAGATCATCTTCAGAGCACATGAGCGTCAGCCCTTTCCATGTGCGTCGAGAGGTTTCATGTGCAACAAAGGCATTCTTGGTGGCAAGATTGCGAATACGGTTGACATCCACCAAGAGAATTTGCATTTGGCGCTTCAGCCAGTCATGATGCCTATCCTGTTTCTGATGAAGAGCCACCAGAAGCTCTCGGTCATTGAGGACACGAGTGCGCTTCTTGGGTCGTTGGGCAATTGTGCTATCGGTGGCTTCAGTAAGGGCAGGATGTGGTGCACGTGTAGTTCCAGCCAAAGGATAATACACACGAGTGACTGCTTCAACTCCTTCAATGTTCTAAGAAAAACTTTGATGCTCCGCATTCTGAAGACTAAGAGGTTCTTTGGCAGGCTCAGGATAAATGGCTTCAATAGACATATCCACATCAGGCAGAAAGATCCGATGATTGCGAGCAGATGGCTGATATGAGATAGCGAAGTGGAGTTTGATCAGCCGCATTATCCATGGAGCGTAGAACTTCAAGCCAAAAAGATCAGAGCCTGATGCAGCAAGTTGGCGGATGAAGAAGTCCTGTGCATTGAAGCATTTGCCATGAAGAACATAGAAGACCAAAGTCTTCATTGCACCTTCTAGCTTGGCATGTGGAGAATGTCCTTTGATGGGCCAGAGAGTTCGTCTTATGATGTGATAAATAGTCCTTGGCAGATACTCAAGGTCTTCAACAAGGAACTCCTTAGGATATGCAGCATCGTGTGGCATTGGCTTCATCATACTGAGCATCTGACTCATGTTTGGTTCAGGCTTCTGAAAGACGCTCTCCATAGCTTCACTGTGAAGCTGACAGCCAGGTTCGTAGAGATCGCCAGGAGTGGGCAGACCAGTGAGCTCAATGATATCAAAGGCTTTGGCTTCGTGATGAACATTTCCTGTCATCCACTCCAGGACCCAAGTCTTCGGATCTCTGTTGTACCCACGGATGTGAAGTGTGGCATAGAATTGGAGCAGCAACTCTTCATTCCAGTGCTCTTGGTCGGTGACAAACGGTAGCAATCCAACCTCTTTGAAGCAATTCAGAGCTTCTTCCAGACAGGGCAGACCAGCTATTGCTTCGATGTCAAGACACTTGTGTGGGAAGATGCGACCTTGATTGTATAGAATGCAGGAGTAATAGCTTCGCTGTGGATAGCTCCAGAACTGATCAGATGATATTCTTTCCCTTGAGTAGGGGTTCCTGGAGCTATTGAAGAAAGTGTTGTCTGCTTTGAAGCCATTGACATTGAAGGATCCAGGTGCGGATGCAGGACCTGGAAACCTGGGCAATCTGGGGATTGGCTTCTGTACCTGAGGCCTGTGCTCAACATGATAGTCAAACTGAGGACCATCAGCAGGCGCGGGAACAGAAGCAGTTGCATCAGTGGCTTCGCTGACTTTTGGTGCTTGGGTTGGTGAAGGCTCCACATTGGCTTCAGCCATGACAGCGTTAGTGGCGTCGGTGGCAGCCTCAAGATTCTCAACCTCCACTTGACGAGCTGGAGGGTCGGTCACAGTCACGTTCTCCTCGAGAATAGCTTCTTGGTGAGATGGGGGTGTAGCAGAGCTTGGGGTTTATTCTTCATCGGCTGATGCAGCCGGAATGTCTTCAGCAGCTTTAGCTTCAGACTCAGAGACTGGAGGCCTTGGTCCTTTGCGAAGCCTGCGTAACGCTGGCGACGCCTGTGGAGTTGGAGTTGGCTGGGCCTCAAAGTCTTCTTCCTCTTGTGCGTGTGGGTGATCAGCCCATGATGCATCCTGAGCAATTGGCGTCAGAGGACGACCAATGCTGATGAGCTCGCTGTGCGTTAGCACAGGCGATGACACCTGTTGGTGCTCGAGCTGAGGAAGAACTGCATCATCTTCAACATGGTCATGGTGACCAATGTCTTCAGCAGCGATGGGATCAGCTGCTGGAAAGTCTTCAGCTTCATGAGCCTCTGTGAAAGCAGGCTCATGGACAGTCAGTTGGCGCTCTTGAGGTTCAGCGTCAGGGCGAACCATGGAGATGGGTTCAACAATCAAGGGCTCTGTGGGAGCAGCTCATTCTCTCTTCATCTTTCGCTTCTTCTTGGAGGGAGCAGTAGCAGAGGCTTCAGGATGTTTCCTCTTTCTGGCTTCAGCCTCAGCAGTCCTCGTCTTCTTCAGCTCTGAAGCGGTTGACCGGGCCTTTGGCTTCGAGCCAGTCATGCTAGTTGGGAAGATAATGGGATCTGCTTCCTGCCTTGGTGCGTCAGGTTCGGCCATAGCAGGCTTCTTCTTCTTCTTTGCAGCCACCCTAGGGTTGATGCCAGGACGCCCAAGGGCCTTGCGCTTCTCAGCCTCATTGTAGGCTTGCACACACTTGTCAGCCAGGCTCTTCATGCGCTCACGAGAACCTTGAGCTTCTTCACGCTTCTTGAGAAAAGCTTCTTTAAGCTCGTGCAGCATG
This sequence comes from Triticum urartu, assembly GCF_003073215.2. Classification (NCBI taxonomy): domain Eukaryota; kingdom Viridiplantae; phylum Streptophyta; class Magnoliopsida; order Poales; family Poaceae; genus Triticum; species Triticum urartu. The sequence goes on along the minus strand of NC_053026.1, from coordinate 610,561,247 downwards.
AGCTTGAAGTTCTTGACGTCTTGCACGCTGAGCTTGGCCATATGCTTCTTGAACTGAGCTTTCTCATAGTCAATCTTTTGCTTCAGTTCAACAATGTGTTGGGCAATAGCTAATTCTGAAGCAATGGCGCCATGGAAGGCGACACTGAGGCCAATTGGAAGTTGCAGATCTTCAAAGCTGAGGTTGGGCGTGTCAAACCACTCATCAATGAAGTTGTGGATGATTGCCACATCAAGGAGAGGCTGATCATTGAAGATTTCTGCTTCTTCTTTGCTCTTGATCAGTTGCTCAAGAGCGTCATCTGCAAGATCTTCATCACTGGACAGATCAATGGCATCGTTGCGCAGAATAGCAGCAGCTGTCAGTTCTTGGCCAGTGTGTGGCAAAGGCATCTTGACCTTCTGGGGCTTGGAGATGCGTGACAAATCTTCAGAATGCACACTGTCTTCAGGAGGTGCAGTAGCCAGTGGCTTCGCCCGTGAGATTTTTGGTGCAGAGGCAGGCTTTGAAGCTTTTGGCTGCTTCAGTTTCTTTGGCTTCGGCGCTGCAGGCGCTTCATCTGATTCAACGTCATCTACAGGCTCATTCACGGCAGTCCCTTGAACCACGATATGGGTGATGAGACCTTCAAGGTTGTAGAAAGGACCGATGACATTGGGTTCTGCATCGCGTGTGCCGTCAGCCCGGGGAGCAGAAGGAACAGGGTTGAAGTCTAGTCCCAATGACTTCTTATTTTCCTTGGCCGATGCCTTTGCATGCTGGAAGTTGCGCTTGAAGAGATTATCGTCACGACACCATAGCAATGATGATGGGTCGGCATCTTTAGGCTGAGGTCCACGGACCATACACGGATAGAAACCCTGAGCAATAGCTTCAGCTTTGTTCTTGGGTGAAAGGCCTCGGAAGAGGCTGTATATTCAACATAGTGAAGATAATCATGAAGACATGTTGAGATTGAAGCCAAACCAAATGTGAAGACATAGCAAATGTAACGCCATGAGTGAAACACTTCAAACAGAACCTTTGGTGGTGGCGTTACCCACCGTATAGGAAGTATTAGACCCAGACACGGCGCACAATTATCGTGGCGCTCCGAAGTCAAATTCCACATTAATGTATTCACACTTAGAATGTATGTCTTCATTGATTGAAGATATACTTTACTTCATGTGTTGCACATCTAAGTCATCAATATGCATAAGAGTTAGGATGTGTGCCTGATCACAGGACATTTGAGGATTCCAAGATATTTAGCTCACACCGTAACTTGCAAAATCTCTTCTCATCCAAGGGCTTGGTGAAGATATCTGCCAATTGCTCTTCAGTGTTGACGTGTATGATATCAATATCTTCCTTCACAACATGATCTCTGAGAAAGTGATGACGAATTTCAATGTGCTTTGTCTTCGAGTGCTGAACTGGGTTGTTGGCAATCTTGATGGCGCTTTCGTTGTCGTAGTAGAGTGGCACTTGCTTCAGATGAATGCCATAGTCCTTGGGTGTTTGCTTCATCCACAGAAGCTGAGCGCAGCAAGATCCAGCAGCAATGTATTCAGATTCAGCAGTGGAGAGAGATACACAGTTCTGCTTCTTTGAAGACCAACATACAAGTGATCGTCCCAGAAAATGACATGTGCCTGATGTAGACTTGCGATCCACCTTGTCACTAGCGTAATCAGCATCCAAGAATCCAACCAGATCAAACTCTGAGCCCTTTGGATACCATAATCCTAGAGTTGGGGTGTGAGCCAAATATCGAAGAATTCGCTTCACAGCTAAGTGATGCGACTCCTTTCGTGCCGCTTGGAATCGAGCACACATGCAAACACTAAGCATAATATCTGGCCTAGATGCACATAGATAAAGCAAAGAACCAATCATGGAGCGGTATACCTTTTGATCAAACTCTTTACCATTGTCGTCGGGACCCAGATGATGTTTGGCTAGCATTGGCGTCGTGAAGCCTTTGCAGTCTTGCATACCGAACTTCTTCAGGCAATCTTTGAGATACTTCTCTTGAGATATGAAGATGCCGTTGTGTTGCTGTCGTATTTGAAGACCGAGGAAGAACTTCAGCTCTCCCATCATGGACATCTGATATTGCTCTTGCATCATATATCCAAACTCTTCACTGTACTTCTGATTGGTGTAGCCGAAGATAATGTCATCCACATATATTTGGCATACAAACAGTTCACCATCATATATCTTCGTGAAGAGACTGGAGTCGAGGGAACCAGGTATGAAGCCTTTGCTCTTCAGGAAGTATTTGAGTGTGTCATAACAGGCCCGAGGGGCTTGTTTGAGGCCATACAGTGCCTTGTTGAGCTTGTATACCATGTCAGGATGTTTCGGATCTTCAAAGCCAGGTGGTTGTGCAACATACACTTCTTCTTCAATCTTGCCATTGAGAAAAGCGCTCTTCACATCCATTTGATATAGAAGTATGTTATGATGATTTGCATAGGCCAGCAGTATGCGTATGGCTTCAAGTCGAGCCGCAGGAGCAAATGTTTCATCGAAGTCAATGCCTTCCACTTGAGTATATCCTTGAGCAACGAGACGAGCTTTGTTTCTGAAAACTTGACCATGCTCATCTTGCTTGTTGCGGTATATCCATTTGGTGCCTATTATATTGTGCTTCCGAGGATCAGGACGCTTAACCAGTTCCCATACATTATTCAGCTCAAACTGTTGAAGCTCTTCTTGCATAGCTTGAATCCATTCAGGTTCCATGAAGGCTTCTTCAACTTTCTTGGGTTCTGTTATTGAAACGAATGTGAAGTTCCCACAGAAATTTGCTAGCTGAGTTGCCCTTGAACGAGTGAGCGGACTGGGTGCATTGATGCTATCAATTATTCTCTCAATCTGCACTTCATTGGCAACATGAGGATGTACAGGACGAAGATTTTGCTCTTGCTGATCATTGTCATTGTTAGAAGGATTGTCTTCAGGCTGAGCATTGTCTTCAGGTTGATCAGGTGCGGATATGATAAGTTCCTCTTCAGGTTGAACTTCAGAGGGTATGATTTCTTCAGTTCCCATTAGTTTGATTGATTCACTGGATGGAACTTCATCTAGCACATTTGGCAGGTGCTCTCTTTGTGAACCGTTAGTCTCATCGAACCGCACATCCATTGTTTCAACCACTTTATAATGAAAGAGATTGAAGACTCTGTAGGAGTGCGAATCCTTTCCATATCCAAGCATAAAACCCTCATGTGCTTTCGGTGCAAATTTTGAAGTGTGATGTGGATCCTTGATCCAGCACCTGGCGCCAAATACTCTGAAGTAACTGACATTTGGCTTCTTGCCAGTAAGGAGCTCATAAGATGTCTTGTTCAGAAGCTTGTGAAGATAAACACGATTGATTGTATGGCATGCAGTATCAATGGCTTCAGGCCAAAATTTTCTTGGAGTCTTGTATTCATCTAGCATCGTTCGGGCCATCTCAATGAGTGTTCTGTTCTTGCGTTCGACGACGCCATTCTGCTGTGGCATGTACGGAGCTGAGAATTCATGTGTGATGCCCAAAGTATCAAGATATGTATCAAGGCCAGTGGTCTTGAATTCAGTGCCATTGTCACTTCTGATGTGCTTTATCTTGGCGACATAGTTGTTCATTGCTCGATTGGCGAAGCGTCTGAAGACATCCTGCACTTCAGTCTTGTAGAGGATTATGTGCACCCAAGTATATCTAGAATAATCATCAACAATGACAAAGCCATAGAGACAAGCAGTAGTAGTGAGAGTTGAGTAATGAGTGGGACCGAAAAGATCCATGTGGAGCAGTTCGAAGGGTCGAGTTGTTGTCATGATTGTCTTCGAGGGATGTTTGGCCCTCGTCATCTTTCCTGCTTCACAAGCACCGCATAAGTGATCTTTCTTGAACTTGACGCCCTCGATGCCTATGACATGCTTCTTCTTTGCAAGGGTGTGGAGGTTCCTCATGCCGGCATGCCCTAGCCTCCGATGCCAGAGCCAGCATTCTGAAGCTTTTGCTAGAAGACATACGGCAAGCTGTGGTCCTGCTGAGAAATCTACCACGTACAAATCATCTTTCTGATACCCTTCAAACACTAGAGACTTGTCAGATTCCATTAGAACAAGGCAGCGATATTTTTCAAACATTACGATCATGTTCAAATCGCAAAGCATTGAGACATACATTAAGTTGAAGCCAAGGGATTCAACAAGCATGACTTTATCCATGTGTTGATCCTTTGAGATTGCAACTCTACCTAGACCCAATACCTTACTTTTACCAGTGTCAGCAAATGTGATGTGACTCTTGTCGGATGGACGTAAGGTTGAGTCCATAAGAAGGCTTCTTTTGCCAGTCATGTGATTGGTACACCCACTATCAATAATCCATTCTGAAGACGCTGGTGTCGTACCCTACAGTGCAGTTAGGGGGATAGGCTTCACGAAGAGAATTGTGAAGCAAAAACATTTGACGAACCATTGGGTTATGAAAGCTTAGATCCAGATTAGGACTGATAGGGAGAGTAGCAAGCGATTCAGGAACGAAGTACATAATAATACCATTCGGGCATTTGATCTTGCGCCCTACAAGATGTTTAAGGTCCCCAGCAATAGCGTCAGACGATTTTGGTTTTCTGCTGGAGACCCTTCCCTGCAAAAGAGAGTTAAGCTTTCTTAGCCACCCACATCTTCAAGGGTGGCTTAGAAGCAATAAGTCTAAGTGCAGCATCTGAGAACTTTGGCTTTGGAGCCCTAGCAAACAGTCTTGTAGGCGGACAATAGTACTCATAAGAATAAGCAGAATAGTTCTTGGTCTTATGAACATGGCGGTTTGATGAACCGTGCTCATATTCATAGGCCTAAGTATGGTTTCCCTGCAAAACATTTGCGTTAGTGCGACTCAGGTGAGTCCTTTGTCTGTATGAAGCCTTTGGACCATATGAAGCCTGTGGTCTGGGGTTTGTCTTCTTCACTTGTGGTGTCATGATGACATTCACAGGAAGATTCTCCAGACACTTTTTCGGCACCCAGATCTTCTTCATAGGCAGTCCATTCTTGCAGTTAGTACCAATGTACCTGGCAAACACTTCACCATTCTGATTCTTAAACAGTTTATAGTTTGCATCAAAGGATTCATCAATGACAATGGGGTTAGCACAAGTGAAGCCAGATAGAGTGGATGGATCTGCTGAAGATTCCTTTGCAGCAACCCATGTGGTTTTGGGGTACTGCTCAGGTTTCTAGTAAGAGCCATCAGCATTCATTTTCCTTACGAACCCAACACCCTCTTTCCTCGGGTTTCGGTTCAGGATCTGCCTTTTGAGGACATCACATAGTGTCTGATGCCCTTTAAGACTTTTGTACATCCCTGTTTCAAGCAATGTCTTCAACCTAGCATTCTCATCAGCAATAGCAGTGGTATCCTCAGCAGAGGGGTTAGTTCCCACATCAACAGTTGAAGATATTGCAACAGTAGCAGCAGTAGAACATTCAGCAATAGAAGTGGCAGTATCACGCTCAATGCATTTAAGACATGGTGGTTCAAATCCTTCCTGAGCGGAACTGATCTGTTCGGCGCGAAGTGACTCATTCTCCTTTTGAAGATCTTCATGAGCTGCTCTCAATTTCTCAAGATCTTGCTTCCTTTGAAGATAATCATAGGAAAGCTTTTCATGAGTTGTTGAGAGTGTTTCATGACGACTTTAAAGTTCCTCATACTTAACGTGAAGATTTTTTATGTCTTCAATTAAGGACTCAGATCGAGTCATTTCAGCGCCTAACAGATCATCGCTTTTGTCTATCAGTTTTTGAATATGTTCCATAGCTTTCTGTTGTTCAATTGCAATTTTAGCACGTGTTTTGTAGCTGGGTCTTGAACCACAATCAGAGTCATCTTCACTAGATGTTTGATAGTGAGTAGTGCGTGTGTTTACCTTGGCACCGCGTGCCATGAAGCAGTAGGTAGGAGCAGAGTAGTCCTTGTCATTTGCATCGGTATCGGTTATGAAGTCATTGTCTTCAGTGTTGAAGATGGACTTGGCAACGTATGCTGTAGCCAGACTTGCAACGCCAGAATCGGACTCCTCCTCAGACTCCACCTCTGCCTCCTCAGAAGCGGACTCCTCCTCTGAATCCATTTCCTTGCCAACAAACGCATGTGTCTTGCCAGATGAGCTCTTCTTGTGTGATGAAGACTTTGAGGAAGACTTGGAAAAAGACTTTGAGTATTTCTTCTTCTTCTTGTCGTCAGAGTCATATTCCTTGCTCTTCTTCTTCTTTTTGTTCTCATTGTCCCACTGCGGACACTCAGAGATGAAGTGGCCAGGTTTCTTGCACTTGTGGCATGTTTTCTTCTTGTAGTCATGAGCAGAAACTTCATCATTCCTTGAGCTTGATCGTGAAGACTTTCTGAAGCCTTTCTTCTTGGTGAATTTTTGGAACTTCTTCACAAGCATAGCAAGTTCCTTTCCAATGTCTTCAGGATCATCAGAACTGCTGTCAGATTCTTCTTCAGATGAGGAGACAGCTTTTGCCTTCAAGGCACGAGTTTGCCCATAGTTGGGACCGTAGATATCTCTTTTCTCAGAAAGCTGAAACTCATGTGTGTTGAGCCTCTCAAGTATGTCAGATGGATCGAGTGTCTTGAAATCAGGACGTTCTTGAATCATCAGGGCTAGGGTGTCAAACGAACTGTCAAGTGATCTCAGTAGTGTCTTGACGACTTCATGCTTGGTGATCTCAGTAGCGCCGAGGGCTTGAAGCTCATTTGTGATGTCAGTGAGTCGATCAAACATGAGCTGGACATTCTCATTGTCATTTCGCTTGAAGCGGTTGAAGAGGTTGTGAAGGACACTGATTCTCTGATCTCTCTGGGTTGAGACGCCTTCGTTGACCTTGGAGAGCCAGTCCCAGACTAGTTTAGATGTTTCCAAAGCACTCACGCGGCCATACTGTCCTTTGGTCAGATGACCATAGATGATATTCTTGGCAGTAGAGTCCAGTTGAATGAAATTCTTGACATCAGCAGCAGTGACACCTTCTCCAGCCTTGGGAACGCCATTCTTGACGACATACCATAGGTCGACGTCAATGGCTTCAAGATGCATGCGCATCTTATTCTTCCAGTAGGGATATTCAGTTCCATCGAAGACGGGGCACGCAATGGAGACTTTAATTATCCCTGCAGTTGACATAGCTAAAACTCCAGGTGGTTAAACCGAATCACACAGAACAAGGGAGTACCTTGCTCTGATACCAATTGAAAGTGCGTTATATCGACTAGAGGGGGGGTGAATAGGCGATTTTTATGGAAGTCTTCAAAACATGGAAGTTTCAAAGACAAACGATAGAAATAAACCTATTACCATGCAGCAGAAGGTAGACTACACTAGGCAAACCATAGTCAAGTATTCAATGAAGTGAAAGCACAATGACTAATAGCAGCAATGTAGTGAGGATCAGGTAGGAAGATATTATGAAGCCAAACAGAACACGCAGTCACTCAGTGAAGACAAAAGATAGTGCAATCATACAATGAATTCACAAGGACCAACAGTAAGTAAAGGGAAGGGAAGGATGAAACCAGTGACTCGTTGAAGACAATGATTTGTTGGACCAGTTCCAGTTGCTGTGACAACTGTACATCTAGTTAGGGCGGCTAGGTATTTAAACCTGAGGACACACAGTCCCGAACACCCAGTCCTGAACACACAGCTCAGGACACCCAGTCCTCACCATATTCCCCTTGAGCTAAGGTCACACAGACCTCGCCCAATCACTCTGGTAAGTCTTCAAGGTAGACTCCCAAACCTTCACAGACTTCATTCACCGGTGATCCACAATGTCTCTTGGATGCTCAGAACGCGACGCCTAACGGGCTAGAGGATTCACAGTCCTCAAGTGTAATAAGTCTTCAGATCACACAGACAAGAAGACTTAAGTGATGTCTAACACTTTTTGGCTCTGGGTGGTTAGGGCTTTATCCTCGCAAGGAATTCTCTCTCAAAGGCTTCGAGGTGGGTTGCTCTCAAACGACAAAAGCCATACTCTAACTCTGAGCAACCAACCGTTTATGGTTGTAGGGGGTGGGCTATTTATAGCCACTAGGCAACCCGACCTGATTTGTCCGAAATGACCCTGGGTCACTAAGGAACTGACACGTGTTCCAACGGTCAGATTTCAAACATACACGGCAACTTTACTTGGGCTACAAGCAAAGCTGACTTGTCCGACTCTGGACAAGATTCGCTCTCATAGTCTTCACTCAAAGACATAGGTTTTGGTTAAGCATCACTTCATGTTGGGTAACGTAGCATAAATTCAAAATTTTCCTACGTTTCACCAAGATCTATCTATGGAGTCATCTAGCAACGAGGGAGGAGTGGATCTACGTACCCTTGTAGATCGCGCGCGGAAGCGTTCAAGAGAACGGGGTTGATGGAGTCGTACTCGTCGTGATCCAAATCACCGATGATCCTAGCGCCGAACGGACGGCACCTCCGCGTTCAACACATGTACGGAGCAGCGACGTCTCCTCCTTCTTGATCCAGCAAGGGGGGAGGAGAGGTTGATGGAGATCCAGCAGCACGACGGCGTGGTGGTGGAAGTAGCGGGATTCCAACAGGGCTTCGCCAAGCGCTGCGGGAGGAGGGAGATGTGTCATGGGAGGGAGAGGGAGGCGCCAGGGCTTATGTTGGATTGCCCTCCCTTTCCCCCACTATATATAGGGCCAAGGGAGAGGGGGAGGGCGCAGCCTTGCCCCTTCCTCCAAGGAAGGGTGCGGCCAAGGGGGGGAGGAGTCCATCCTCCCCAAGGCACCTCGGAGGTGCCTTCCCCCTTTAGGACTCTACCCTCCTCTTGTCCCTTTGGCGCATGGGCCTCTAGGGGCTGGTGCCCTTGGCCCATATAGGCCAAGGTGCACCCCCTACAGCCCATGTGCCCCCCCGGGGCAGGTGGCCCCACCCGGTGGACCCCCGGGACCCTTCCGGTGGTCCCGGTACAATACCGGTGACCCCGAAACTTGTCCCGATGGCCGAAATAGCACTTCCTATATATAATTCTTTACCTCCGGACCATTCCGGAACTCCTAGTGACGTTCGGGATCTCATCCGGGACTCCGAACAACTTTCGGGTTACCGCATACTAATATCTCTATAACCCTAGCGTCACCGAACCTTAAGTGTGTAGACCCTAGGGTTCGGGAGGCATGCAGACATGACCGAGATGACTCTCCGGTCAATAACCAACAGCGGGATCTGGATACCCATGTTGGCTCCCACATGCTCCACGATGATCTCATCGGATGAACCACAATGTCAAGGACTTAATCAATCCCGTATACAATTCCCTTTGTCTAGCGGTACGATACTTGCCCGAGATTCGATCGTCGGTATCCCGATACCTTGTTCAATCTTGTTACCGGCAAGTCTCTTTTACTCGTTTCGTAACACATCATCCCGTGATCAACTCCTTGATCACATTGTGCACATTATGATGATGTCCTACCGAGTGGGCCCAGAGATACCTCTCCATTTACACGGAGTGACAAATCCCAGTCTCAATTCGTGCCAACCCAACAGACACTTTTGGAGATACCCGTAGTGTACCTTTATAGCCACCCAGTTACGTTGTGACGTTTGGCACACCCAAAGCACTCCTACGGTATCCGGGAGTTGCACAATCTCATGGTCTAAGGAAATGATACTTGACATTAGAAAAGCTTTAGCATACGAACTACATGATCTTGTGCTAGGCTTAGGATTGGGTCTTGTCCATCACATCATTCTCCTAATGATGTGATCCCGTTATCAACGACATCCAATGTCCATGGTCAGGAAACCGTAACCATCTATTGATCAACGAGCTAGTCAACTAGAGGCTTACTAGGGACATGGTGTTGTCTATGTATCCACACATGTATCTGAGTTTCCTATCAATACAATTCTAGCATGGATAATAAACGATTATCATGAACAAGGAAATATAATAATAACTAATTTATTATTGCCTCTAGGGCATATTTCCAACAGTCTCCCACTTGCCACTAGAGTCAATAATCCAGTTCACATCGCCATGTGATTAACACTCAAGGTCACATCCATGTGACTAACACCCAAAGAGTTTACTAGAGTCACTATAATCTAGTTCACATTCATGTGATTAACACTCGATGAGTTCTGGGTTTGATCATGTTTTGCTTGTGAGAGAGGTTTTAGTCAACGGGTCTGCAACATTCAGATCCGTATGTACTTCGCAAATCTCTATGTCATCTTGTAGATGCAGCTACTACGCTATATTGGAGCCATTTCAAATAACTGTTCTACTTGGAGCTATTCTAAATTGTTGCTCCATTATACGTATCCGGTATCTCTACTCAGAGCTATCCGGATAGGTGTTAAGCTTGCATCGACGTAACCCTTTACGACGAACTCTTTTACCACCTCCATAATCGAGAAAATTCCTTAGTCCACTAGTTACTAAGGATAACTTTGACCGCTGTCCTGTGATCCATACTTAGATCACTCTTGTACCCCTTGACTGACTCATGGCAAGGCACATTTCAGGTGCGGTACACAGCATAGCATACTGTAGAGCCTATGTCTTAAGCATAGGGGACGACCTTCGTCCTTTCTCTCTATTCTGCCGTGGTCGAGCTTTAAGTCTTAACTTCATACCTTACAACTCAGGCAAGAACTCCTTCTTTGACTGATCCATCTTGAACACCTTCAAGATCATGTCAAGGTATGTGCTCATTTGAAAGTACTATTAAGTGTTTTGATCTATCCTTATAGATCTTGATGCTCAATGTTCAAGTAGCTTAATCCAGGCTTTCCATTGAAAAACACTTTCCAAATAACCCTATATGCTTTCCAGAAATTCTACGTCATTTCTGATCAACAATATGTCAACAACATATACTCATCAGAAATTCTATAGTGCTCCCACTCACTTCTTTGGAAATACAAGTTTCTCATAAACTTTGTATACACCCAAAACTTTGATCATCTTATCAAAGCATACATTCCAACTCCGAGATGCTTACTCCAGTCCTTAGAAGGATTGCTGGAGCTTTGCATACTTATTAGCATCTTTCAGGATTGACAAAACCTTCCGGTTGTATCACATACAACCTTTCCTCAAAAATCGTCGAGGAAACAATGTTTTGATATCCTATCTGCAAGATTTCATAAATGATGCAGTAATTGCTAATATAATTCCAACAGACTCTTAGCATCGCTACGAGTGAGAAAGTCTCATCGTAGTCAACTCCTTGAACTTGTCGGAAAACATCTTAACGACAAGTCGAGCTTTCTTAATGGTGACATTTACCATCATTGTCCGTCTTCCTTTTAAAATCCATCTGCACTCAACAGCCTTACGACCATCGAGCTGTTCTGCCAAAGTCTACACTTTGTTTTCATACATGGATCCTCTCTTGGATTTTATGTCCTCGAGCCATTTATTGGAATCCGGGCCCACCATCGCTTCTCCATAGCTCGTAGGTTCATTGTTGTCTAGAAACATGACTTCCAAGACAGGATTACGTACCACTCTGAAGGAGTACGCATCCTTGTCATCCCACGAGGTTTGGTAGTGACTTGATCTGAAGTTTCATGATCACTATCATAAGCTTCCACTTCAATTGGTGTAGGTGCCACAGGAACAACTCCCTGTGCCCTGCCACACACTGGTTGAAGAGACGGTTCAATAACCTCATCAAGTCTCCACCATCCTCCCACTCAATTCTTTCGAGAGAAACTTTTCCTCGAGAAAGGACCCGATTCTAGAAACAATCCCTTATTGCTTTCGGATCTGAGACAGGAGGTATACCCAACTGTTTTGGGTGTCCTATGAAGATGCATTTATCCGCTTTGGGTTCGAGCTTATCAGCCTGAAACTTTTTCACATAAGCGTCGCAGCCCCAAACTTTTAAGAAATGACAGCTTAGGTTTCTCTAAACCATAGTTCATACGGTGTCATCTCATCGGAATTACGTGGTGCCCTATTTAAAGTGAATGTGGTTGTCTCTAATTCCTAACCCATAAACTATTGTGGTAATTCGATAAGAGACATCATGGTATGCATCATATCCAATAGGGTGCAGTTATGATGTTCGGACACACCATCACACTATGGTGTTCCAGGCTGTATCAGTTGTGAAACAATTTCCACAATGTCTTACGTTTGTGCCAAACTCGTAATTCAGATATTCATCTCTATGATCATATCATAGATCTTCTATCCTATTGTCACGGCGATCTTTCAACTTCACCCTGAAATTACTTGAACCTTTCAATAATTCAGACTCGTGATTCATCAAGTAAATATACTCAACATCTACTCAAATCATCTGTGAAGTAAGAACATAACGATATCCACTACACGCCTCAGCACTCATTGGACTGCACACATCAAAATGTATTACTTCCAACAAGTTGCTTTCTTGTTCCATTTTACTGAAAACGAGGCTTTCAGTCATCTTGCCCATGTGATATGATTTGCATGTCTCAAGTGATTCAAAATCAAGTGAGTCCAAACGGTCCATTTGCATGGAGTTTCTTCATGCATATACACCAATAGACATGGTTCGCATGTCTCAAACTTTTCAAGAATGAGTGAGCCCAAAGATCCATCAACATGGAGCTTCTTCATGCGTTTTATACCGATATGACTTACGTGGCAATGCCACAAGTAGGTGGTACTATCATTACTATCTTATGAACATGTGTATCACTACGATCGAGATTCAATAAACCATTCATTTTAGGTGCAAGACCATTGAAGGTATTATTCAAATAAACAGAGTAACCATTATTTTCCTTAAATGAATAACCGTATCGTGATAGACATAATCCAATCATGTCTATGCTCAACGCAAACACCAAATAACAATTATTTAGGTTTAACACCAATCTCGATGGTAGAGGGAGCGTGCGATGCTTGATCATATCAACATTGGAAACACTTCCAACACATATCGTCATCTCACCTTTTAGCTAGTCTCCGTTTATTCCGTAGCTTTTATTTCGAGTTACTAACACTTAGCAACCGAACCGGTATCTAATACCCTGGTGCTACTAGGAGTACTAGTAAAGTACACATCTACACAATGTATATCCAATATACTTCTATCGACCTTGCCAGCCTTCTAATCTACCAAGTATCTAGGGTAATTCTGCTCCAGTGGCTGTTCCCCTTATTACAGAAGCACTTAGTCTTGGTTTTGGGTTCAACCTTGGGTTTCTTCACTAGAGCAGCAGCCGATTTGCCGTTTCATGAAGCATCCCTTTTGCCCTTGCCCTCCTTGAAACTAGTGGTTTCACAAACCATCAACAATTGATGCTCCTTCTTGATTTCTACTTTTGTGGTGTCAAACATCACAAATATCTCAAGGATCATCATATATGTCCCCGATACATTATAGTTCATCACGAAGCTCTAGCAGCTTGGTGGTAATGACTTCGGAGAACCATCACTATTTCATCTGGAAGATCAACTCCCACTCGATTCAAGCGATTGTTGTACTCAGACAATCTGAGCACAAGTTCAACAATTGAGCTTTTCTCCCTTAGTTTGTAGGCTAAGAAAATCATCGGAGGTCTTATACCTCTTGACGTGGGCACGAGCCTGAAATCCCAATTTCAGCCCTCGAAACATCTCATATGTTTCGCGACGTTTCAAAACGTCTTCGGTGCCTCAACTCTAAGCCGTTTAACTGAACTATCACGTAGTTATCAAAATGTGTATGTCAGATGTTCGCAACATCCACAGACAACGTTCGAGGTTCAGCACACTGAGCGGTGCATTAAGGACATAAGCCTTCTATGAAGCAATGAGGACAATCCTCGGTTTACGGACCTAGTCCGCATAATTGCTACTATCAACTTTCAACTAAATTTTCTCTAGGAACATATCTAAACAGTAGAACTAAAGCGCGAGCTATGACATAATTTGCAAAGATCTTTTGACTATGTTCAGGATAATTAAGTTCATCTTATGAACTCCCACTCAGATAGACATCCCTCTAGTCATCTAAGTGATTACATGATCCGAGTCAACTAGGCCGTGTCCGATCATCACGTGAGACGGACTAGTCAACATCGGTGAACGTCTTCATGTTGATCGTATCTTCTATACGACTCATGCTCGACCTTTCGGTCTCTTGTGTTCCGAGGCCATGTCTGTACATGCTAGGCTCGTCAAGTCAACCTAAGTGTTTTGCGTGTGTAAATCTGGCTTACACCCGTTGTATGTGAACGTAAGAATCTATCACACCCGATCATCACGTGGTGCTTCGAAACGACGAACTTTCGCAACGGTGCACAGTTAGGGGGAACACCTTCTTGAAATTTTAATGAGGGATCATCTTATTTACTACCGTCGTTGTAAGCAAATAAGATGTATAAACATGATAAACATCACATGCAATCAAATAGTGACATGATATGGCCAATATCATATAGCTCCTTTGATCTCCATCTTGGGGGCTCCATGATCATCATCGTCACCGGCATGACACCATGATCTCCATCATCATGATCTCCATCATTGTGTCTTCATGAAGTTGTCTCGCCAACTATTACTTCTACTTCTACAGCTAACGGTTAGCAATAAAGTAAAGTAATTACATGACGTTTATGTTGACACGCAGGTCATAAATAAATAAAGACAACTCCTATGGCTCCTGTCGGTTGTCATACTCATCGACATGCAAGTCGTGATTCCTATTACAAGAACATGATCAATCTCATACATCACATATATCATTCATCACATCCTTTTGGCCATATCACATCACATAGCATACCCTGCAAAAACAAGTTAGACGTCCTCTAATTGTTGTTTGCATGTTTTACGTGGCTGCTATGGGTTTCTAGCAAGAACGTTTCTTACCTACGCAAAGACCACAACGTGATATGCCAATTGCTATTTACCCTTCATAAGGACCCTTTTCATCGAATCCGGTCCGACTAAAGTGGGAGAGACAGACACCCGCTAGCCACCTTATGCAACTAGTGCATGTATGTTGGTGGAACCAGTCTCACGTAAGAGTACGTGTAAGGTCGGTCCGGGCCGCTTCATCCCACAATACCGTCGAAACAAGATTGGACTAGTAACGGTAAGCATATTGAACAAAAATCAACGCCCACAACTACTTTGTATTCTACTCGTGCATAGAAACTACGCATAAACCTGGCTCTAATACCACTGTTGGGTAACGTAGCATAAATTCAAAATTTTCCTACGTGTCACCAAGATCTATCTATGGAGTCATCTAGCAACGAGGGAGGAGTGGATCTACATACCCTTGTAGATCGCGCGCAGAAGCGCTCAAGAGAACGGGGTTGATGGAGTCGTACTCGTCGTGATCCAAATCACCGATGATCCTAGCGCCGAACGGACGGCACCTCCGCGTTCAACACACGTACGGAGCAGCGACGTCACCTCCTTCTTGATCCAGCAAGGGGGGGGAGAGGTTGATGGAGATCCAGCAGCACGACGGCGTGGTGGTGGAAGTAGCGGGATTCCAACAGAGCTTCGCCAAGCGCTGCGGGAGGAGGAAGATGTGTCATGGGAGGGAGAGGGAGGCGCCAGGGCTTATGTTGGATTGCCCTCCCTTTCCCCCACTATATATAGGGCCAAGGGGGAGGGGGAGGGCGCAGCCTTGCCCCTTCCTCCAAGGAAGGGTGCGGCCAAGGGGGGGAGGAGTCCATCCTCCCCAAGGCACCTCGGAGGTGCCTTCCCCCTTTAGGACTCTACCCTCCTCTTGTCCCTTTGGCGCATGGGCCTCTAGGGGCTGGTGCCCTTGGCCCATATAGGCCAAGGCGCACCCCCTACAGCCCATGTGGCCCCCCAGGGCAGGTGGCCCCACCCGGTGGACCCCCGGGACCCTTCCGGTGGTCCCGGTACAATACCGGTGACCCCGAAACTTGTCCCGATGGCCGAAATAGCACTTCCTATATATAATTCTTTACCTCCGGACCATTCTGGAACTCCTCGTGACGTCCGGGATCTCATACGGGACTCCGAACAACTTTTGGGTTACCGCATACTAATATCTCTATAACCCTAGCGTCACCGAACCTTAAGTGTGTAGACCCTACGGGTTCGGGAGGCATGCAGACATGACCGAGATGACTCTCCGGTCAATAACCAACAGCGGGATCTGGATACCCATGTTGGCTCCCACATGCTCCACGATGATCTCATCGGATGAACCACGATGTCAAGGACTTAATCAATCCCGTATACAATTCCCTTTGTCTAGCGGTACGATACTTGCCCGAGATTCGATCGTCGGTATCCCGATACCTTGTTCAATCTCGTTACCGGCAAGTCTCTTTTACTCGTTTCGTAACAGATCATCCCATGATCAACTCCTTGATCACATTGTGCACATTATGATGATGTCCTACCGAGTGGGCCCAGAGATACCTCTCCGTTTACACGGAGTGACAAATCCCAGTCTCGATTCGTGCCAACCCAACAGACACTTTCGGAGATACCCGTAGTGTACCTTTATAGCCACCCAGTTACGTTGTGACGTTTGGCACACCCAAAGCACTCCTACGGTATCCGGGAGTTGCACAATCTCATGGTCTAAGGAAATGATACTTGACATTAGAAAAGCTTTAGCATACGAACTACATGATCTTGTGCTAGGCTTAGGATTGGGTCTTGTCCATCACATCATTCTTCTAATGATGTGATCCCGTTATCAACGACATCCAATGTCCATGGTCAGGAAACCGTAACCATCTATTGATCAACGAGCTAGTCAACTAGAGGCTTACTAGGGACATGGTGTTGTCTATGTATCCACACATGTATCTGAGTTTCCTATCAATACATTTCTAGCATGGATAATAAACGATTATCATGAACAAGGAAATATAATAATAACTAATTTATTATTGCCTCTAGGGCATATTTCCAACACTTCAGTCATTCTGACTGGTTCTCTTGGACCCCACTTAACAGTACGGTGGTTCCTATGACTCAACGGAGAAGAAAAAGAACTACGAAAGATCTAAGTCTTCGAGCTCCATAGGCTTCATGCGATGTCTTCTCTTGTCATAGTCTTCAATGAGAATATCTTCATAAACCACCTTTGACATCAATGTCTTCATACATTTTTAGGGGTCATCTCTGGTAGGAAAACCGAATCAATGAGGGACTTCTACCTGTGTTATCCTGCAATTCTCACAAACACATTAGTCCCTCAACTAGGTTTGTCGTCAATACTCCAAAACCAACTAGGGGTGGCACTAGATGCACTTACACAGCCTCCAGCTCAGATTCGGCACCGATTCCGGCCACGCCGCCACCATCTCGCCAAAAAGGGGCCGCCTTCATCAAGCCATGCCGGCGAGAGCCGCCGCTCACCGCGCGCCCCGGCCACCACAGCAGATCCCGGCCGCCGCTCCCGGCCACCTCTGGCCGAGATCCACAGCCGCCAAGGTCCGCGTCGCGACCACCGGCTTCCACCACAGAGCTCGACGGAGACCACCACCCCACACCACCTCGCGACCGTGCTCCACCACTCCCCACGCCCTCTGTCGTGCGCCGCCGCACCGAGAACCACCAGCCACCGCGCCGCCCTAGAGACGGCTCTCCCCCGCGCGAAGGAGCCCCGTCAGAGCAAGCAGCCTTCGCCCTGCCACCTTTGACGGCCGGGTGCCGCCACCACCGCCGGGGCCGCCGGCGGCAGCGGCCAGGGATTATCCAGGAAGGGGCGCTCGGGGCTAGGGTTTGGCCTCCAGAGCCGCCCGCGCGAGCGGCCCGGGAGGTTCATGAGGCCTTCCCCTCTACCCCTAAAAAAACGAAATTGCTTCACAGACGATTGTTCCCGCACGACCTCCGAACGATACTGCCTCCCCAAGTGCGCTCCTGCATGCACTCTTGCTGCTCGCGCTGCCACGTACGAATCGTGCGGGCATCGGCCGCAGATTTGTCATGTGTATAGCAGCGCTTCTAAAAAAAACTACTCATTTCCCCTCCACGGTGGTCTCCATTTAAGTACACGCTGGTCCCCGACGACCTTGCTACACACGGGCATCATTCACACCCGTGTCCTCCACCATCTGGAGTCCGTCTCTGAGACAGCCTGTTCTGCTATGATGGTTGACATGAGGTACAATTTGGTGTCCATACAAATTCAATCTATCTAACTAGGGATAGTCATCTCAAATTGCTTCCCGTCTACGTGTCTGAACTTTGTGTAGTGAACTTTCAGAAAAGAAACTCGGGTACTTGCTTCAACGTTCATCATATTTACGTAAAAATCTGCCATATGTGTGTTCAAAATGTTTTTTAGCTGGGAGGTCTGTAGGAGAGGGGTGTTATGGTACACTTTACAACATGTACAAAAGAAAAAGGACAATGCCACCACAAAAATCCTTCATTTCTAGACGTGGCAGCTTACATGCCCTGGAACATGGATTTTAATCCAGCCAAATAGATCGTCGTTCCTTGATGCGCCGCTTGTTTTCAGGTAAATGACCCCTGCTCAACTTAAAAGGAGAAGGTAAAAATGAAGATAGAGCGATGCCCGCCCCTTCCTTCCCAACGCAATTCAAAGCAAAAATAGGAAGAACAGAGTAATAAACAAGCGAACAGGAAACTCATCTCAAGAACCGACGAGGTTCACACACCAGCAAGAACGAAGCCCACACGGGGTGTTAAACAACAAAGGGAGAAGCATGAAGAGAAGCTCCAGCGAAGCGAAGCGATGAACAAGCAGTGACACTAGAGTTTGAACAGAACCTCCAACGAAGCAAGAAGTGAGACGCGCGGCATCAGCGAAGCACGAAAAGAACCTCCAGCAGAGCGAGGCAACGGACAAATAGTGTCAAGCCGCGAAGCAAAAGCCAAACAATGAGAAGAAAATCTAATGAAGAAAGGGGTGGGTGGGTAGGGGATAAGTAAGCAAACAAACGGGTCGGGCAGAAGGACACGCCTGGCTGGCATCCCCTATTTACGCAAGGTCACACTCGGCACAAACACACCACACCATGTTCGCTTCACATCCTCCTTCGTGGACCACCTCCGTCATGATGGGGAGCTTTGGTGCATTGTGGAAGAGCCCCTCGATAGAGCATAAGCACGAGCTGGCCACCCTTCCGGCCGGCTGGCAAGGTCGCCGTGCGAGGCAGATGAATGTCGACCTATCAGCCAGCTCCTCGGAGTTCTCCGGCGACGACCCGACGATGGAGATGACCTCCGACGACTAGTCGGCGCCCCTGTCCGCGTCATTCCATGCCAGCTTTTGACCATGGATCATGTACATGCACACTTCAAGGACACCATAGCAGAGCAACAGCCAGCGCCGCAGTCGATGTCGGTGTTCTGGCAGGCGCATGAGGAATAGGTACAACTTTTCCCTCCTCAAGCAGCACCAACTGCCAAAAGGGCAAATCTAAGGCGAGCTCGCGAGCGAGTAGGCTGAGACGGCAAAGGGCGCGGAGAACCCCAACTTTATCACCGAGCAATGGGTGTTGTACGAGGCCGCACACGCTCGCACTGCCTGCAACGTGATCACGACGCTGTCAGACACGGAGGCGGCATAGCCGGTCGTGGACGAGGATGCTGGCAACTGCACATCTTTCGTGCTGCCAATGATGCTTTGAGGGCGTTGATTCCACGACGAGGCCGGTCTGTCCACGTTCATCATTGACCTCACGTGTGCATCGGTGACGGGCAGGCTACAAACTCTGACAAGGAGGAGTGGGGCGTGGGAGGCGGCAAGGCCTCGAATCCCGTGAGGCGATCCATGTCCCATGTCCTACTCTTACTTGCTAGTGACCACACCTTCACTCCGCATGGTTCAATTGGTTGCCAGACAGTCCGGACACAGCCGCTCGACATGGGCACGGATGAGAAGAATAAGGACTCGGAGGGCGTGCGCCACTTTAGATTTATACTAGGTTTAAGTCCAGTAGCTTTTATTTAACGAAATATGTCAGAAATGTAAAGATTTTCATGCGATTAACATTAAAATCGTCCAATTTGCACGCATTTAGTCCGGTTCGCTTAAATACGGTTTGAAATGCACACATGCCTGGTTGGCTAATAGCTGACTCCCATATAAATGTTGGTGTCCAAGGACGAGTACCATGTCCGTTTTATGGATCATCATTTGAGACGCCCTAACATGGTAAGTATAAGTACTCCTATGCCAATATATAGCATACTAAAATAAATTTCTAAGACACGGCAGGGACTCTTCTAAAAAAATACGGCACGGCACGATCGCTACTATAGAAATCCCCATGTCCACCCTAGAAAAAGGAAATTCCTCTGTCCTCCCCCAAATCCCCAACGGGAAGCACCGCCGCCACCTTCGGCTGCCCACCCGATCCGGATCCGGCCTGAACCCACGCCCTCCACGCTCCACTTTCCTTCTTTACTTCCGCCACCACGCCACGCCTGCTCGCCGAAGCCGTGTCCGGCACCGCCTCTGCCCCGGCTGGCGCCACCGCCTCTGCCCCGGCTATAAAGCCGCGCCCTTTGGCCAGCCCGCTCCTCCTCCTCCCCTCTTCGTCCGGGCCGCGCCTCTCGCGTCCTCGCCGCGCTCTGCCCGGTCCGCTCCTCCTCATCTCTTCTCCCGGGCCGCGCCTCTCGCCTCCTCGCCGCGCTCTGGCCGGTCCGCGCCTCCTCCACTCTTCGTCCGGGCCGAGCCTTTCTCCTCCTCGCCGCGCTCTGGCAGGTCTGTTGCTCCTCCACTCTTCGTCCGCGCCGTGTCGTTCCCCTCCTCGCCGCGCTCTGCCCGGTTTGCTCCTCATCCTCCTCCTCCTCCTCTCTTCATTCGGGTCGTGCCTCTGTCCTCCTCAAGTCGCATTTCATCTTGCCCGTCCTCGCTCGGTCGATTCGTCCGTTTAGAACCGCGTCTGGATTTGGTTTTGCTCGTCCTCGTCGTCGCCGGTTTAGATAGAGAGTCCCGCCTGATTTGATTTTGCTCGTTCTCTCCGCCGTTCGTTCGTGTAGAGTCGCGTCTGATTTGGTTCTGCTCGTGCTCGATTCGTCGGTTTAGAATCGCTTCCGAGTTGATTTTGCTCGTCGCCGCCGTTCATCAGTTCAGAGTCGCTTCTTCTGATTTGGTTCTGCTCGTCCTCGCCATCGTCCGTTTTTCCTCCCTCTCGCCGTCGCCCCGATGCGCTCGCGTGTTCTTGGTTCGTCTCGTCGAGGGTCTACGTCTGGTTTGCGATTGAGAAATTTCTGCGTGCGCTTGCGTTTCGTGTTCGGTGTCAGCGCGAGTGTTACAGGAACGGTCGGGTCTTGGTTTTGAAATTGGGTTACGGCCGGAAATGGGGAGACAGAGAGGTTTGTCGTGCTAGTTCAACTGGGTTCCTAGGCTCCGTCACCTCGTCGGTTGTTTTCAGATCTCAACGACTAGCTTGTACGTGTTCGTGTTCGTCCGTCAGAGACATGCCCTTTGATACTCTGGTTCCTTTGTCGATTCTGATTGTACTAGCTTGGTTCGCCCACCGTCGTGCTAGCTTGTTTCACTTTCTGCAGGCGTGTGTGCTCTCATCCTTGATGCAGGGGTGATTAGTTACGGTTGTTCTGATGGGTGTTACTGCTTGTTTCTGTTCTTTTCAACTGGTTATTACTGTACTTTCTATCATGCTTTGCTTGTGTTCCCATAGATGATGATGTGTGTTCAGGGGTGCAAATCATGTAGGCCGTGGGTGCCATTTCTTGCAGGCAGGTAGAGCAGAGTGCCTGACTAATTGAACACCTGCTGCTGCTACTGTTGGACAAGGTTTCCTCCCATTGTTATTTCCATTTTCATACGAGTACTAGATGAGGTGCTGCTAGTTAGTCCCCCCTACACTTCGTTCTAGATTGCATAGCATAACTCCAGAATTATTTCATTGACACCTGGGCATATAATTCTATTGTGAGCGGAATTTATTTATTTGTGAAAGCACGTTCATCACATATTTTTTATCAATGCTGCTCACTTTTGCCACGCCCCTTTTGCTTGTCCTGTTAAATTTTATGGCATCAACTTGGAGCAAATTTTGTACTCACTGGTTAAAATATCGAGAATGCTGACTTCTGTATTAGTCGCTATGTATGCCATGCCATGCACTTCGGAAGCCTGTGCGTGATTAGGATTTGGATTGCATATAGATTTTATGCTATGTTTGTTTATAACCTGGTTGTGACCTAATATAGTGTAAATCTGCTAATTTTTTTATTTAATCTATGTTCAATGCAAGTAGGTTTTGTTCGTAAGTGGTATTTATTTTGTGTGTGTATGAACATTGATGCCGTCAATTTTTCTTATCATAATCATTTACCATGGTGTTCGACAATACATTTCTACGGTTCTTTATTCCCTTTTGAGGTTATGATCACTTATGTGTTAGTATATACTAGCTATGATGTGTTTTATTCAAGTTATTAACCACATCTCTTATAGATTTGCCTTGAGTTTATATGACACTGTCCGTTTCTTTGTGTGTTTCTTGTGTGCAAGCGCTCCATTGTGTGTGTCTGACTGTGTGTGTGATGTGCCCCTATCTATGTATGTTTCTTTGTCCATTTCATATGTGCAAGGCGCTCCATTGTTTGTGTGTGACTGTGTGTTTGACTGCTTAGATGGGTGATTATGATTGTGTTACTGCTTATATGGTCTGTCCAATTGGTTTCTTCTTCATGCTTTGCTTGTGTTCCAATGATGTCTCCTCATATATGGGGATGTGTTCAGGGATGCAAACCATGTAGGCCGTTTCGAGCAGGCAGGGATCGAGAGACGTGCACTGGTCAGGCTTCTCTCCTGCTGATAGATGATGATAGGCTGAGCAGAAATGTTTGACTCTTGTAACACTCACTTGCTTGGCTTCCACTCCTTTGCGTGGCCGATTTGGCATCCAATGCATTCCATGCCTATCTTATTTATCTCACTCACTCATCATAGCACCATTTTCCCTTTTTGTTCCTTATTTTTTGTATCATAATAATCATGTTTACCGTGGTGTTTGGCAATACATTTTTTTTGTGATATGTTTCGTTATGTCTTATGTGGATATCATATTCTTTTTTTTGTATTACTGATGTCCAGTCACTGGAATAAGCTTTTCTAAGTATTTCAGGTAGGACATAGACATGTCACATTTGCTCTTCCTTGTGTTGCTACGGACACTGGTGGGTTGGGTTTGCTTGCAGCGAGGTATATTTATGTTTTTTACATTTTGTGATGCTGATGTCCATAGTCCCAAAACATTTATTTAGTCATGTTTTCCTTGTTCACTTCACAAGATTATGTATTCATGCTGATAGTATGGTACTCTTTCCAGGACTGAGAATTCTACAAAGAATCATTGGAATATGTTTTTTACATTTTGCGATGTTGATGTCTGTAGTCTCAAAATGCTTATTTAGCCATGTTTTCCTTGTTCACTTCACAAGTATTCATGTTGATAGTATGTCTTTCCAGGACAGATAATTCTATTGGAATATTTCTTTGAGAAAGAAGTTAGATGTCTATGGCACCAGAAATATTTTGGCAATTCCAAGACTAATTGGTCATGATGACTTCAAGCATAAATAGAAGACAGCTGATTCTGAGGGCCATCTTGATCTGAACAGCTCATTATTCTAATTTTAGCTCACCTCTACAGTCATAAAACTGGTATGCCAAGGACTGCTCAGGGTTCTTTTCGCTTTCTATTTTACCAACCAAGGTAATCAAATTTGATCTTCAGCTAGCAAATTTATAACCTTATGGGAGGGAAAGGTTTGCATGTACATGAGCTCTGATTATCTACATATATACTTGAATTTCTTTGGATTTGTCGGACTACTACTATTCTACATGATGTTCTCCATGATTCATTTGATTTGTTGATTTTATTATTTTCCTAGTGGGCTCTTTAGGTTCATCTTGTGACACAAAATACAATAGTGGTACATGCAGAATTTGAAATTTGGTGATAAAGAAAAGGTACCTCCTAATTTGCTCTGTCTCTCTTACACTCGTCTTTGTTTATATAACAGTAGTGACCTCCTGGCTTGTAGTTGGGTAATGCAGAGAGAGATTTGGAATTGAAGCTATATAAACTAAAATAATGCAGAGTTGAAGCTTTTGAACGGGAAGCTTGAACAAACAGTTTACTTTTTCTCATGTCTTCGATTAGTTTCATCGTATCTTTGTCTGATTCTTGTGTGCAAGCACTCCATTATGTCTGACTGTGTGTGTGACCATGACTCTGTTTGTGTGACTGACTGTTTGTGTGTGTGACTGACTGTATGTGTATGTGTTTCTTTGTCTGTTTCTTGTGTGCAAGCGCTCCATTGTGTCTGTGTGTGTGTCTGCGTGTTGACTGTGACTGTGTGTCATTTTATGACTGACTGTATGTGTGTGTTTGTGTGTTGACTGTGACTGTGTGTCATTTTATGACTGATTGTGTGTGTTTGTGTGTTGACTATGACTGTGTGTCATTTTATGACTGATTGTGTGTGTGTTTGTGTGTTGATTGTGACTGTGTCATTGTGCAAGCGCTCCATAATTACCTATTGGCACATCATAATGCATGGATATTTCTGTATAATAAGGTCATGGGCATGTCATTTTTTGACCTACATACCTTGTAGTTGGTAGTACCATTGCCCTTTGGACATTCTTCAATGCATTGCTCTATATTTTCCTGCATCAAGTATGATGATTGTGCTTAGAATGTGTAGAATCCAAGGGTGGATGGAGGTTTTCATGATGGCTAATTTGTTTTGTTATATGGTTGTTCTGATGGTGTGCTTCTGGTGTTTGAACTGAAGCCGTAGATTTCCTATCAACTTGGTCTGTGTTTGTATGGTAATCCCTCTCGAATTTAACCCCTTCCAGTTTTGTACACAATATTTATCTCACGGTTGGTAATACATTATGCATTTTAGCTAGTTATATAGTAACGCCATACTTCTTTGGACGTTGTTCTGTATATGCAAGTGTGGTGAGCTCACATATTGTGTCAGTATCTACCTTCGCAGCTGAATTATTTCCGGGCAGGACAGAGATGCAGTGTTTACATCCATGGCAGAAGGTTTTTTAACAGTGCATCAAAGGTCCTTGGACTCAAGAGGTTTTTAATTGCACTCTGACTTTGCTCAAGAAAAAAAAAGCTTTTGCACATTTTATAGTTATATTGATGATATTTTTCTACAGGAAGATGACAAAATTATTGACCTTGTAAACAACTATGGACCACCAGAATGATCTCATTGCAAGGTAGGCAAGCAATGTCGGGAGAGGTATTCTTTTGATTGTTTTATTTTTATATGGTTTGCTGAAATGCATTTTGCCCCTCTGTTGATGCATTGTAGGTCAGCTACCAGAACTTCTTGCTGCTGATCCTGGGATGTTTCCGAACATGCTCCCAAACATGTTCAATTTATCCGCCCTAGGACAGGTGACTAGTGTGCTCCTTTTATGATTCAGTGTAGCTAGTAGTCAAATCGTGTATAGTCCATTCTGTCATCACAAAGCAACCAGGTTCACTCTGATTTGCAGTTTATTTGGTGATGACAGCATGAACCCACCTGATCCACTTGCTATGCAGCATAAATAATGATGTTATCGATCGGTCGTACTAACTTTAACACTTCTTTATTATTCAAAATGTTTTGTTATTACTTCCTAATTCTTTCTTCTCTTTGCATCGATCCACTTGCTATGCAGCCACTGCCATGACACAGTAGGTATGCTTGATCTTTTTCTTTGTGCTTGAGATTTTTCTTGTTCTGTAATGCATATGTCTGACCACTCTTTTCTTAGGCTACTCGGCATGCTCGGCGTGTTTACCTCGGTGGACTTCCTCCAATCGCTAATGAACATGTAATTGCCTTGAGTAACTTGTTATTTCTTGGAGTCTCTTTCTCTATTCGCAGCCCATGCTAACTATTTTGTTCTTCTTTCTGCAGACGGTTGCTCTATTCTTCAATCAAGTTATGGCCGCTATTGGGGAAGACACATTTGATCCAGGTGATGCAGTTCTTAATATGAAGCTGATTTTTGAATTCATACAAAACATCTTAGGTGGCATAATCATCTAACTCTGTGTGTGTGACTGACTGACTGTGTGTGTCTGTGGCTGTGTATGTTTTGTGTGTGTGACTAACTGTGTGTGTTCTATGTCTTGTGTGTGTGACTGACTGTTACTGTGTCTTGTGTGTGTGTGACTGACTGGCTGTGTATGTTTTGTGTGTGTGACTGACTGTGTGTGTTCTGTCTTGTGTGTGTGACTGGTTGTTACTGTGTCGTGTGTGTGTGACTGACTGACTGTGCGTGTGTGACTGTGACTGTGTGTGTTGGCTGGCTCTGTGTGTGACTGTCACTCTATGTGTTGGCTGACTCTGTGTGTGACTATGACTCTGTTTTGGCTGACTCTTTGTGTGACTGTGACTGTGTGTGTGAATATTGCATTTGCTTGATGGTGTGTCTTGTATGCTTTGCGTGTGTTGTGTGCTTTGCGTGTCTTGTATGCTTTGCTGAATGATTGGTGTGTGTATTGTTGTGGTGTAACACTGCCTTTGCCGGTCCCAAGCCCGGATGTGAAAATGTGGAGGGAGCTGCAATTACCTTCTTTGTATTGTTTGCATTGCACGCAGTTTACATTACCTTCTTTGTGGTTACATAATGTGATAGCATGTGATTCAAGCTTTGAAATGCATCCATCCTTGCTATGAAAATTCTAGGCATGCCAGGAACTTCCTGATTCCTTTCTCAAGCTGTATGAGATCAGTAGTGTTTACTTACGATAATACCAAAGGGAAGCGAATGTTCGATTGTTCTGGGTGGTGTATGGCTTCACTAGAAAATAAAATGCAGTCTGCCCTTGTTCATTTTGCTTAGGGACACCGACAGTCGTGCTTTGCGCACTAGATGTTGCTGCGGTGCTATCTGTTCGGATTTGTTTCGTCTCCTAAATTAATCCTACTGGTTTTAAATCTTGTCGGTGTGGATGTATATTGTCAAGTAAAAACGTCCCAGGTTGTTTGTCCCAAGTAACTGGGCGCTGCTAGCTAGGCAAAACGTGCTCAACTTGCGTCGGTTCTATACCGATGTTGTGTGAACGCGCTCTGTGCCCTCGGATGCATCGCATGGATCTTGGCGTCACGATCGTCATGTGAGGCGTAGAAATTGTTCGTGCTAACTATTGGTGGAGTGAACGTTCCCTATATCCCCCCTTCCTCGCTCCACTAATGCCACTCCCCCACCTTTTCCTACCCCGTCTCGCGCTTCGCTCCGCATGTGGTTCATGGTTTCTTTGTTTTCGTTGGTGATTCGAGCGTCTTCGACCGCTGGGAGTCTAAGTTCTTCATCGGCTCTAGCATTGGGTAAGGCGTACACTGCTCCACCACTCCCTCTTTTTTGTTTTCTATAGGGTACATTCCGCCGTGGGGTTCGATGGATGTTGAGCGGTTGACATGGCGGCGACAGCAGTTTTTGATTCACCCGATTGCTGTGGTTTGTGGCGTGTTAGGGGGATTACAGTCGGAGGTTTGTCAACATGGCGTCGCAATTGCAGTCGTCGCGGTGGTGATTTGCGGTGTCAAGGAGGGGTTCCCAAGATGTTGGGGTTGCGGCGATGGGGAGGGATTAAGTGCAGTGAGCGTCGTGGCCACAGCCGCAATAGGGCCATGGTCATTGACGCGTTCAATTTTTGCAATTTTGTTGGGGTTGTGAAGAGTTCGGTTTTTGCAATTCCTTCTCTTTCCCAGGCCGCAGCCCAACCACTTTCTATTTTTATTTTTTACTGCTTCCCTTCCATCCTCATGGGCTTGCAGCCCAACCACCCAGTCGACCGAGCGCTTGTTTTCCTTCTCTTGTAGGAAGCACCCGTCATGGGATTTTCTATGTATAGTGCCCATGACGGCAACAGATTCCTCGCTCTCTTCGTGTTTTTCAGGGATTTTCTATGTTGGAAGCACCGTCATGGGCCGGCCCATGAACGATCGATGGGTGTGCAAGAGGTTGACACTTTGCCGCAGAATGCGACGAATAGGGTTTTTCCCTGGTTGTAGCGTTGCACTGTTAGCCACTTGTCCACCATCGGGTTCGTGTTTAATTAAAGGTCATGACATTGTTAAAGAAAAGGCGTTGGGTTTTCACTGGTTTTTTGGCTTTTTTCTTTTTCTTTTTTCACCGTTTTTCTACGTTTATTTTCTCTATTTTACTGGTTTTTTATTTTCTATGGTTTTCTTTGTTTCTTTTTTTGTTTTTCACTAGCTTCTTTCTCTTCTTCATTTTCTCCGCTTTTTTTCTTTTTCTCATTTTTCATTGGTTTTCTTTTGTTTTTCTATACACATTTTTGGTATATATCTTATGCATTTTTGTAATATACATGTTTAATATTTTTTCAAGTATAAGATTAAGATTATTTATTAATATTTACTGAATACATGGTCAACATTTTTTCAATACATAGTTAATATTTTTTAAATACCTGATTAATATTTTTACTAGAGGGTCAACATTTTTTCTGTACACATTTTACATTTTTTTAAATCCTTGATTTGAAATATAAGTTTAACATTTTTTTCAATACATGGTCAACATAGTTTCTATAAACTTTTATCATTTTTTCAAATGCTTCATTCATATTTTTGAATATATGGTCAACATTTTTCAAATGCTTGATTAACATTGCAAATACAAATGCTTGAATTAACATTTTATTTAAATACATTGTCAACATTGTTTTAATACATGATTACATTTTTCTAGTGTTAAAAAACATTTTACTATACACATTTAACAATTTCTAAATGCTTGAGTAACATTTTTTAAATACTTGTTTTAAAAAATTCAAATGCTTGGATTATCATTTTTTAAATACATGATCAACTTTTTCACACATGTTATATTTTTTATACATTTTTAGTATACATGAGGAACATTTTCTCTATGTAAATTTAACATTTTTTAAATGCTTGCTTAGCATTTTTTAATGTTTTATGTAAAATGTTTCATAATATATTTATTTAGAATACTTGTAAGTATAAACGAAAGTAAAAAAATGAAAAATGAAAAACATGAAAACATGAAAAAAGAAACAAAAGAGGCAGTGGCCTCCCGCGCACTGGGCCGGCCCATACGCTCGTGTGACTTCAGCGAGTCGGAAGGTTGCCTCGCTATAAGTGAGGTATAAGAGAAACGTACATCCATATGATGGAAACCCCTCGTGTTTCTCCCTTTAATTTGAGTACTAAATAGTATAAAACTACTATAATTCGGCCTATGGTTCCAAAATACTATCAGATTTTATTTTTCATTGATAACTATCAACTTTGGGGTCGGCTATTTCAAAAAACCCAAATGACCGAGTGCATTAAAATTGATCACGATTATGACAATGATGGCCCACTCGTTGGAGCTGACGTGGCATAAAATGTTAACGTTGTTGTCTCTCTTATTACTCACTCCGTGTTCTTCCTCATGTTGCTCGCTCCCTGATGCAGCCATGGAGGATCTCGTGGTCGACGCACACGCTCACCACCATGGCCAGCCAACGGGAGGAAGCCCCCCCCCCCCCCCCCCCCCCCCCCCCCCCCCCCCCCCCCCCCCCCCCCCCGGCGCAGACTGACCCTATCTAGGGAAGCAATCCTGTCTGAGTTAGGTGACCTCCGTTGGCTGCTATAGATGGGCAGGGTGTGCACACAGAGCTGCGCATGTCGGTGCTCGTGAGCCGCCACGTGTTGATGTCCCCGGTTCCTTGCCACCCCTGGTATGGCCGCTCGCCGCTGCCACCTATTGCGCCCACCGGCCGCTCACCGCTCCTGCTGTGCAAGTATGAGGCTTTGCGGGGAGCCCTATGTGCTCCTTGCTGCGAGCCGCCTGAGGTCGCGTGCTGGTGGCCGCACCAATGGGGAGCCGCCACGTGCTGCTGGACACGAGTCACCATAGGCCCTGCTGCTCGCCGCGCCATGGGGAGACGCTGACCACGCACCCCTAGTCAATGTGCTAGAGCTCAGCCTCCTCAAGTCACCGGCAGGGGAGGGGATGGAGGGAAGTGGGCGGCGATTCTAGGGAGAGGTCGAGCGGGATCGGCCTAGGGACCCGATTGCTTTTTTCTTTTCTTTACAAGGACCCAATCCCTTTTTTTTAGAAAATTACAGGACCTGATTGCTCTCTTTTTTGAAAATTATAGGGACTCAGTTGCTTTTTGTAAATATTTGGGCCCCATTTGTCATAACCTATGAATCCAGATCAAGCTGTCCAGTAACGACTATCGCCGGCCAAGACACATGAATGACCTCGTCCGACAACGGTTGTCCTTAGTTGGCACGCACTCAGCCAGCCTTCGGCAACAAGCTATCGCCTCACCTACGCGTGGCGCAACCGTTCTGCGCTCGCAGAACCCTTCTGGCACGCGGCCGGTGGGCAGGCGCGCCAGACGATGGACAAGACACAAGGGGTGAATTACTCACCTACGCTGCTGCATGGTGCACACTTGTGCTAAGACATGTCGCGCCTCGCGCAGGTGTCACCATGGTTTGGTGCTAACAAGACTAAGGTTCATTCCCGGAAGATAGAAGAATATGACACATCACTACCCATTTAATGCGCTCACCTACCTAGTCGGACCCAGACCATTTTCTTTGCATTGAAGCCATTGTGGTACCCCCTTGAAATATAAAAGGAGGTCCAGGCTACAAAAGAGGAGGGGGGAGCAGGAGAAAGACAACTCCAGTAGAGAGATTAGACACTAAGTAGAACATCAGAAGGGATACGCAATGCTTCATGCTCCCGAGAAGGACTTGTAGCTCTTAATCTACCAACTTAAACGCACAAAAAGCAGGAGTAGTGCGGCCCGAACCCGGGTAAATCATCGTGTCCATTTCGTGCATTAGTAGTGTAGGTCCACACCTTCGTGCCCCATCTACAAACCATCGAGAGGACGTCACCGGTCCAAGGTGTCACAAGCGTGTTCTGCACACGCCCGCCGACATTATTAAAAAACTCACTAAATTATGGGCTTCTTTTAAAAATTTAACTCTCTTGAAAATCCTATAACTATGATTATTTTGGAATGGAGGAGGTAAATTTGAATCTATGTTGTGCACGAGTATATATTATTATGTTCAAAAGCAAAGCAAAGACTGATGCCCCCTTTAGGTATGATTTACAAGTGTCATGATCTCGAATGCAAATAATTGAATGCACTTCATGTTGTTTCGAATATTTGAAACCACTTTAAATTGAATTCAAATGTATGTTAGTTCCTAGCTAGTTATTTAGAATGTTTACTACGTATTTTTTGTATGTATAACTAGCAAACAATGTTGCTACGGGAGAAAAAAATATCACAAGATAACTCTATTTGAACAGAGAGACAACTATTCTCTTTGTCTCCCAAATATGTGCCACAACTGTTCTACGAAAATATGTAGCTGCTCAATTATGATGCGGCTATAGAAAAAATATTTTTTTTAGCAATGTAAATGTCTATGCTCCAGTGGCATGCCTAGATTATTTAAAATTTTGAAAACAGCAAAGTGAAATCTAGAATTTTAAATTGTAATTTGTAATTTGTGCGCAGAGAGACAACTATTCTCTTTGTCTCCCAAATATGTGCCATCTATTTTTGTAACCTCCCTAAATCTGAAGACTCTGCCAACTATATAATATTTTTTTTGCGAGAAACTATATAGTACTCCCCCTGTCCCATAATATAAGAGCGGAGGGAGTATAATTAATCTACTCTATGTATGTACGAAAAGACCAAATGGTAAAAATTATTTCTTTCATGGAAAGTAACCTCATGTGTCATGAAAAAAATACAAACAAATGTTGCCTGCGCGTATATTGGCCACTATTTGTATTTTCATGATTTTAGCCATCAACAAATCTTGTAACTTGTGTGATCATGTAATCAACCAGAGTGAGGTTTCCTCCCTTTTGGCGGTTTATTGAGATATGGTGTCATACAAGTAATCCATACAGGAACTGTGCTAGAGTTGCTCTCACAAGTTACATCACCTTATACCACTCAAATCTCGACACCAACAGCTACCAGTTAGTACCACCAGTCTACCAGTTAGTATCCTTCTATACATCATACCAAACACATCAGCAGAAAGGAGAGCGATGTCATCTTTCGCCGATCTGAACTTCCAGTCCCTCGTGTGGGTAGAATGGTGAAACACGCCAGGGCAGAGCAACAGCTCACTTGGTTCGGGTTGACCATGTTGCAAGAAAGACTGAATGGTGACAGGGCAATCACAGGTTAGCCGGTGCAGCTGCGACGGCATATACCGATGGCACAGCCTGAGTGGTCACTGGGGCACCAGCCTGGGAGTAGATTGCTGATGCAGCTCCTTCAGCACTGGACTGCGTAGTTTCTCCGGTTGCACCCTCGCTGCCTGGGGCGTACCCATAGTGCATGACAAGTTGCAGGTTCGTCCCGGCCACTTCATGTGGTGCAGCTGCGACGGCGTACACCAATGGCGCAGCCTGAGTGGTTGCTGGGGCACCCGCATGGGAGTAGATCGCCGATGCAGCTCCTTCAGCACTGGACTGTGTAGTTTCTCTGGTTGCACCCTCACTGCCTGGGGCGTACCCATAGTGCATGACAAGTTGGAGGTTTGTCGCGGCCACTTCATGTGGTGCAGCAGCTCTGAAACACAAAAATGTACGACGAAAAAAGCACGATCAATTACTTGTGCATGTAGCAAAGGAAAAAAAAAAGGCACGGGAATAGATGGTGGCTTCTGATCTACATTGTCCCTGCGACTAGTTCATTTTCAGAAGTATCTAGACTAGCTGAACAGTACGGTTTTGAGACATCAACAAGCCGGCATTGACCTATATATACAAATCGGATTGCAAAAAATAGCTTTGCATGTAGCAGATATTAAGAAACAGAGAAGTACTAGGCCCAATTGGTGGCTACCATACATACCTCCCAGAAGTAGTTTCCTGGTAATGAGACTTCACAGCGTCATATCGATACGGATCATTCCCATTAGCATCATAGTTGGGATCAGAGGAACATGCAGGGTCTGTAACATGTTTTCGCACAGGGTGTTGGGCTTGCAAATAGACAAGTTGCAAAGGAGGCGCTTGGGCGTAGTGGTAGGTGGCAGGCGATGGGCCATATGCTTGATAACTTGCCTGGTACAGATGCCCAGTTGTGGTCACACAGTAAGCAGGTGCAGCGAATTGAGCGGTCCGAGCAGGAGGTTGAGAATCTGGGCATGCATAAGGTTCATTTGGGGCCAGATGAGCAGCTGGGGTGAGAACATAGGCGCTTGGGTGATGCACATAAGCAGCTGACTGTGTTGGGTATGAAGATGAAGCCGAAGGAGGCAGAAAAGCAGCAGATGGAGCGGGATGGCTGTTGTCAACATAATGCAGGGGTGGTGCCTCTGGCACTGGCAGTGAAATAATTGGACGGAACAATGCTCTCAATTTCTCAACCTACAACAGAATACCAAAAACAATGGAAATTTAATGCAGGTAAATGTATGATATAGTTTCACAGCTAAGCACTGATAAAATTTAAGACAGAACAGAAAGATGGAAGATAAATGTGCTATTCCTGTCTATTCCAACTAGCCGATACACTGATATGACTATACCAGTAATTCCACCTAAAAGCTCGAGAGAAGAAGTGATAGAAAGAAGAACGTGTTCCCATTACACCCACTTTTTTCATCTCTATACCATGTTGCTATTTTTCCAGGAAAAAGAAACTGTTTGATTACAAAACAGCTTAATACAATCAGAAACACTATGGGTGCTGTCATGCTAAAGAATATCTGGGTTCTACAAAATAAATGGCTGAGATGCAAAATAAAGGCATTATTACAAAGATAAACTTCAGTTCTCAAAGTTAAATCATAGTCAATAAAGAATTAAATATTAGTACATTCTAGTCCCTCTCAATCTCGACTTGCTTCTACATATGCTTACGCCACAGCAGCAAGTTCTGAAGCACATGGCTCTCCTAATTACTGGTTTTCATAAAATAGCCTTCCATTCGTAGTTCAAACTAGGCACAACAAGATGTGAATTGACTAGTTTGATACTTTAATGTATACAGAGGCAGGGGCGGATCCACTATGGGTCATGGGTGTACAGATGTACACCCAAAATTTCCTACAAACTATTTCCTATATATAGTACTACGTATATGACAAAAATACGAAAAGTAGAGATTATGCAGCAGCTTGCCACAGATCAATACTAACCCATCGGGCATTGGCTAGAGCGGCACAGCCCACTAACCAACAGGCCGAAGCACCAACAAGTCACATCTGCCCTCACGCACTGCCTAAAAAAAATAATTCTGCCCTCACGCACGAGAGATACTCAGCAGATCAGCTCAGTCCAAATACTCCCAAAAAAAAAACTTTGTCCAAATCCACAAGGACCAGAGTCCAAAGTTCCAATCTGAAATTCCATTCGTTGACCTTTACATGTGTAGTTAATATTTGGATTTAGAGATATATATAGCTCTGTACATGACCACATTAATAAAGAGGAAGATTGTTGATTTAAAAACAACAAATGAATTATCTTTGGATTGATTTCCTTAGTAAAAAAGTAAACAAATGAATTATCTTTTGATTTAAAGATATAGATCTCTTTGTAAATAAAAATCGTCTTTTGAGATTTGTTGTTATTACGAAAATTTTGTATTCGCGTGGACCAATGGACTTCCTTGTTAGGGTGAAAAAAAATTTTGAACACCCAAAGTTGAATTCCTGGATCCGCCACTGTACAGAGGACCATAAATAAGCGAGAATGAGTGTTCATCTGGCAGACTGCCTTAAGTTCGAACCATTTTGTACAGGAGTTGTCTACAGGGAAGATTCAGCACAATTCGTTTCACCTCTACTCAAGTACAAAACATCAATAAACACTGATTCCACTTACTTGTGTAAAGGTAAGTTCTGGCACGAATTTGCCGGGATAATTCTCTTTTATGGTGTATCTTACGGTTTTCCCTCGGACAGGCATGAAATCACCATCAATCATGAATTTGACCTGCGTATACAAGAACACTGAACATTCAAATTATGAGAAATAATAATGTACGGCTAATCTATCAAGTTGATTGCTGGATGCCACTGGAAACTGAAGATCATAAGACGAGCCAAGATGAACTGAAATTTCAGAAAAATTAAAATTGACAGGACTCTTTTAGGAGATAACCATACAGATTTGAAATGTGGCACCAGGACCCACATTTCAGTCACGCATCGAGTGGCAAAATCATCACTGCATCCTTCCTTGATGGTGGAAGGATTCATACACGCACAATCACCCATGACTCCAGGCATGGAACGCGAGGGGGGCCGGGACGGTACCTGGGCAGGTAGGCGGCCCTGGAAGGCGGCGGGCTCGAGGTCGCGCCCGCCGTCCGAGTCGGCGCGGTAGGGCCCGTACAGGTACTTGGCGTCGTAGTCGAAGAGGAAGAGCGCCGCGCCGCGCCTGATCCGGGAGACGGCGCCCAGCCTCCCCCGCGGCAGGCCCAGCACCCTGTACCTGAAGCACTCGGGCTTGGTCGCGCCGTCGCACCTGAAGATGAACCCTGCCGGTAACGGGGCGTCGGCGTCGCCCGCAGCGCCCTCCGGCGGCTGAGGTCCCGGGCTCTGGCGCGCCGGCGAGGAGGGGTCCTCCTCCGCCATGGGAGCCGCGGAGCGGGGGAGAGCGGGCTAGGGCTTTTTGCTTCCGCTGTTTCTTTTTGCTTCGGGCCGGGAGTTTGGGCCCGGTGGAGTTGGAGGCGATGTTTTCTTTTTTCAAACTTCAAAATGTGGATTTCCAAAAATTCAAGCCGGGGAGCCAAACTTCCACATTTGGTACTCAGACACTATAATAGCATCACATACTCACTACTTGCCAAATTATAGTGAATATAATATATTTTAAAGACAACTTATTTGTAAACTTTGACCAAATTTATAGGTAAAATCCGAAGATTTACGTACGAAAATATATTTTACGATGGATCTAATGGTATTGATTTAGTAATGTAAGTTGATAAATGTTTCTATAAACTTGGTATATTTTATAAAGTTTTTACTTTGAAAATATTACTCCCTCCGATTCATATTACTTGTTGCTTACTTAGTATACAATTTTAGTACTATATTCCCCAACCATATTTCCCGCCTCGTTCGGCGTCGCTGCCGGTCCGCCTCATCTCCTATGGTCCTTGGACCATGGAGATTTGGTGGATCTCAGCCCTTGCCAGCGGGAGGGATCCATTTTTAACTGTTTTTTAGTTTTGTTAGGATTTGTGCCATGCTCAAAAAGAAGAGGCGGTCTCAAAGGAGGAGTTAAGCTTCAACAATACAACATTCTGATTCGAAATTACAAAAAAGTTACAACATCAGCGATCACCGCCATGGCACTTAGATCGGATGTGCGGCGAGTCGGTGCTCGAAGCTGATGATGAATGTGCGGATCTCCATGGGCGCCAGCTCGACGACGAGCTTGGAGGGGTCCACGGGTCCTCCACGGACCACATTTTCTTTTTGGGGAGGCCCTGCCACCTTCCATTTCAGCCTCTTCTTCTCCATGGCGGCGCGCTCTTGGTTCGCTGATAGGCTTGTTTCGATTATCTTGCCGATCTGGAGCATCAGGATTGGGGAGGTAGTGAAAATATTCATCAAGATCCAATCGAATAAATAAAAAGGTGTAGATTTTAATGGAGGTTACCTTGTTATCTGGGAATACCCTCTTGAGGTCGACACTCGCCGGGGCCGAGAGATCCTTATGCTCTCCAGCCTACATGCACAGCACAATGTTTTACAAAAGATATAAAACTGGATCTGATTGGAGCGAGAGAAAGTAAATGAGAATGACCAAAGTATGAGACCTCGTATAGGTGAGCCAACCGAAGGAGAACACTTCCATCTTCAAGTTCCTGTACAACGCATAGGTACTTTTAACACGCGCAGCAAACGGATCCAGATACCATTTTCATCACTATTCTGTGGTGTCGATTACATTTGTTGCAGCTAACTGGCTGGTATTACTTGTAACCTCTCAAACCAGCAGGATTAAAAACTAGCTTGCAACATTTCAAAATAAATGGTACGGTACTCGGACCTATCAGATCAGCACTCTCTTGCCCAGTACTCCCTCTGTAAACTAATATAAGAGCGTTTAGATCACTACTTTAGTAATCTAAACACTCTTATATTAGTTTACGGAGGAAGTACATACTAATTTTTCCCTTTTTAAGGAGATATGATAAAAATGGTCCATTCTCCATAGGCATACACATACCTCAAGAGTAAGCAACGCGACATTTTCAGGAAGGCTGTAAGTTGGATCCATTGCAGAGAATGATGAAACATGTGAATTCGCCCAGTTGCCTCCATCCTGGAAAAACAAGTAGGGGTATGTTCAATACAGCGAGAATAACTGTTTGATCGATCACAACTGCAACAAAATTTATGCTGTACCTGCTCTGTGAATGCAAGAAGAAGAGGTGAGTACAGTTCCTGACCAAATGTACGACGCCACCTAGCTCCATCACCTTGTGGGTCAATTTTGAGATAGTATTTTCCTTCAATCTGTCGATAATGTAATAAGTTGCTTTAGATAATGTTTCTGCACAACATATTGTGTGCTTGCAAATAATAGAACAAATTGATCTGCGCAACAGGATTTGTGGTATATGCAAACATCTGGTTTTCAATTCCATCCAAAGCACATGGTCAGAAAGATATTCATTACTTACAACTAGTCCTTCACATTGATCATCCAAACAGACTTTTTCCTCTAGTGCTTCCGCAACACCACGACCATCATCATTGAGTAGCCTCCTACACAAGGAGTAAGAAATATTTAACCAAGCAGAGGTAGAAAAAGAAAATTGCTACAGTATGAAAGAAGCAAGAAAATACTGTGCAAAACTGATTGTGACATGTACCTGTGTAGCATTAGCTCTATTTGTCCATCCTTTATGCTCGAACCTCCAACAGACCTGTCTACAAGTATAGATAACTCTTTGCTGCCATCTTCCACATAAATGCCAAGATTAATCTGAAAATAAATACAGATCTATCAATCTGGTGTATAAATCAGCCCCATCACAATCTACAAGCAAAACTACAGAATAATTTGCAACTTTGGATCCTCCACAATTCAACTTCATACAATTGCCAATTTCTTCAAATATTGACAAAAGTATGAATAACCTGGCTCAGAACATTTTAAATTACCGGCCCTCCATAATCACCACCAATAACCTCTTGCCTACCAAAGTTATCCTATGCCACCACTTGTTTTTAAAAGATCAACTTCCTACGTTACCATTTTGTATGTCACCAAATGCAGAGGCTTTGGTTATCTGTCACTAAATGTCAAAAATTCTGTCCTTTTGGGCTGCAAAATCACATCATCTCATCTAATAAGCTACACAATTACATCATTACGTGTAGAGATCATTTCTTATTCTTATGGTGCTAAATAAGTAAAGAAGCGAGCTGATTTAGCTGTAATTAAATGTCTTGCCATCTACAGGTAGAGTCAATGACCTAAAACATATCAATTACAAAGTAAACCAAAATCCTCCAAAAACATAATATGTATAAACTGAGGGGAAGTGCAAAGTGAATTCCAAACTACTTTCGGATGTTGACTCAATGACGGAAAAGGATGAAAGAAGACATTTCTTAAAGGATACTACTAAGCTTCCTTGTTTAAAATATAATAGAGCAAACAAGAGCTCACAGGATAATAGTTTCCAGCAACAGGTTGGTTTACTTCAATCTTCCACTCCGAGCGATAATCCCGTACCTGAAAGGAAAAAGGGATTAAGTAATGACATAATTGTGCACCATTACAACACATATTTTATGTTGCAGTTATCCTCTATAACATCGCTAGTTCCCCCCCCCCCCCCCCCCCCTCTTTCAAAACTAGCACAGGAATCATTAATGCAACTGTCTGTGAACTATTTTTTTGCTTTCACTACATTTATTAGAAAGACAATAGACATTTCTTGTCTGGGGAAAGTGTCAAGTGCTAGTGGTAGTGCATCATACCCTTTTGATGAAATCACGCCCACTGGAATCAGTGTAAAATGTTTTGTTTGTTGCCATGCTAGTAATGATTTCAGTTGAAAGTTCTTTTCCATTTTCATCGTCGACTGGTATTGGTCCAACCTACGAATAAAAACAATTATTCATAAGATGTTAGAAATATGTAATGGCAGAAAAGAGAAAAGGCGAATGTATTGTCATGCAAAATGTGAAGGCCTTCAAGAAGAAATTAATGCAAGATGCAATGACACCGCACTCACTATGAACTCAGTTTCCACATAGTCCTTTCCCTTGTAAACTCTAGTGATCTGCACGAAGATAAGAAAAGCTATATCAATTATCAAGAATACAAAAAAATACTTTTAGTCGATTAACAAGGAATGAAAAAACAGAATAAAGTCCATATTTTGATACTATCAACCTCACATTTCTTTTACATATACATTTCACCAAGTATTTGCCTGATCTTTGATATACAGAAGATGTTGAATGGACAATATTAAGTCTACCAGATCTAAGGTATATGATAATTCAGAACGAATAGCGCTACTATCAAATTTCCAAACGAATAGCGTCATGTTGCTGTAGCAACAAAGATGTGTGCTAGAAATTCATTGAGAACATGAAGATCAGGAACAAAAAAGAAGCAAGTAAATCCTTATGAATGGTGGTTCAGACAAGCAGTATTCATATGATTAACCTGATATATCCATGGATTAATCTGCTGATGCACTTCATCCAATATGGGCCCACGCAGAATCGTGGGAGGAACCTTGAAGTGGGAAACATATATTCATCAGATCAATAATGCACCTTTTTTTAAGATCCCTTTGATCCATTCAGTATTTTAGAGATACTTTGATCCCTTCTTCATACCTGACCATCAGTTTTGATAGGAACAACGTCCTTAGGGCGAAATATGTACGCTCCAGAAGCCTACAGTCCAGGAAAAAGCAAACAAATGCCAGTGTGAGTAATTGCTAATTTTAAGGTGAAATAGACTATTTGTAGAATCCCTAGTGCACCTGAGGATCATCTCCGCTTCCATCTTGTCCTATGTAATACTTGTACTTCTGCTCGAAATTTGCTTCAACCTTGAAATATGGCAATGATTCTTGAGTACAGGTGATTCTAGATAACAAGCAAAACTAAAAGCGAAATTCAATATCCAATACCAGAATGGACATATGAGCTGCTAGGGAAGATAAGCCTGGATAATCTTAGTGCACAACTTTTGTATTTAAGATGAAAGCAATGCAAGAGGTAAAACCGTTTCAGATTGAAAATAATGCTGGGCGATTAGCAAATCACCTGAGTCTTACTATCGGAGTACTTCGATAATGATCCAGCTGCATCATAGTGAAGTTTCAAACGCCCTTGCCCAACTTGCAGATTCCTACTTTCATTTCCCTGAGAGTTTAGAGTGGATGTCGAAGAGATAGATGCTGAAAAGTATATAATGCAACAGAGAAATGGTCAAACTTTCGAGCAATCCTTTATATTTTGTTGTATATCAAGACGAAAGATATGGAATTCACCTGATCTCTTTCCACTCGAGATAAAGTAAGTGCTAAAACCAAGTGGTGGTACCGAAGCAGGAAAAGCAACCCAAAACTTAGGACTTGCGGCAGGCGATGTGCCCAAGTAAACCTTGACATGTCTGTCCCGTAGGTTCAATGAGACATTAGCTATAGGCAGAAGTTGCGATTCAATTTCTTTTCCCTCAGAATCATGGACAACAATTGAGTCACTCATGACCTATTAATTTTACAAAGAGGCACATTTAGTTTTCATTCTACAGTATGGGAGTTTCATGGTAGTGGCACTATTTATAAGCACATAGTGTTCATAAACAGAATGGATGGATGGATGAATCAGCAATAAAAGACCAACAAAATATCTTGTTTTTCAGGGAACAAAAATTGCATACTGGTATGCGGAGGACATCCTCTCGTTTCCATCCAAGAGAGTTGTACACAAGAACAACCTGTAACAAAAAGTTGAAAACAACATATTAGATGTTACACGGGTTTACTTTCCAAGAAAGTGTCATGGATTAATTAAAACCTATACAAATTTCATCTTGAAAAGAGCCATGCATGAGTTAAGAACACAACTCACCAAGCTTTTTCCTTGAGATAAGTTCATCTCGGAAGGGGGGCAATAAGTAATGTTCAGGAGAGGACACTGAAAAAAGATCAGTAAACAGTAAATACTAAGTCATTTTTTAACTAAAATGGCAAATTAGTTAGAGAACCTGCAAACCCGACCTGCCCAAACTTTGTCGTTGGGGACGAACAACGAGAATTTGAGCCTGACTCACTCAAGCAACCGAGAGAAGTGGAAACCAGTTCCTCCGCCTGGAAAAGAATCGAACCAAATCAATCCATCAAATCTCAAAAGAAATCATCAAATATGAAATACAGCAATTTTCTCGAGAAGATACTTTCTTATAGCCAATCGATAATCTCTTCGCATAATCATTTGCAACATGTTGCTTCTCTGTTCCTGTAACAGCATCATGATGCTGAGCAAGAGCTAGGGCATCTCCTAAGCTATCTGTTGTGGAACCTGACTTGCTTTTCCCAATGAAGAACTCCAGCTGCCTAGCTGCCTGAAAGTGAAAGCATATTAACCTTTAAGCATGAACGGCACCAAGTGACCAAGACAGTATATCATATGGTGTTGGACATCTAGAGGGAAACATTAAAAGACTAGGTAAAACTACCAAGTAATATCCACTCATCATGCGGACATATCGTTTTAAGGCAGGTCTGCTTGTGAAGTAACCTGTCCAGTATGCATTGGGGTTATCTGCATATCTGATCAAAGAAACACAGCCATATGAATGAGAAGGAACAGAAGTACAAAAGTGAAGTTAATTGTACCAATTATGAATATAAGATAGAACATACGGAAAGAAATCATTTGTCTTTAGAGGCCATGGCTCATTTGTAGAAAATTTTGCATCAGTGTAAATGGAAGGAGTGGAGTACAGAGCATTCACACGGCCATCCTGTGGTATGATCAAACAGAACAAGCATGGTGAGTTATAATGTGTTAATAGCTATCTTAGATAAAATTTCAGCACTATTTACTTATTTACCAAGTTAAAATGCTCAAATAAAATCAACTTGTATCAATAACAA
Organism: Triticum urartu; assembly: GCF_003073215.2. Taxonomy (NCBI): domain Eukaryota; kingdom Viridiplantae; phylum Streptophyta; class Magnoliopsida; order Poales; family Poaceae; genus Triticum; species Triticum urartu. The sequence goes on along the minus strand of NC_053026.1, from coordinate 610,519,104 downwards.
GAAAATGAAGGCATGGACCATTTTCTTAAGCATTTATGTCCTTATCTAATTATATGACACAAGAAAAAAACCAAATGCATCCCATGAAATGTTCCCATATATTACTGTGAGAAGACTGGAACATTTCAAATGTATTGCATGATCCATAACTGAAACAATCATGATGGTGATAGCTCACGAGGTATGATTAAGTAGTGCTGTGATTATAAGTTTGTGATATAGCTTCGAAGTTACTAAAGAAATACACCCACCGATTCACAATACAAGTAGTTTAGGACATTTACGGCCTTCAAAGTACCATTTTGACCATACTCTTAAATATTTTGTTTCAAACAAGCATAATTATATCTTTAAAAAATATGTCATGAAGATCTAGTATTGTTCGTCTTATTCTAGGCTCATCCTTTACCTTGTTCACATAATGAATTAATTTGTCCATCTGTCTGAACCAACTTTCTGCGTATTGATATTTGAAGTCTGTTCCCATTGTAAACATGATATGGTTTGTCCTTGTAACATTTGCCTACAAAAAGAAAAGATATAAAGAGTATAGATTACAATGAACACCTGTACTACCAAATAGAACAACACTTTAAGTATGAAATGATGCGGTTTAGATAACGGAAATCTATTTGTAGAACGGTATGTATTTGGCTTATTGGTAGAACCACGTGCGCGCTGTCCGATCGGCCTCACTATCATACTCTCCACAAGCCATGCGACTCAGCGGTATGGCGGACACGGGTTTAGGACAGACAGTGTTACCTGTTGGGACGTTTCTGTTGCATCCTTTAAATTTTCAGCATGAAATGCTAAGGTCGAAGTAACATAGAAATCTGAAGCCGCATTTTTCAGTGTTAGGTATGAACTTGTGAATGCAACCCAGATGGCCGTTCTAATTAAATAAGAAATTTGTAGTAGACCAATGGATTTTCATCCAATGCATATAACTGGGCAAATTATGCACCAGCGTAAAAGTATGGACATATATGAGACCCTACTGTACCTGTGCCAGCGCTGCAGCAACAAAATCATTCACCCGTTGTTCAACATTGTAATCAAAAAGAAGGGGATCATCCTACATAGACAAAAGTAATGAAGAATAGGTTTATTCCTGGTGTTGATTAAATTAACATATCTGAAGTTCTCATCAATTTACCTGGACAACAGGGGAAGTATCATCGACTTCAAAATAGAACTCACCAGGTGGTGGTTCATAATTTTTTGGGAAGATGCCAGCAAAAATCTGAAAAGAAAATGAGCAGATTTCCCGCCATTACATATGAAACATGTTTACCAAACTTTACGAACTTGAAAGTGATTGTTCTGTGAGAAAACTGGCAGGAGTGATGCATACTCATTGACAATAAAGAAACTGTTACAAAATATATATGGTCATGGTTTTTATTTGGAGCATGCCACCTCAGTGCGGTGCAGACCACTCGCAGCGAGAAATACTGCTAAGACCCCATGGGTGCGTCGCACTGCAGGTCTACGCTAGATCATCAGAATGATTCACTGTATGTTACATTATGGAAAAGGAAAATACTACTTACATCAGCTGATGAGCCAAAGGTCTTGGAGCCCCTCCATACAACCTCGAGTTCTTTTGTCCCATTCCTCGTGTCACGATCTTGGTAATCAATCCGGAAAAAATATAAAGCATCAAATCCTACCTGAAAGACGGTAAAATGTGTTACACTAGTATACTTCTTATGCACAGTAGCCATATATCCAATCTAAGGCTGTGAGGTTGGGAACAAGGTTGTATTGTGTCAAGAGCAACAGATGGATCTTGTAGAGAGAACAAGAATAGCAGAGACAAAACAATCACGGCAAGAGAGAAAAGATTTGGGGAAATGGCCACACATTATTTAAGTATAACCTTGAACAAGTACAGGGGATTATCACTCCCTCACAACCTTTCAAATAATTTGCCTTGGGTCCATGCCCTATACAAGAATCTAGTGCTAACGAATAACCTAGTCTTTAATCCATTCTTGCACTCTTAACCGTACTTTGGATGAGATCTTGACCCCTCAGATTGCTAACTATGGCCATACCTAATGGTTATATATTGTCCCCACACATATTCTCCAACTTCTCCTCTAACGAAACTAAAAGTCTCTAAGAGATTAAATTATAGGAATCCCTAGTCATACATCTCCAAGTCCTAATAGGACATGAGTCACCTTTCTCAACTAAATGTTTATGCAGCCATCTCTACGCTGACAAGTCTGACATGTTTGTCAAAACACTGTAGGCGTAGCTGAAAATTCAATGAAGTAACCGAGTTGTGTAAATTATTTAGTTATGTTAGGTGGTCAAGAAGTGCAGTCAATCACTTCACTCTTGAGAGCATAGCCCTTGGCATTCCTATTATACATGCTCTATGAACCAACAGTACCACATCTCAACGTTCAGGTATTACTGTAACCAGTGATGACAGGTAGCCTATCATAATGGTACAGAAGTAAGCATCCTGAGTGTGAAACTCATCTAATCATGCAAATGAGATGTACACGGAAGTAACAGTGTACCATAAGAAAAAAAAAGTCACACAAAATCTGAAAGCATGACATAATAAAATGGATACAGTGAATTACTTCTGCACCAAGCAGGTAAGCCTGAACTGCAGAGTGCCCAAACGGATCGATCTGCCAACCAATCCTCGGAATCTGACCAAACTCCTCCTTGATGAACCTGTGCCCCAGCGTAGTCTGATCGATCATGTCAATGTAGTGCACAGTCGCCTCGTCATGCATGCACATACCCCCATTTCTGAAACATCACAAGGAGTAATATGCCATCAGTCAGTTATAGAACATAGACATGATTGCTAGTGCAGCCTAAAAAGGAAGGTTGTTCAAAGAGCCAGCATACATGAACTCCAACCGTCCGGAACTGACAAGCCCCTTGACCGTATCCTTGATCATGTCGCTCTGCTGCCTCCACCATCTCTGGAAAAACGCCTGCAACCAACCATACATAAATGGTTACTGAAGATAAATCACAGCATAGAACCCAAAACTGAACCCACATTGTAACACCATCAGTTCTATTTGGATGTACAACTGCTGGTCCAGCTCCAATTCTGGAAACAGGCAGCAGGGGACAGAGTTTCCTGTAATACTGACAACTGACAAAAACGAAACTGTTGTGCAGCCACAGAGCAGTTACAGGTAACTGCTGTACATTGCTCTGCAACCTCCCAATTCCACAGCTCCAAGCTCCTCAGATTGCTGGCGGACATGAAAATCTCCTTACCTGCTCGACGTAGATGAACTTGCGGTTCTCGTCCTTGAGCAGCGCCGGCACGAGCGAATCCAGCACGTTCTGAACGCACGCGCCCTGCGACCAAACAGACCAAAATTCTGCTTCAGCGACATCCGAAACCGACGGAGACCGAAAACTTAAATCTACACCAAACCAAGGGCGACAAATCTAGGGGATGGAAAATCCCGGCGAAACTCGGGGGGCGTTTTTTCGAGCGGCGGAATTGGAACCTGGATGGAGTTGTTGGATCCGACGTAGTACTGGTCGACGGTCTTGAGCCAGCCGACGTCGTCGTGGGTGTGGGGGACGACGTGCACGTTCAGCTTCCCGTTGACTACCCCCGCCGACGTGTTGTAGGGGATGTACACCGCCTCGCCGCCGCCGAGCAGGACGGCGGCGGCGGCGGCGAGGAGGAGGAGGGCGAGCCGTACGGGGCCCATGGGCGGCGACGGCACGGTCGCCGGCGGGCGGGAAGCCTCCCGGGGAGCGAGCGCGATGGGGAGGGCGAGGGGGCGGTGGCGGTCGTCGGGTTGCGAGAGTGACGGCTCCACTGAGTGGCCCGGCCGGCGCGGCGAAGTCGACTATAGCTAAGAGCAGCGGGGGTCGGGCCCACTTGGCGGTGGGAGGGGTCGAGGATGTGCAGGTGGTTGCCCCCTCGCTATGCCACGTCGGCTATCCGAGGTTCTATCCGGTAGGGCGAATTTCAGTGAGGCCCCCCGTCCTCTCGACAATGACAGTCTTCTCCTTTGAACATTTGCCCTCTGCTTCCCGTGTTTTCTTTGCACTCCGACGAGGACATCCCTACCACCGTTGCACCCATGGTCCTGCAATTACAGTGGCAGATGTAGATGATCGTCGGAATAGCTTGTGATTACGGGGAATGTAATAAATCATGTAATGTTCAAATCATTGACTTGTCGCTCACATCATTATCCCTTCTGAGTACATGACTGGGTGCGGGTCCCTAGACACTTGTCCACGAATCCAATATGTACACGCACGTAAGATAGACGGGGACGAATTCAAGGGGGGACGAGGGGGGGTTCTCGTGATAGCGATTAGGCGGATCGTAATTAGCCACCGTTTTTCACTCGATCTGCCCCCCCTGTGTGACACAGCGTGAAGCTCTACAGGACCCATCCCCAGCCCATGTACAACAATTATAGACTCCTGGCAAAAAGGCCCATCATCAAACACGAAGCCCAGCAGAAGCACGGCCGCAGCCCCTTTGTTTCCTGGCAGCTCGATCGACAGGATTTGGCGGCAGCATCACGCAGATCGTGGTTTCATGCGATGTTTCTACCCATCATCCGCTCGAGTCTCCGGCAACCGCCGCCGGCAGAAATTTTCTCCTGCCTCCAAGCAAAGATCAGAAGGGGACTGATCGAGATTTAGCAGGACTGCATAGATTCAGGTTAACCATTACTCCTTTGCTTCATCTCTTGATTTTTATTTTGTTAAGATCTGCGCGACTCTATATATACCATTAAAAAAGCGACAAGCACTACAAGTTAATTAGGAATTTCTTGATTGTCTAGTTATGTTTGTGTAGATGTGAAGATGAAGAGAACAACAGAAAACGGCGCATTTGCGTCCAACCCTTCAAGCCTTCAATCCCCAATCTATCATATCACCGTCATCCAGCATAAAGAGGATTAGGGAAAGCACCACCAAATGCGACCTGTGATCTGATGACATACCACATCCCATATGCCTATATGGTAAGTCCACTCTCACAATTAACTTAGTTTCAAATCTCGGATTTGTTGTCGTCTTGTAGTTCTAGTAAAATTAGATTTGGAATCAAGTAGTTCTCGTACCACACACTAAAATTTTCTACATAGCTAATTTTAAAACTATTCTGTCTTGTAAAAATTTAACAATTCAGTAAAAAAATTGTAGTGTTTACACTAGTGAAAGCATGAGTTTGGCTTATGCCTTTCGCACACTTTATACTGTTTTTCTGCTCGGCCTTCTCATTATTCTGTAAGAGCTTAAGGGTGGAACTTGCCCCCCCCTATGCCAAATTCCTGGCTCCGTCCCTGGATAGACCCCTCCGACTATGTACCTATACTAACCCAAAGGCCCCCCCCCCCCCCGAATGACGCTATTCTTTTACACGGAGGAGAAGGAGATGAGTCGGGAGAGTGTCATCCCACATTGTCTTCCTTGAAGACCTTTGTTGACTGTTTTCGGAAAAAATTGGAACATAAACATATTTGGGATCATGCCCTAAAGATGCATGTGATGCATTAGGAGTCTCGTTACAAACTTACCCGAATTGGGATTATGAACCATACAGTGTATTTGGTTAGGGGTAATTGGAATTGGGGACGAGACATGGGTACATGACTTTAAATCCATCGTATGATTAGAGGACATGGGGGTTAACAAGAGATTAGGCACACCACTCTATTAATATATTAATAGTGGAGGGTAGGGATCATGAGGGAACTTTTTAGTGATTACATCTTAACCCTTCATCATAACTGGTCATGATCACTGGCTAAGCCCTGGTCAATTATCACTAACCAAACAAATGGAATAAATCTCAATCAAATTCACATAAGTGTCGGACAAAAGAGTGAGAATAAAATGACACATCCAATGTATAATCTCAGTACAATTCTCACCTACCAATAGTTGCAAAACATGCCGAGAGGAGATATCCCAAGATGGGAATTTCTGAAGAACGTCCTCACCCCTTGATGAGGGCCTAGGTAGTCGTTATTTTGAGGGCATATCGCTGCAAAAAAAATACAGGTGGATGTTGCGAGGATTCTCCAAAAAATATTTATTGTGAAATGGGTGTATCATGCTGCGTGTAGGTTGAAATATAGAATTCGAGCTCAATTGAATGAAGGAGAAGGGAGAATGGCAACACACCCGGCTTGGAATAAACTATGAGCGGGATGTGTTCATTCCAAAATGCATTTTTGTAATTGAGGGTTTTACATGGAATAGTCCCTTGCTAGTGCACTCTCATGGATAGTCATATAAAGATTTCAATTTTATGCCCATTTATGCATAACTGGTCTTGAACCTAGAGGACTTTATGTCACATGTTGTTCCTCTGTGATCGGAGCAAGAGAGATTTGGGAATTTCTCATCTGAGGGAATATGTGGATTCCGCGGTACCTTGGGAGAGATTAGGTACAACGATTATTGAGGAGCTCCTTTGCTACAATCTTCTAGGAGGAATGGTTCTACCTAGAGGGAACGATATAGAACTAGTCATGCTGACCTACTAGTTCACTTGGGTGGGAGTTGTGGAAGGTTCCCCACGATGAGTAAAATGCCCCCTCCCCCGCGTGCGCGCGTAGAAGACTTGTCACTAATACCATGGTGCGGAAGGTGAAGGCTCCAACGAGGCAATAGAGGTGGGTTAGACCGGTGTTAGCTTTGTATAAAGTTTAACATGGACGCAATCTTCCATGAGGACTTAGGTTTGGATTGATGAGAGCGACACTCTGCGGTTCAACACATGGCTTTCATAACAGTTTGGTGCCTATTCAAGAAGTTCACCCTGGAAGCTTGTGTACTGCTCATGGGCTACAACTTGAGGAAGATTTAGGGGGTCTTGTCTATTGTGACCGAGTGAGACTTCATGTGCAACCCATTTTGAATTCATCAGAGCACCATGTCTCTTGGACGATGGTAACGGATGATTGCCAATAATGATGAGTATGCTCGGTAAATGATGATACTTCATCGTGTCCGAGAAACTAATGTAGTTGCGCACGAGGTTTCTCGATTTAGTTATGTAGAGAGTATTGCGGAGGCATGCCATGACCATCCTCCTTACTTCTTAGTCCCCACTTTTATCATAGACATGGTTTGAGTAAATTCGTTGACGGAGGGTTCCTTATTATTTTTAGAATTAATGTCCTTTATTACATAGTCCAGCTGGCGACTGAAATGTCGACAGTCGTGGGCGGCGAAAGAAGCACAGGCGACGGGTAGTTACATCATGAAGGTCATAATTTGCAGGCGCTTGCTATGTGAATGTTGAAGAGGTTCAGGTTTCCAACTAAAGATATATAGGGCTACATGATAGCCTATCGATTCCAAAACTTACGGGTCAGACATATAGGGTACACTATTACTAATGAGCCAATGCATGTCCCTCTTTCATCCCTCATCACCTCTACAACAACACCATAGTCACCATTCTTCTTACATCAGCGTCAACGCAAATCTTTATATGGCTCGATAACAAGTAGACCATCGTAAACCACCAGTTCCTTGTTGATGGTTCACTAGTCCTTACATGTGTTCCGTAATAGCAGGATCGACGAGTGCCCACACACATTGAGATGTTGTGCAGTCAGTGTGTGTATGCAGTTGGAGCGGGTGGCCATAGAGGTTTTTACGCAACATGGGTGGTTGCATAATCTCCGAATCGGTCCACCTTCTCCGTCGACATAGGCATAGTTTCGGTCTCATAGGTCTTTACTGTTGCCACTTTGTCGTTTTTATATTCTTTGTCAGACTGTTCGTTTGATGGTTGTGTGCATCTTAACTATGCGGATGTTTCTCTTTATGCTTTGTATCCGCTCGATGCTACTTTTCGAGTAAATACAAGCGCCCTTTATCGAGGAATCACTGATAGTGAGGGCTGAACCCGAACGGGCGTCGTGAAGTCAAGGTAGAGCTCAAGAGCTCGATGTAGCCTTTGGTGAGTGAGTGCATGCCTCTGTGAGTTAGTAGAGCCACATATGGAGAAGGTATTGTGCATGCTCCTATCTTGTATGCCACCATAAGTTGGAAGGGAGTGTCGGGCCAGCCTCCAAAGAAACACTTGAATTTTTGCAGGGACAAAATTCTTCCATTTAGGTGCTTTGTTGCGCCTCTTTCTTTAGTTCTGAGCATGATACATTGCTATATAGTCACACGTCACGATCTTGCTTGGTGGCCAAAATCATCTGACATTCAAATCGAAAAAACACCTTTGACGGTGTAGAAAACCATCAGATCCCTCAGTAGGGGTCCTGGCGTAGCCAAAAGTTTCAGAGCGGAGGTCGCACTGGGAATTTACCCAAGTTCAGGCCTTCGAAGAGTAATACCCCACATCCTGCTCATGTTTGTTATCATGGTGGAGGTATACCTTGTGTGAGGGGTTATAATGATTATAATAACGAGATTGCTACCAAGAGTTGTTTCTACGGGAGTAGATGGAAATGAGAGCTCCCTAGGTTGTGGAGAGATGCGGTATAGGGTTTTACAGAGGGATAAATGCAATCTAGGGTTGCCGCCGCCACCGGCTTGGGGGTTAAGTTGGTCGCATGGTGCTTATCCTCTTCGTCGGGCCTCCCTTCATCGTTGGGCCTTGCGGGCCCTCTGGCAGGCCTTCTGTCGGGCTCCCCTCGGTCAGCCACCCCCATTAATTGTATGATACCGTCAACCTTTTTTCATGACTCCATGCCAAGAAATCCTCCCCTTCCAAGGAATTCATTTATGATTTCATGCTTTCGTCGGTTCCAAGGTTCATATTCCCTTTATCAAACCTTGTTTTAGTATATCAACTTCATCCATCATGACCCTCCAGGACTTCTTTTAAGTAAACCACATGTCATTCATTCATAAAAGAAGAGTACAGGACCCACCCGAAGCCATCATGTAGAGGCAACCAAACACAATAGGCTCAATAACTATGCCTCTCGCGGAAGTAAATTCGCGACTCTCATGAAAAAAAGAGAAAACATGTTTTTTTTTGTTTCCGAGGAGGCACGGCCATGCTTCTCACGAAAGCACAATCATACCTCTCACGGAAACAAAATGTGACCCTCGTGAAAGAAAAAAAAACAAAAAACACGTTTTTTCTTTTCGTTTTCGAGAGACAAGGCCGTGACTCTCCCGAAAGCACAACCGTGCCTCTCACAGAAGCAAAATGGTGATTCTCGTGAAAGGAAAAAAAATAGAAAACACGTTTTTTCTTTCCGTTTCTGAGAGGCACGGCCGTGGCTCTCGCGAAAGCACAACCGTGCTCCCCGCGGAAGCAAAACCATGACTCTCATGAAAGAAAAAAACGCATTTTTTTCGTTTCTGAGAGGCACAGCTGTGCCTCTCGCGGAAGCACAATGGTGCCTCTCGCGGAAGCAAAACCGTGACTCTCGCCAAAGGAAAAAACAGAAAACACGTTTTTTCCGTTTCTGAGAGGCACGGCCGTGACTCTCGCGAAAACAAAACCATGCCTTTCGTGAAAGCAAAACCGTGACTCTCGCAAAAAGAAAAAAAGAAAACATGTTTTTTCGTGATTTTTTTTATTCAAAAGCTAAGGAAGACCGATGAAAAATCGAAACGTCAAAAAAACTGGGAAAAAAATTCGTTTAAAAAGCCGAAAACGCATGCGAAAAAGTAAAAAAATCCGGAGAAAGCGTCTGAAGCGCGACACGTGGCAAACGGCTGAGAATGCGTAAGTGGCGCTGATCGTTGTGAAGCTCTGAAGGAGCACACGTTAACTAGAGATTTCGGTTATGCTGTCAAAAAAAAAAAGAGTAGAGATTTCGGTTCGCTGGTCATCACATGTAAAAAGGGAAAACAGTTCCCATAGGCGCCCGCCGCCGGCTCGGGCCCGGTGGTCTGGTCTTGGGCCGACACGCACGGGAGAGGAAGCCACGCTCCCCAAACCCTTCGCCCAGCCAGTTCCCATTAAAAAAAAGACCCAAACCCCACAAATCCATCCCGGCCGACCGCCGCCGCCGCCGTTGCCACCCCCACCGCCATGAATCCGGCATGCGCGGAGGCAGCAGCCGCCAAGAAGTCCCGGCACAAGGACAAGAAGGAGAAGAAAAACAAGCGCAAAGACACCGCGGAGCACCTCGGCGGCGAGCCCGCGACGGCCGACGAGGAAGCCGTCCACAAGAAGAAGAAGAAGAAGAAGCACGCGAAGGAGGAGGAGGAGGCGGATCCGAAGGGGAAGCCGACGGTGAGCATCGCCGTCGCCGGTTCCGTCATCGACAACGCCCAGTCCCTCGAGCTTGCCACCCTCGTCAGTAACCCCGTCCCCTATCACCTTCATTGTACCTTGCATTTCTTACACTAGGGATGCTTATAGGAGCGCGCCTCTCCTGTTTCAGCTGGCCGGTCAGATAGCCCGCGCGGCGGCCGTATTCCGCATCGACGAGATCGTTGTCTTCGACAGCAGCCCACCTGCGGAGAACGGCGGCGGCGGTGCCGAAGACGAAGAGGAGAGCGGTGCGCGGTTCCTCGTTCGCATACTGGAGTATCTGGAGACGCCGCAGTACCTGCGCCGCCGTCTCTTCCCAATGCACAAGAACTTTAAATATGTGGTGAGAATTTCTTACGGTGGTGGTGGTTACCTGATAAGTGGGGATTTCTAGAGGTTGCTCATTTCGCTGTGCCGCTTCTGGTATGCAGGGGTTGCTTCCGCCGCTGGACGCGCCGCACCATGTGCGCAAGCATGAGTGGTCTGAATTTCGTGAAGGTGACATCTCTCTCTCTCTCTCTCTCTCTCTTGTGCTGCCATTGGTCTCAATTTCGGTTGCTGTGGTGTGTGGTCACAACATGAAATGGAGTTTCAGTTTATTCAGAGAGCATTTTGGTAGTAAAACATGAATTTGGCAATTTGTCGTGGCTCCTGTGATATATATGGCCAATTGACCACAACTAAGCATTTCATAAATTAGGGTGCAGCCATGTAAGTCTTGCACTTATCCTTTTTTTCATAACTTGGATAGCTTCATTCCAGTGTTCGATTGTTACTTATTGTATTTTGAACTCTATCAGTCATGTCATTGAGGGAATACTTTGTTTGGCTTTTGTTCTGGTATTTCTTAAGGGCTGCTTGAGCTGTCGATGGTACTCGGTAACATGGTTATGTATGTAGAATTATTTGCTTCAGCAAATGCTGCTTCTGTTATATATCTCTAACTTTTGTTAAGGATCAGCTATATCATATCGAATGATGTTCTATCACACCTTATGTTCCACATGTATGATTTGACATGATGCTTACAGTATACTGAACTTCGACAGGTGTAACATTGGGCGGGGATCGTTCAAAGGGTACACTTGTTGATGTTGGGTTAAGTCAGGTGTGTATGGTACTCTTATATGCTCATTTTGTTCTCCTGCACATGTTTGAGAAAACGCTTTTGTTGAAATTTAAATTATGATTTATGCTTGATGTATTCATGTAGAGAGTTAACCGATTTGTACCATTGTGGCAAACTATTAAATACCCCACTCTGTACAAGTTATTTGACGGAAACAATATATCTAACATTCATAAAGTTATGCCCATCCCTGAGTAATGCTTCATGCCAACAAGCAACCGGTCTGCGAGTGTGGCAAGCCTATTTCATTACAAGCAAGCACATTTAGTTTTTTTTTTCTCAGGAGTCATTATTCTTTGTGTAATTATTAATGTTTCTGAATTAAGTTGCATTTACAAACGGCCAAACATGTAACAATAATTGATAGAAGCAGTGACGAATCCAATATTACGTATTGTGTCTGTTGAAACTAATATAAAATGGATCTATTGCGCTTACCTACAATGTGGTATTATGTATTTGGTTTGATTTATTATTTTAGGGGTTGAGATTATAAGAACACTTGTTCAATTCTAAACCATCATCTCTAGGAACTGTGTTATGTTTAAGACAAATTATACGTTTATAACAGCCGTCAACTTGTCCTCAAGCTATAGAAGAAGCTACTGCACCACCACTATGGGCAATGTTGTTTTACTTTGATTAATTATTGTTTTTAGATAACCTGCAAACAAGCGTTTCCAACTCTTTCATTAAAAGTAGAAGTAATTAGATACTCAAGACTTGGGCTGGGATCAAATATTATACAATGCACAACACATGCAACACGCGCGCAGTTACACAGTAGCTACTTCTCATGGCAGTTTGTGCAACCTGTAATTGAAAACCTGCTGCCGTCGCTCCACCTCCGTCTTAATATCATTTGCCACAGACCAGAAGTCCTTGCTCACCCCCTGGAACACCCTGCTGCTATGCTCCTGCCGTGGACCAAACAGTGAGGGCAACCATGGAGCCAATATCCTCCTTTTGCGCTCAAGTCTGCTCTCCTTAGCCACCAATTCTATTGGGAGTCTATCGCGGTAGGGATTCCAGAGTCGTAACCAACCCAACTTTAGAGTGAGAACCCAAAATTGTTCTCTGATAATTTACTGTGTTCTGACTGTTTACACACAATTTATTGTGTTTGACTGTTTTTAAATTAGAGTGTTCCTATAAAATTGTTTTTTCTATGAAATGTTGGAAAATGAAGATGTCATGGGTGGGTCAATGGACAATGCCCAATGACACAGGGCAGCACCAAGCTAGGAGTAGTCCCATGATCAAGGAGATAAGTATAACAGGTTATTTAGTTAGTAAGGATATCAATTTGGTTAGGCCAGTTATAAGCTTAAATACAAAGATAATGATATGGGTCATTAGAAAAGTTTGGATTATGTTGTTTGGTGTCAAATCAAGTCTTCCTTGTAAAAGGGACACCATGTACGGATTTACCCCATATGGATTATCCCCCTCTCTTCGTGGCCCATGGCAGACCCATGATAGAACATGTGATTCTGTTGCTTCATGTACTAAACAAAATGTCTGCATGTCTTCCTTTGGACGACCCTTGATTGATTATTAACATATTAGACAAAATGCCAGAATGCATACCGTCCCATCCACAGTTCTACACCTAAATTGCCTCTAGACAAATATCTGACCATCTTGATCTAATGGATTTGAAATTAATTCTAGTTATCACAATTCTGCAGAACGTTCTGGTTGAGCAAATCCTAGAACAAGGAAAAAGGGTAACTGTAGCCATGGGAACCAACAGAGACCTTACACCAGGTAAATGGCCGTTTCATTACTCCAGGCAATACACATGGTTATGTTGATGTTCTGTGTAAAATTTTGGTAATACTTGTAGAATTGAGGAATCTTTTATGTAATATAGATATCGTGTTTAAGTACCATTAGTATTGGTTCACACTTTGTACGAATTTTCCATACATTAATTTTCAGCTCACCACATGTTCTTATTGCACCCACTTGGGCCAGTCACATTCCAATTTACATATATATTGGAGAGCCACAGCCATTTCAGTTTTCAGTGGCCAAATATATTTAATCTAGACTCCATTTTATTATAACTGTGGTCTACCTGTGGTGTACATCTCTTTGTTCTCATCTAGTTCTGTTTTGAGTAAATTGAACTGTACTTGTGTCGTTTTTTCCATTTGATTGTAACTTTTGTATGTACGTCTAGCTTGTATAAGGAAAGTCGTTCCTCCGTCCTCACCCAGCGAAGAAATGGGATCATATTGGGGCTATAAAGTCCGCTATGCTTCAAATTTAAGTGGTGTTATCAATGATTCACCATACAAGGTACTGCCTGTAAGGCTGTTATAATGCAAATGCAGAATTTATTTTGCCAGCACTTACTATTTTCACCACTTCTAGGAAGGATATGATCATATCATTGGCACTTCTGAGCATGGTGAAACCATTATTTCATCTGAGCTAATCTTACCTTCATTCAGGTATGTGGACCACCTTCTTGAGAATTAAAAAAAAACAGATTTGGTTACCTGAATGTGTAAATTTCTTCTTCCTAGATGATATGGTGTTAGGATTTATGAACTTATTATTTGCCAATTCATTAGAATTTTGAGGTATAACTGGAGCAGACATAAACTATAACAGTTCAACAAATAAAATGGTGCACAATTTCATTTTTTGTTTTGTTTTAATTGGATAATCTGGAAGAAGTTGCTCAAAAACGCCAGTTTGCTGAACATGTTGCACCTCTTTTGTACCTGAAGTCATAACTCCCATTTGTAATCACCTCACAATGGCTGGATTCTTTTTAGCACAGCAACAACAAACATTATTATTTTTTGGCTTGATCAGTTCATAAGCAGACAAAACATTTTGTCCAAGGCAATGATGATTGATGAACATTCACTTGGAATAATGAACTAATACGTGTTAGTAAAACCCTTTTATATTGATTCCTGGTTTGTATCCAGGCTTTGTTAAACTGGCGGTTACTGGCCTGTAAACCAAACCACGTCATCCTCTTCGATTTTTTAGAGAGGGTCTTGTTCACTATCTAAGCACTCCTAAACTGCACAGGTATATAAATAATTGTTTCTGTGATGGATGAGGATTTGGAGCACTCGGGTGCTCCACCCCCTATATGAATATTAAATTAAAAAAAAACCAGGAAAATATAAAGAATCTGGAATTTTGGGATATCAAACCTGGGTGCCCAATCTACTCCCTTGTGAAGTTTCGTGAAGAAATGACATCCGTGGTAGTCTCAGTAAAAAAGTCAAAAAATTCCTATGTATAGATAAAACTGTTTGGATGAATCGTAGGTCGGACTGTATTTTCTTCGCCATGGATACCATGTATGCCATATCTTAATGAAACCACGGAAGTAGAATGGGCACCCAGGTTTTATATGCACCCGAGAGCTCCTATGTATTTACCTTTCTGTGATATGTTAATTCTGAAACAATCAAAACTCAGAAGCTTCAAACCCCGAACTGGTTGTAGCCTAGTTAGCATGAACTTACTAGGTTCCGATTTTTTCTCTTCTGGTTCCCATGATCTGAAACCCTGGTTGTACTCACGTGGTTTCCACTTTACATCTATGAAGTCTCTATTGCGGGAGTATGTGCTGTTAGTAATGTGCTCTTCACTGCACAGGCACCTTTTAATTGCGTTTGGTGGACTGGCTGGGCTGGAAGAAAGCATCGAAGAGGACCCAAATCTGAATGTATGGTTGCATTGTACTATTTAATCTGATATTTACTTTTGTCCAGTCTAGAACCTTGACAATAAGATGCTTATGTCCAAACATTGGTCTATGTCCAGGAAGGGACATTCTCTGTGTGTCTAGCGTGCCTCCATTCACGCTACTTTCTGTAAAATGTGTTTAATAGTAATAAAATCTTTATGTTAAAAAAAACTGATATTTACTTTTGTCGTCACGAATGTCTCACTATATAGTCCAATCATATTGCGCAACCTGATCACTTGTATGATAGCGAGGAAGTATGACAGATGTATATTTTTTGATGATTGAATAAAAATACGAAAAAGTTATCTCTGTTGGATGATAATGTGATCTGATTCGTCATCAATTAGTCTGTTGGATGATAATGTGATCTGATTCGTCATCAATTAGTGTCTTTACTACAGTTGTTCTTAGTATTAAAGTGAGATATTCCTCCGAACAGGGCAAAGGTGCAAATGATGTATTCGCATCTTATTTTAATACATGCCCCAACCAAGGTAGCAGAACAATAAGGACAGAGGTATGTGTCACTTGAGAGCTTGTAAGGTTATTCTTTATGCAGGATATTTGTTGTGCTGAGAGTAAACAAGCATTTTTCAGGAGGCACTTCTCATATCCCTTCAGTACTTCCAAGACCCCATCAGGCGAGCAGGGATGTCGAATTAGAAGGTTTTATGCAGACACATGCAAATACAACATTGCGCTTACCAAAGGATTGGCTTTAATGCTTGGAATAGACATGGAAGATGCACCTTGGGTTTGTTTTTGATGGTCAATCGCTGGATTGTACTCCCTCTGTAAACTAATATAAGAGCATTTAGATCACTATTTTAGTATTCTAAACGCTCTTATATTAGTTTACGGAGGGAGTAGCACCTACGGGTTTTCTGCTCGGGTCAAGCACTGTAAAGCAAAGAGGAGGTGCAAGAATAGGTGATAGCTTTAACTTCTATTTTGAAACAGGCAAGGCACACATTTTCATTATTAAGAAGAGAATTTGCCTGGTTAATTAGAGGAAAACTGGGCAAAAGCCAAGATAGCTTGAACATTGATGCTAGCATTGGTAGAGTTTTCTTAAGGGGGCATTGATAGAGTTGAGAAGATCAGTGCCACACAAAAGAGTTTAGAGAGGGAGCATAATTATCGTCGGTGATTTGTTTTCTTTGCTCCAAATTGGCTGAATTGAGTGTTCTGTTTTATTTGCTCCAAGTTGTCTTATCTGTGGTGTATCGCCTATTTATTCACACCTGGCAACTTCGTACCACTGTATCAAGCTTCAGTTTACTGTATTTGGCTGACTTAATTAATGATTTAGAAGGTTGCTATCAAAACATTGGTTGCAAGAATGGCAAGCAACATTGCTCTGACTTGCGGTGTTCATTTCTAACCATGGTCCTCTAGAGCCGAACTTGAATTTGAATTTCGTTACATTTTTATGCCAAATCGGGGTTTTGTGAGGCAAAATTGAAAGATTGTACTTTATTTCTATAATCTATGCCGGTATTGAATTTAACTGTTTTTTTAAGGCGAGATTCAAGTTATCCAAAGCAAAAAATAAGATAAATTTTATTTCTTTGCATTCAGTTACATGATCAATCCGACCTGGCCACCTGATTTTTCTTAAAAAATACTCCTTCCGTTCCAAATTACTTGTCGTAAAAATGGATGTATTTAGAATTAAAATACATCTAGATACATCCATACCCACGACAAGTAATTCGGAACGGAGGGAGTATGAGATTCTGAGCCAACTTTTGGGATTGGTCGGTAAAAGAAACAGAAATACATAAGAATGGGAATTCACCAGATTAGGGTTACTAGAGCTGACAGTTCCATAGAATATGTATGACACACATACGTGTACACAGTTCCAGATTAGGGTCTTTGAGCCTGCACTTTGTATGGTTGCTATACCAAATTGTCAGTTTAACCACCTTTGTTTACTCCCAAGAGAAATGGAACCAAGACCACCTTTCTCTACTCCACATAAAATTGGAATAAGACCACCTTTGGCGATATAACAAGTGACTCGTAATATAAGACCCTTTCTTTAACACAGTATACACGCAGACACTCATACATGAGCACAGACCTCATCCCTATGAACACACGCACACACATTCTACCCATATGAGCACCTCCGAGAGACTGAGCCGACACATCATCTTAACATTAACGAAGTCGTCACAAACGCCTTATTAGTCGACGGTAACATCTCCTCTCACTGAACGCACATCGCCAGAAAGTCTGAAATAAATCTAGTAAAATGCAAGCACCAATGTCAAGTTTAGGGCTTAAACCCCGGTGAGCTGAGGTACCACTGTCCTTCTAACCATCGAATCACAAGTTGGTTCACTAAGACCATTCTTCTTGCACAGCGGGCTTTCAATGCATAAAAACCGCCCTGCAATGCACCACCATCACGCGTGTCACAGCAACACCGGCTAAAATTACACATGAAACCAGCGTGACATAAACTGAAATGTGGTTGGTTTATCATGCTTGATCTAGAGTATATTTGCCCGCAGCACTCCGTCGTTGAAGAACCTTGTCAACCGATGTTTAGAGAAAACACCGCAACCAATCTTGCGCACCGTGATCAATGTACTCGCCACACCATAGAGCACCCCATCAAACTCAACCCTGGAAGGAGGCAGTTTTTACATTACCCTGGTACTCCCTCGGGTAGAGATGGAGTACCACTCAAATCTGACCGTCCACCTACAGAGGTAGCTTAGTCTTTTTTCTCGTGGACTTATCTGATCCTGATCAAATTACTAAACAGTAAAACTGAGCTACCCACGCCCTCCCACAGCGATTTGACATCCTCCACCATCTGATCAGCCTAATAGACGCTTCAGATCTGGCGTTCGTTTCATCCCTCGCACCTGCCCATTTTTCGTTCGATCACCCAGCGTGACATGGCCACCGTAAACGGGCTGCTGCTCCGCTGGCTGACCTAGGCTTTCTGTCATTAATTGGGCTAAGAGGTTGAGAGAAATAGATTAGGCCCAGGAAAATGAGGGTAAACAACAGGCCCGTTCCGTGCATACCTAGGCATCCTCTCAAGAGTTACTCAAAAGATTTTAACAGGCACGAAAGGCCCTTTGCTGCCAACAAGAACAAATATGGAGAGATCGGGTCCCCTTGTCTAATATCTCTTGATGGAATAAATTGTTGTAGCTTCTTCCCATTAAACAAGACAGAGAACTTGACTGTGGTGCCTGTTAAAATCTAAAAGTGAGTCATCCAATTTGGGTGGACTACAGGTAGCTCCTACGCGCGGCGCTACCGGTAAGCCATCTTCTATTCGCTGATGACAACCTGCTGTTCTTCAAAGCTAACAATGTGGGAGAAACTGAGGTGCACCATGTACTGGACACTTATCGTCAAGCGACTGGGCAGCGTATCAACTACTCCAAATCATCAATCTATTTCAGTAAGAGGGTGCCTGAGTCGGTCAGACAGGAGATCAAAGATACACTTCACGTTCCCAACGAAACACTAAATGAGAAGTACTTGGGGATGCCGTCAGACATAGGAAGCTCAAAGAACGGGGCCTTCAGATATCTCAAGGACTAAGGATGGTAATTTTTGAAGGAAATATACCCTAGAGGCAATAATAAAGTTATTATTTATTTCCTTATATCATGATAAATGTTTATTATTCATGCTAGAATTGTATTAACCGGAAACATAATACTTGTGTGAATACATAGACAAACATAGTGTCACTAGTATGCCTCTACTTGACTAGCTCGGTGATCAAAGATGGTTAAGTTTCCTAACCATAGACATGAGTTGTCATTTGATTAACGGGATCACATCATTAGGAGAATGATGTGATTGACTTGACCCATTCTGTTAGCTTAGCACTTGATCGTTTAGTTTGTTGCTATTGCTTTCTTCATGACTTATACATGTTCCTATGACTATGAGATTATGCAACTCCCGTTTATCGGAGGAACACTTTGTGTGCCACCAAACGTCACAACGTAACCGGGTGATTATAAAGGTGCTCTACAGGTGTCTCCGAAGGTACTTGTTGGGTTGGCGTATTTCGAGATTAGGATTTGTCACTCCGATTGTTGGAGAGGTATCTCTGAGCCCACTCGGTAATGCACATCACTATAAGCCTTGCAAGCATTGCAACTAATGAGTTAGTTGCGGGATGATGTATTACAGAACAAGTAAAGAGACTTGCCGGTAACGAGATTGAACTAGGTATTGAGATACCGAGGATCGAATCTCGAGCAAGTAACATACCGATGACAAAGGGAACAACGTATGTTGTTATGCGGTCTGACCGATAAAGATCTTCGTAGAATATGTAGGAGCCAATATGGGCATCCAGGTCCCGCTATTGGTTATTGACCAGAGAGGTGTCTCGGTCATGTCTACATAGTTCTCGAACCCGTAGGGTCCGCACGCTTAACGTTTGTTGACGATATAGTACTATGAGTTATGTATGTTGGTGACCGAATGTTGTTCGGGGTTCCGGATAAGATCACGGACATGACGAGGAACTCTCGAATGGTCCGGAGATAAAGATTGATATATGGGATAATAGTGTTTGGACTCCGGAAGGGTTCCAGAATTCACTGGAAGGGGTTCCGGATGTTTCCCGAAATGTTTGGGTACGAGAACACTTTATTTGGGCCAAAGGGGAAAGCCCACAAGGTTTTTGGAAAGCGCAAAAGGAAGTTTTGCGGAGTCCAGAGGCCAGACGCCAGGGTCCCTGGCGTCTGGGTCCAGACATTGGGAACCCTGGCGTCTGGCCGTGGAGTCCGAAAAGGACTCTTGCCTTTCGTGTGAAACCGACTTTGTGGAGGATTTTACTCCAAGTTTTGACCCCAAGGCTCAACATATAAATAGAGGGGTAGGGCTAGCACCCAAGACACATCAAGAAACACCAAGCCGTGTGCCGGCAACCCCGTCCCCTCTAGTTTATCCTCTGTCATAGTTCTCGTAGTGCTTAGACGAAGCCCTGCGGAGATTGTTCTTCACCAACACCGTCACCACGTCGTCGTGCTGCTGGAACTCATCTACTACTTCGCCCCTCTTGCTGGATCAAGAAGGCGAGGACGTCACCGAGCCGAACGTGTGCAGAACTCGGAGGTGCCGTGCTTTCGGTACTTGGATCGGTCGGATCATGAAGATGTACGACTACATCAACCGCGTTGATATAACGCTTCCGCGAACGGTCTACGAGGGTATGTAGACAACACTCTCCCCTCTCGTTGCTATGCATCACCATGATCCTGCGTGTGCGTAGGAATTTTTTTGAAATTACTACGTTCCCCAACAGTGGTATCAGAGCCAGGTTTTATGCGTAGATGTCATATGCACGAGTAGAACACAAGTGAGTTGTGGGCGATATAAGTCATACTGCTTACTAGCATGTCATACTTTGGTTTGGCGGTATTGTTGGATGAAGCGGCCCGGATCGACATTACGCGTACACTTACGCGATACTGGTTCTACCGACGTGCTTTGCACACAGGTGGCTGGCGGGTGTCAGTTTCTCCAACTTTAGTTGAACCGAGTGTGGCTGCCCGGTCCTTGCGAAGGTTAAAACAACACCAACTTGACGAACTATCGTTGTGGTTTTGATGCGTAGGTAAGAACGGTTCTTGCTAAGCCCAGCAGCAGCCATGTAAAACTTGCAACAACAAAGTAGAGGACGTCTAACTTGTTTTTGCAGGGCATGTTGTGATGTGATATGGTCAGGACATGATGCTAAATTTTATTGTATGAGATGATCATGTTTTGTAACCGAGTTATCAGCAACTGGCAGGAGCCATATGGTTGTCGCTTTATTGTATGCAATACAATCGCCCTGTAATGCTTTACTTTATCACTAAGCGGTAGCGATAGTCGTAGAGGCATAAGATTGGCGAGACGACAACGATGCTACGATGGAGACCAAGGTGTCGCGCCGGTGATGATGGTGATCATGACAGTGCTTCGGAGATGGAGATCACAAGCACGAGATGATGATGACCATATCATATCACTTATATTGATTGCATGTGATGTTTATCTTTTATGCATCTTATCTTGCTTTGATTGACGGTAGCATTATAAGATGATCTCTCACTAAATTTCAAGATAAAAGTGTTCTCCCTGAGTATGCACCGTTGCCAAAGTTTGTTGTGCCCAGACACCACGTGATGATCGGGTGTGATAAGCTCTACGTCCATCTACAACGGGTGCAAGCCAGTTTTGCACACGCAGAATACTCAGGTTAAACTTGACGAGCCTAGCATATGCAGATATTGTTGGAAATATGCCCTAGAGGCAATAATAAAAGCATTATTATTATATTTCCTTGTTCATGATAATTGTCTTTATTCATGCTATAATTGTGTTATCCGGAAATCGTAATACATGTGTGAATAATAGACACCAACATGTCCCTAGTAAGCCTCTAGTTGACTAGCTCGTTGATCAACAGATAGTCATGGTTTCCTGACTATGGACATTGGATGTCATTGATAACGAGATCACATCATTAGGAGAATGATGTGATGGACAAGACCCAATCCTAAACATAGCACAAGATCGTATAGTTCGTTTGCTAGAGTTTTCCAATGTCAAGTATCCTTTCCTTAGACCATGAGATCGTGTAACTCCCGGATACAGTAGGAGTGCTTTGGGTATACCAAACGTCACAACGTAACTGGGTGACTATAAAGGTATACTACGAGTATCTCCGAAAGTGTCTGTTGGGTTGACACGGATCAAGACTGGGATTTGTCACTCCGTATGACGGAGAGGTATCACTGGGCCCACTCGGTAATGCATCATCATAATGAGCTCAAAGTGACCAAGTGTCTGGTCAAGGGATCATGCATTATGGTACGAGTAAAGTGACTTGCCGGTAACGAGATTGAACGAGGTATTGGGATACCAACGCTCGAATCTTGGGCAAGTAACATACCGATTGACGAAGGGAATTGTATACGGGGTTGCTTGAATCCTCGACATAGTGGTTCATCCGATGAGATCATCGAGGAGCATGTGGGAGCCAACATGGGTATCCAGATCCCGCTGTTGGTTATTGACCAGAGAGCGATCTCGGTCATGTCTACATGTCTCCCGAACCCGTAGGGTCTACACACTGTCTACATGTCTCCCGAACCCGTAGGGTCTACACACTTAAGGTTGCGGTGACGCTAGGGTTGTAGGATATGTAATGCAGTAACCCGAATGTTGTTCGAGTCCCGATGAGATCCCGGACGTCACGAGGAGTTCCGGAATGGTCCGGAGGTAAAGAATTATATATAGGAAGTGCTATTTCAGCCGTCGGGACAAGTTTCGGGGTCACCGGTATTGTACCGGGACCACCGGAAGGGTCCCGGGGGTCCACCGGGTGGGGCCACCTATCCCGGAGGGCCCCATGGGCTGAAGTGGGAAGGGATCCAGCCCAAAGTGGGCTGGGGCGCCACTTCCCCTAGGCCCATGCGCCTAGGGTGGGGAAACCCTAAAGGGGGGCGCCCTTGCCTTGGGGAGGAGCATTCCTCCCTTGGCCGCACCCCCTAGGAGATTAGATCTCCTAGGGCCGGCGCCCCCCTTGGCCCTCCTATATATAGTGGGGGAGATGGAGGACTCTTACCTGCCTTTGGTGCCTCCCTCTCCCTCTCCAACACATCTCCTCCTCCATAGTGCTTGGCGAAGCCCTGCCGGAGTACTGCAGCTCCATCACCACCACGCCGTCGTGCTGCTGCTGGAGCCATCTTCCTCAACCTCTCCTTCCCCTTGCTGGATCAAGAAGAAGGAGACGTTACGCTGACCGTACGTGTGTTGAACGCGGAGGTGCCGTCCGTTCGGCGCTAGGATCTCCGGTGATTTGGATCACGTCGAGTACGCCTTCCTCATCCCCGTTCTTTGAACGCTTCCGCGCGTGATCTACAAAGGTATGTAGATGCAATCGTATGTAGATGCAATCCGATCACTCGTTGCTAGATGAACTCCTAGATGGATCTTGGTGAAACCGTAGGAAAATTTTTGTTTACTGCAACGTTCCCCAACAGTGGCATCATGAGCTAGGTCTATGCGTAGTTCTCTTGCACGAGTAGAACACAATTTGTTGTGGGCGTAGATGTTGTCAACTTTCTTGCCGCTACTAGTATTATCTTGCTTTAACGGTATTGTGGGATGAAGAGGCCCAGACCAACCTTACACGTACGCTTACGTGAGACCGGTTCCACCGACTAACATGCACTAGTTGCATAAGGTGGCTGGCGGGTGTCTGTCTCTCCCACTTTAGTTGGAGCGGATTCGATGAAAAGGGTCCTTATGAAGGGTAAATAGAAGTTGACAAATCACGTTGTGGCTTTCACGTAGGTAAGAAAACGTTCTTGCTAGAACCCTACTTTAGCCACGTAAAACTTGCAACAACAATTAGAGGACGTCTAACTTGTTTTTGCAGCAAGTGCTTTGTGATATGATATGGCCAAAGTTGTGATGAATGATGAATGATATATATGTGATGTATGAGATGTTCATGCTATTGTAATAGGAATCACGACTTGCATGTCGATGAGTATGACAACCGGCAGGAGCCATAGGAGTTGTCTTTATTTTTTGTATGACATGTGTGTCATTGAGAAACGCCATGTAACTTACTTTACTTTATTGCTAAACGCGTTAGCCATAGTAGTAGAAGTAATAGTTGGCGAGCAACTTCATGGAGACACGATGATGGAGATCATGATGATGGAGATCATGGTGTCATGCCGGTGACAAGATGATCATGGAGCCCCAAGATGGAGATCAAAGGAGCTATGTGATATTGGCCATATCATGTCACTATTATTATTTGATTGCATGTGATGTTTATCATGTTTTTCATCTTGTTTGCTTAGAACGACGGTAGTAAATAAGATGATCCCTCATAATAATTTCAAGAAAGTGTTCCCCCTAACTGTGCACCGTTGCGACAGTTCGTTGTTTCGAAGCACCACGTGATGATCGGGTGTGATAGATTCTAACGTTCACATACAACGGGTGTAAGACAGATTTACACATGCAAAACACTTAGGTTGACTTGACGAGCCTAACATGTACAGACATGGCCTCGGAACACAGAAGACCGAAAGGTCGAGCATGAGTCGTATAGAAGATACGATCAACATGAAGATGTTCACCGATGTTGACTAGACCGTCTCACGTGATGATCGGACACGGCCTAGTTAACTCGGATCATGTTATACTTAGATTACAGGAGGGATGTTTATCTAAGTGGGAGTTCATTGAATAATTTGATTAGATGAACTTAATTATCATGAACTTAGTCTAAATTTTTTACAAATATGTCTTGTAGATCAAATGGCCAATGTAGTCCTCAACTTCAACGCGTTCCTAGAGAAAACCAAGCTGAAAGACGATGGCAGCAACTACACGGACTGGGTCCGGAACCTGAGGATCATCCTCATAGCTGCCAAGAAAGATTATGTCCTACAAGCACCGCTAGGTGATGCACCTGTTCTCCCTGCATAACAAGACGTTATGAACGCTTGGCAGGCACGTACAGATGACTACTCCCTCGTTCAGTGCGGCATGCTTTACAACTTAGAGCCGGGGCTCCAAAAGCGTTTTGAGAGACACGGAGCATATGAGATGTTCGAAGAGCTGAAAATGGTTTTCCAAGCTCATGCCCGGGTCGAGAGATATCAAGTCTCCGACAAGTTCTTCAGCTGTAAGATGGAGGAAAACAGTTCTGTCAGTGAGCACATACTCACTATGTCTGGGTTGCATAACCGCTTGACTCAGCTGGGAGTTAATCTCCCGGATGACGCGGTCATTGACAGAATCCTTCAGTTGCTTCCACCGAG
This sequence comes from Triticum urartu, assembly GCF_003073215.2. Taxonomy (NCBI): domain Eukaryota; kingdom Viridiplantae; phylum Streptophyta; class Magnoliopsida; order Poales; family Poaceae; genus Triticum; species Triticum urartu. Next base: position 610,494,184 of record NC_053026.1, on the reverse strand, counting down.
CTACAAGAGCTTTGTGATGAACTTCAATATGCAGGGGATGGAAAAGACCATTCCTGAAGTATTTGCAATGCTGAAATCAGCAGAGGTAGAAGTCAAAAAGGAACATCAAGTGTTGATGGTGAATAAAACCACTAAGTTCAAGAAGGGCAAGGGTAAGAAAGCCTTCAAGAAGGACGGCAAGGGAGTTGCCGCGCCCGGCAAGCAAGCTGCCGGGAAGAAGCCAAAGAATGGACCCAAGCCCGAGACTGAGTGCTTTTATTGTAAGGAGAGTGGTCACTGGAAGCGGAACTGCCCCAAATACTTAGCGGACAAGAAGGCCGGCAAAACGAAAGGTATATGTGATATACATGTAATTGATGTGTACCTTACCAGTACTCGTAGTAGCTCCTGGGTATTTGATACCGGTGCAGTTGCTCACATTTGTAACTCAAAGCAGGAGCTGCGGAATAAGCGGAGACTGGAGAAGGACGAGGTGACGATGCGCGTCGGGAATGGTTCCAAGGTCGATGTGATCGCCGTCGGCACGCTGCCTCTTCATTTACCTACGGGATTAGTTTTAAACCTCAATAATTGTTATTTAGTGCCAAGTTTGAGCATGAACATTGTATCAGGATCTCGTTTAATACGAGATGGCTACTCATTTAAATCCGAGAATAATGGTTGTTCTATTTATATGAGAGATATGTTTTATGGTCATGCTCCGATGGTAAATAGTTTATTCTTAATGAATCTCGAGCGTAATGCTACACATATTCATAGTGTGAGTACCAAAAGATGTAAGATTGATAATGATAGTCCCACATACTTGTGGCACTGCCGCCTTGGTCACATAGGTGTCAAACGCATGAAGAAGCTCCATGCAGATGGACTTTTGGAGTCTCTTGATTACGAATCATTTGACACGTGCGAACCATGCCTCATGGGTAAAATGACCAAGACTCCGTTCTCAGGAACAATGGAGCGAGCAACCAACTTATTGGAAATCATACATACTGATGTGTGCGGTCCAATGAGCGTTGAGGCTCGCGGTGGCTATCGTTATGTTCTCACCCTCACTGATGACTTGAGTAGATATGGGATGTCTACTTAATGAAACACAAGTCTGAGACCTTTGAAAAGTTCAAGGAATTTCAGAGTGAGGTTGAGAATCAACGTGACAGAAAAATCAAGTTCCTACGATCAGATCGTGGAGGAGAATACTTGAGTCACGAGTTTGGCACACACTTAAGAAAATGTGGAATAGTTTCACAGCTCACGCCGCCTGGAACACCTCAGCGTAATGGTGTGTCCGAACGTCGTAATCGCACTCTATTAGATATGGTGCGATCTATGATGTCTCTTGCCGATTTACCGCTATCTTTTTGGGGCTATGCTTTAGAGACTGCCGCATTCACTTTAAATAGGGCTCCGTCGAAATCCGTTGAGACGACACCGTTTGAATTATGGTTTGGAAAGAAACCTAAGCTGTCGTTTCTAAAAGTTTGGGGATGCGATGCTTATGTCAAGAAACTTGAACCTGAAAAGCTCAAACCCAAATCGGAAAAATGCGTCTTCATAGGATACCCTAAAGAAACTATTGGGTATACCTTCTACCTCAGATCCGAAGGCAAGATCTTTGTTGCCAAGAATGGATCCTTTCTAGAGAAAGAGTTTCTCTCGAAAGAGGTAAGTGGGAGGAAAGTAGCACTTGATGAAGTATTACCTCTTGAACCGGAAAATGGCGCAACTCAAGAAAATGTTTCTGAGGTGCCTACACCGACAAGAGAGGAAGTTAATGATGATGATCAAGATACTTCTGATCAAGCTCCTACTGAAATTCGAAGGTCCACAAGGACACGTTCCGCACCAGAGTGGTACGGCAACCCTGTCTTGGAAATCATGTTGTTAGACAACGGTGAACCTTCGAACTATGAAGAAGCGATGGCGGGCCCAGATTCCGACAAATGGCTGGAAGCCATGAAATCCGAGATAGGATCCATGTATGAAAACGAAGTATGGATTTTGACTGACTTGCCCGTAGAGCGGCGAGCCATAGAAAATAAATGTATCTTTAAGAAGAAGACAGACGCGGATGGTAATGTGACCATCTATAAAGCTCGGCTTGTCGCTAAGGGTTATCGACAAGTTCAAGGGGTTGACTACGATGAGACTTTCTCACCGGTAGCGAAGCTGAAGTCCGTCCAAATCATGTTAGCAATTGCCGCATTCTATGATTATGAAATATGGCAAATGGACGTCAAAACGGCATTCCTTAATGGTTTCCTTAAGGAAGAATTGTATATGATGCAGCCGGAAGGTTTTGTCGATCCTAAGAATGCTGACAAGGTGTGCAAGCTCCAATGCTCGATTTATGGGCTGGTGCAAGCATCTCGGAGTTGGAACATTCGCTTTGATGAGATGATCAAAGTGTTTGGGTTTACGCAGACTTATGGAGAAGCCTGTGTTTACAAGAAAGTGAGTGGGAGCTCTGTAGCATTTCTCATATTATATGTAGATGACATACTTTTGATGGGAAATGATATAGAACTCTTGGACAGCATAAAGGCCTACTTGAATAAGAGTTTTTCAATGAAGGACCTTGGAGAAGCTGCATATATATTAGGCATCAAGATCTATAGAGATAGATCAAGACGCCTCATAGGTCTTTCACAAAGCACATACCTTGATAAGATATTGAAGAAGTTCAATATGGACCAGTCTAAGAAGGGGTTCTTGCCTGTGTTGCAAGGTGTGAAATTGAGCTCGGCTCAATGTCCGACCACGGCAGAAGATATAGAAGAGATGAGTGTCATCCCCTATGCCTCAGCCATAGGTTCTATTATGTATGCCATGCTGTGTACCAGACCTGATGTAAACCTTGCCGTAAGTTTGGTAGGAAGGTACCAAAGTAATCCCGGCAAGGAACACTGGACATCGGTCAAGAATATCCTGAAGTACCTGAAAAGGACTAAGGAAATGTTTCTCGTTTATGGAGGTGACGAAGAGCTCGTCGTAAAAGGTTACGTCGACGCTAGCTTCGACACAGATCTGGATGACTCTAAGTCACAAACCGGATACGTGTATATTTTGAATGGTGGGGCAGTAAGCTGGTGTAGTTGCAAGCAGAGCGTCGTGGCGGGATCTACATGTGAAGCGGAGTACATGGCAGCCTCGGAGGCAGCACATGAAGCAATTTGGGTGAAGGAGTTCATCACCGACCTAGGAGTCATACCCAATGCGTCGGGGCCAATCAAACTCTTCTGTGACAACACTGGAGCTATTGCACTTGCCAAGGAGCCCAGGTTTCACAAGAAGACCAGGCACATCAAGCGTCGCTTCAACTCCATTCGTGAAAATGTTCAAGATGGAGACATAGATATTTGTAAAGTACATACGGACCTGAATGTAGCAGATCCGTTGACTAAACCTCTCCCTAGAGCAAAACATGATCAACACCAGAATTCCATGGGTGTTCGATTCATCACATGTAACTAGATTATTGACTCTAGTGCAAGTGGGAGACTGTTGGAAATATGCCCTAGAGGCAATAATAAAAGCATTATTATTATATTTCCTTGTTCATGATAATTGTCTTTATTCATGCTATAATTGTGTTATCCGGAAATCGTAATACATGTGTGAATAATAGACACCAACATGTCCCTAGTAAGCCTCTAGTTGACTAGCTCGTTGATCAACAGATAGTCATGGTTTCCTGACTATGGACATTGGATGTCATTGATAACGAGATCACATCATTAGGAGAATGATGTGATGGACAAGACCCAATCCTAAACATAGCACAAGATCGTATAGTTCGTTTGCTAGAGTTTTCCAATGTCAAGTATCTTTTCCTTAGACCATGAGATCGTGTAACTCCCGGATACCGTAGGAGTGCTTTGGGTATACCAAACGTCACAACATAACTGGGTGACTATAAAGGTATACTACGGGTATCTCCGAAAGTGTCTGTTGGGTTGACACGGATCAAGACTGGGATTTGTCACTCCGTATGACGGAAGAGGTATCACTGGGCCCACTCGGTAATGCATCATCATAATGAGCTCAAAGTGACCAAGTGTCTGGTCACGGGATCATGCATTACGGTACGAGTAAAGTGACTTGCCGGTAACGAGATTGAACGAGGTATTGGGATACCGACGATCGAATCTCGGGCAAGTAACATATCGATTGACAAAGGGAATTGCATACGGGGTTGATTGAATCCTCGACATCGTGGTTCATCCGATGAGATCATCGTGGAGCATGTGGGAGCCAACATGGGTATCCAGATCCCGCTGTTGGTTATTGACCGGAGAGTCGTCTCGGTCATGTCTGCTTGTCTCCCGAACCCGTAGGGTCTACACACTTAAGGTTCGGTGACGCTAGGGTTGTAGGATATGTATATGCAGTAACCCGAATTGTTCGGAGTCCCGGATGAGATCCCGGACGTCACGAGGAGTTCCGGAATGGTCCGGAGGTAAAGAATTATATATAGGAAGTGCTTTCGGCCATCGGGACAAGTTTCGGGGTCACCGGTATTGTACCGGGACCACCGGAAGGGTCCCGGGGGTCCACCGGGTGGGGCACCTATCCCGGAGGGCCCCATGGGCTGAGTGGGCTGGGGCGCCACTTCCCCCCTAGGGCCCATGCGCCTAGGGTGGGGGAAACCCTAAAGGAAGAGTCCTAGGAGGGGAAGGCACCTCCTAGGTGCCTTGGGGAGGAGGGATTCCTCCCCTTGGCCGCACCCCCTAGGAGATTAGATCTCCTAGGGCCGGCGCCCCCCCTTTGGCCCTCCTATATATAGTGGGGAGATGGAGGACTTCTTACCCCTTGCCTTTGGTGCCTCCCTCTCCCTCTCCAACACCTCCTCCTCCTCCATAGTGCTTGGCGAAGCCCTGCCGGAGTACTGTAGCTCCATCACCACCACGCCGTCGTGCTGCTGCTGGAGCCATCTTCCTCAACCTCTCCTTCCCCCTTGCTGGATCAAGAAGAAGGAGACGTTACGCTGACCGTACGTGTGTTGAACGCGGAGGTGCCGTCCGTTCGGCGCTAGGATCTCCGGTGATTTGGATCACGTCGAGTACGCCTTCCTCATCCCCGTTCTTTGAACGCTTCCGCGCGTGATCTACAAAGGTATGTAGATGCAGTCCGATCATTCGTTGCTAGATGAAATCCTAGATGGATCTTGGTGAAACCGTAGGAAATTTTTTGTTTTCTGCAACGTTCCCCAACAGATATGGCCTTGGAACACTGAGACCGAAAGGTCGAGCGTGAATCATATAGTAGATATGATCAACATAGTGATGTTCACCATTGAAAGCTACTCCATTTCACGTGACGATCGGTTATGGTTTAGTTGATATGGATCACATGATCACTTAGAGGATTAGAGGGATGTCTATCTAAGTGGGAGTTCTTAAGTAATATGATTAATTGAACTTAAATTTATCATGAACTTAGTACCTGATAGTATCTTGCTTGTCTATGTTGATTGTAGATAGATGGCCCGTGCTGTTGTTCCATTGAATTTTAATGTGTTCCTTGAGAAAGCAAAGTTGAAAGATGATGGTAGCAATTACATGGACTGGGTCCGTAACTTGAGGATTATCCTCATTGCTGCACAGAAGAGTTACGTCCTGGAAGCACCGCTAGGTGTACCACCTACGCCAGCAACTGCAGACATTGTGAATGCCTGGCAGTCACGTGTTGATGACTACTCGATAGTTCAGTGTGCCATGCTTTACTGCTTAGAACAGGGACTTCAACGACGTTTTGAACGCCATGGAGCATATGAGATGTTCCAGGAATTGAAGTTAATATTTCAAAAGAATTCCCAGATTGAGAGATATGAAGTCTCCAATAAGTTCTACAGCTGCAAGATGGAGGAGAATAGTTCTGTCAGTGAGCATATACTCAAGATGTCTGGGTACTGCAATCACTTGATTCAACTGGGAGTTAATCTTCCGGATGATCGATAGCGTCATTGACAGAATTCTTCAATCACTGCCACCAAGCTACAAGAGCTTCGTGATGAACTATAACATGCAAGGGATGGATAAGACGATTCCCGAGCTCTTCGCAATGCTAAAGGCTGCGGAGGTAGAAATCAAGAAGGAGCATCAAGTGTTGATGGTCAATAAGACCACCAATTTCAAGAAAAAGGGCAAAGGGAAGAAGAAGGGGAACTTCAAGAAGAACAACAAGCAAGTTGCTGCTCAAGAGAAGAAACCCAAGTCTGGACCGAAGCCTGAGACTGAGTGCTTCTACTGCAAGCAGACTGGTCACTGGAAGCGGAACTGCCCCAAGTATTTGGCGGATAAGAAGGATGGCAAGGTGAACAAAGGTATATGTGATATACATGTTATTGATGTGTACCTTACCAGAGCTCGCAGTAGCACTTGGGTATTTGATACTGGTTTTGTTGCTAATATTTGCAACTCGAAATAGGGACTACAGATTAAGCGAACACTGGCCAAGGACGAGGTGATGATGCGCGTGGGAAACGGTTCTAAAGTCGATGTGATCGCTGTCGGCACGCTACCTCTACATCTACCTTCGGGATTAGTATTAGACCTAAATAATTGTTATTTGGTGCCAGCGTTGAGCATGAACATTATATCTAGATCTTGTTTGATGCGAGACGGTTATTCATTTAAATCAGAGAATAATGGTTGTTCTATTTATATGAGTAATATCTTTTATGGTCATGCACCCTTGAAGAGTGGTCTATTTTTGATGAATCTCGATAGTAGTGATACACATATTCATAATGTTGAAGCCAAAAGATGTAGAGTTGATAATGATAGTGCAACTTATTTGTGGCACTGCCATTTAGGTCATATCGGTGTAAAGCGCATGAAGAAACTCCATACTGATGGACTTTTGGAACCACTTGATTATGAATCACTTGGTACTTGCGAACCGTGCCTCGTGGGCAAGATGACTAAAATGCCGTTCTCCGGAACTATGGAGAGAGCAACAGATTTGTTGGAAATCATACATACAGATGTATGTGGTCCAATGAATATTGAAGCTCGTGGTGGATATCGTTATTTTCTCACCTTCATAGATGATTTGAGCAGATATGGGTATATCTACTTAATGAAACATAAGTCTGAAACATTTGAAAAGTTCAAAGAATTTCAGAGTGAAGTTGAAAATCATCGTAACAAGAAAAATAAAGTTTCTACGATCAGATCGTGGAGGGGAATATTTGAGTTACGAGTTTGGTCTACATTTGAAACAATGCGGAATAGTTTCGCAACTCACGCCACCTGGAACACCACAGTGTAATGGTGTGTCCGAACATCGTAATCGTACTTTACTAGATATGGTGCGATCTATGATGTCTCTTATTGATTTATCGCTATCGTTTTGGGGTTATGCTTTAGAGATGGCTGCATTCACGTTAAATAGGGCACCACCGAAATCCGTTGAGACGACGCCTTATGAACTGTGGTTTGGCAAGAAACCAAAGTTGTCGTTTCTTAAATTTTGGGGCTGCGATGCTTATGTGAAAAAACTTCAACCTGATAAGCTCGAACCCAAATCAGAGAAATGTGTCTTCATAGGATACCCAAAGGAGACTATTGGGTACACCTTCTATCACAGATCCGAAGGCAAGACATTCGTTGCTAAGAATGGATCCTTTCTAGAGAAGGAGTTTCTCTCGAATGAAGTGAGTGGGAGGAAAGTAGAACTTGATGAGGTAAGTGTACCTGCTCCCTTATTGGAAATTAGTTCATCACAGAAACCGGTTCCTGTGACGCCTACACCAATTAGTGAGGAAGTTAATGATGATGATCATGAAACTTCAGATCAAGTTATTGCTGAACCTCGTAGATCAACCAGAGTAAGATCTGCCCCAGAGTGGTACGGTAATCCTGTTCTGGAAATCATGTTACTAGACCATGATGAACCTACGAACTATGAAGAAGCGATGGTGAGCCCAGATTCCGCAAAATGTCTTGAAGCCATGAAATCTGAGATGGGATCTATGTATGAGAACAAAGTGTGGACTTTGGTTGACTTGCCCGATGATCGGCAAGCCATTGAGAATAAATGGATCTTCAAGAAGAAGACTGACGCTGACGGTAATGTTACTATCTATAAAGCTCGACTTGTTGTGAAAGGTTTTTGACAAGTTCAAGGGATTGACTACGATGAGACCTTCTCACCCGTAGCGATGCTTAAGTCTGTCCGAATCATGTTAGCAATTGCCGCATTTTATGATTATGAAATTTGGCAAATGGATGTAAAAACCGTATTCCTGAATGGATTTCTGGAAGAAGAGTTGTATATGATGCAACCAGAAGGTTTTGTCGATCCAAAGGGAGCTAACAAAGTATGCAAGCTCTAGCGATCCATTTATGGACTGGTGCAAGCCTCTCGGAGTTGGAATAAACGCTTTGATAGTGTGATCAAAGCATTTGATTTTATACAGACTTTTGGAGAAGCCTGTATTTACAAGAAAGTGAGTGGGAGCTCTGTAGCATTTCTGATATTATATGTGGATGACATATTGTTGATTGGAAATGATATAGAATTTCTGGATAGCATAAAGGGATACTTGAATAAGAGTTTTTCAATGAAAGACCTCGGTGAAGCTGCTTATATATTGGGCATCAAGATCTATAGAGATAGATCAAGACGCTTAATTGGACTTTCACAAAGCACATACCTTGACAAAGTTTTGAAGAAGTTCAAAATGGATCAAGCAAAGAAAGGGTTCTTGCCTGTGTTACAAGGTGTGAAGTTGAGTAAGACTCAATGCCCGACCACTGCAGAAGATAGAGAGAAGATGAAAGATGTTCCCTATGCTTCAGCCATAGGCTCTATCATGTATGCAATGCTGTGTACCAGACCTGATGTGTGCCTTGCTATAAGTTTAGCAGGGAGGTACCAAAGTAATCCAGGAGTGGATCACTGGACAATGGTCAAGAACATCCTAAAATACCTGAAAAGGACTAAGGATATGTTTCTCGTTTATGGAGGTGACAAAGAGTTCATCGTAAATGGTTATATTGATGCAAGCTTTGACAATGATCCGGACGATTCTAAATCGCAAACCGGATACGTGTTTATATTGAACGATGGAGCTGTAAGTTGGTGCAGTTCTAAGAAAAGTTTCATGGCGGGATCTACGTGTGAAGCGGAGTACATAGCTGCTTCGGAAGCAGCAAATGAAGGAGTCTGGATGAAGGAGTTCATATTCGATCTAGGTGTCATACCTAGTGCATCGGGTCCAATGAAAATCTTTTGTGACAATACTGGTGCAATTGCCTTGGCGAAGGAATCCAGATTTCACAAGAGAACCAAGCACATCAAGAGACGCTTCAAATCCATCCGGGATCTAGTCCAGGTGGGAGACATAGAAATTTGCAAGATACATATGGATCTGAATGTTGCAGAGCCGTTGACTAAGCCTCTTCCACGAGCAAAACATGATCAGCACCAAGGCTCCATGGGTGTTAGAATCATTATTGTGTAATCTAGATTATTGACTCTAGTGCAAGTGGGAGACTGAAGGAAATACACCCTAGAGGCAATAATAAAGTTATTATTTATTTCCTTATATCATGATAAATGTTTATTAGTCATGCTAGAATTGTATTAACCGAAAACATAATACTTGTGTGAATACATAGACAAACAGAGTGTCACTAGTATGCCTCTACTTGACTAGCTCGTTGATCAAAGATGGTTAAGTTTCCTAACCATAGTCATGAGTTGTCATTTGATTAACAGGATCACATCATTAGGAGAATGATGTGATTGACTTGACCCATTCCGTTAGCTTAGCACTTGATCGTTTAGTTTGTTGCTATTGCTTTCTTCATGACTTATACATGTTCCTATGACTATGAGATTATGCAACTCCCGTTTACCAGAGGAACACTTTGTGTGCCACCAAACGTCACAACGTAACTGGGTGATTATAAAGGTGCTCTACAGGTGTCTCCGAAGGCACTTGTTGGGTTGGCATATTTCGAGATTAGGATTTGTCACTCCGATTGTCGGAGAGGTATCTCTGGGCCGACTCGGTAATGCACATCACTATAAGCCTTGCAAGCATTGCAACTAATGAGTTAGTTGCGGGATGATGTATTACAGAACAAGTAAAGAGACTTGCCGGTAACGAGATTGAACTAGGTATTGAGATACCGAGGATCGAATCTCGAGCAAGTAACATACCAATGACAAAGGGAACAACGTATGTTGTTATGCGGTCTGACCGATAAAGATCTTCGTAGAATATGTAGGAGCCAATACGGGCATCCAGGTCCCGCTATTGGTTATTGACCAGAGAGGTGTCTCGGTCATGTCTACATAGTTCTCGAACCCGTAGGGTCCGCACGCTTAACGTTCGTTGATGATATAGTACTATGAGTTATGTATGTTGGTGACCGAATGTTGTTCGGGGTTCCAGATAAGATCACAGACATGACGAGGAACTCCGGAATGGTCTGGAGATAAAGATTGATATATGGGATAATAGTGTTTGGACTCCGGAAGGGTTCCGGAATTCACCGGAAGGGGTTCTGGATGTTTCCCGAAATGTTTGGGTATGAGAACACTTTATTTGGGCCAAAGGGGAAAGCTCACAAGGTTTTTGGAAAGCGCAAAAGGAAGTTTTGCGGAGTCCAGGGGCCAGACACCAGGTGTCGGTGTCAAAACCGGCGGATCTCGGGTAGGGGGTCCCGAATTGTGCGTCTAAGGCGGATGGTAACAGGAGGCAGGGGACACGATGTTTACCCAGGTTCGGGCCCTCTTGATGGAGGTAATACCCTACGTCCTGCTTGATTGTTCTTGATAATATGAGTGTTACAAGAGTTGATCTACCACGAGATCAGAGAGGCTAAACCCTAGAAGCTAGCCTATGGTATGATTGTCTGTTGTCCTACGGACTAAAACCCTCCGGTTTATATAGACACCGGAGGGGGCTAGGGTTACACAAGGTCGGTTACAAAGGAGGAGATATACATATCCGTATTGCCTAGCTTGCCTTCCACGCCAAGTAGAGTCCCATCCGGACACGGGACGAAGTCTTCAATCTTGTATCTTCATAGTCCAACAGTCCGGCCAAAGGATATAGTCCGGCTGTCCGGAGACCCCCTAATCCAGGACTCCCTCAGTAGCCCCTGAACTAGGCTTCGATGACGATGAGTCCGGCGCAGTATTGTGTTCGACATTGCAAGGCGGGTTCCTCCTCCGCATACACCATGGAAGAGTTTTGAATACAAGGATAGTGTCTGGCCCTGCAAAATAAGTTCCACATACTACTGTAGAGAGAATAATATTTCCACAAACTAATCTGCTGACACGTTTTGACAGCATGACATCACGCCATGGCCCGGTCATTATTCGAACCGTTTTTCTCAACCAGCTCCGCACATAACGCGAGGCGGTTTTCTTGACACGTCTTGTCAAAGCAGAGATCGTGTCCCCCTTATCACGGGATTCTCATCAATAAAGATGTGGGTAACCCAACCGTGCCTATTGGTATGACTCCTAGATCTTAGGCAAGTCCCAAATGGCCACGAGGAGGATGCTTGATATTCACCCTCTTTATAAAGGGGACGAGGCGTTTTCTTTTTTCCTCCCGTGCTCAATCAAATCCTTCCCCCGCCTCGAGTTCTAACACCCAAAGCTCAGGTCAGGTGCTTCGGACCTTCAACTATGTCCGGATCCAAGCTTCAAGGTTGGTGGATGCCTTCCTCTGTCACAGAGGAGGACATCAAGAAGTTGAGAGAGGCCAGATATCTGACCGCCGAAATTTCGCATAGGCTGCCTGCCCGAGGGCAGGTCGTCCCTACTCCCGAACCCAACGAGAGCGTCGTGTTCACCTCCCACTTCCTCCGAGGACTAGGCCTCGCTCTGGATCCCTTTGTTAGGGGTCTTATATTCTATTACGGGCTGGATTTTCATGATCTGGCCCTGGATTCCCTTCTTCACATCTCGTCATTTATTGTCGTATGTGAGGACTTCCTCCGCATTACCCCCCACTTCGGCCTGTGGCTCAAGACCTTCGATGTGAAGCCGAAGATGATCAAGGGGCGGCACGTAGCGTGCGGAGGTGCTTTAATAAGCAAAATCGCTAACGCTCCATGGCCAGTGGGTTCCTTCCTAGAGGTGTCCGGATTGTGGCAGCAGGAGTGGTTTACATCACAGCTCCCCGAAGTGCCAAGTGGGTAGCTGCCCCCACCTTTCGCTCGCCCCCCCACCGCGACTGATGTCATGGATCAGCAGGGGCTGAGCTGGGGTCCAGTGATAACCCAGAAGTATAGGGGATTGCAACAGTTTTCGAGGGTAGAGTATTCAACCCAAATTTATTGATTCAACACAAGGGGAGCCAAAGAATATTCTCAAGTATTAGCAGCTGAGTTGTCAATTCAACCACACCTGGAAACTTAATATCTGCAGCAAAGTGGTTAGTAGCAAAGTAATATGATAGTAGTGATAAAGGTAGCAAAAGGTAACAGTAGTAAAAGCAATGTTTTTGGTATTTTGTAGTGATGATAGCAATAGCAACAGAAAAGTAAATAAGCGAAGAACAATATATGGAAAGCTCGTAGGCAATGGATCGGTGATGGAGAATTATGCCGGATGCGGTTCATCATGTAACAGTCATAACCTAGGGTGACACAGAACTAGCTCCAGTTCATTGATATAATGTAGGCATGTATTCCAAACATAGTAATACATGCTTATGGAAAAGAACTTGCATGACATCTTTTGTCCTACCCTCCCGTGGCAGCAGGGTCCTTACGGAAACTAAGGGATATTAAGGCCTCCTTTTAATAGAGAACCAAAACAAAGCATTAACACATAATGAATACATGAACTCCTCAAACTACGGTCATCACCGGTAAGTATCCCGATTATTGTCACTTCAGGGTTAACAGATCATAACACATAATAGGTGACTATAGACTTGCAAGATAGGATCAAGAACACTCATATATTGATGAAAACATTCAGATCTGAAATCATGGCACTCGGGCCCTAGTGACAAGCATTAAGCATAGCAAAGTCATGGCTACATCAATCTCAGAACATAGTGGACACTAGGGATCAAACCCTAACAAAACTAACTCGATTACATGATAGATCCTATCCAACCCATCACCGTCCAGCAAGCCTACGATGGAATTACTCACGCATGGCGGTGAGCATCATGAAATTGGTGATGGAGGATGGTTGATGATGACGATGGCAACGGATTCCCCTCTCCGGAGCCCCGAACGGACTCTAGATCAGCCCTCCCGAGAGGTTTTAGGGCTTGGCGGCGGCTCCGTATCGTAAAACGCGATGATTTATTCTCTCTGATTTTTTTCTCATCGAAACTCAATATATGGAGGTGGAGTTGGAGTCGGAGACGCAATAGGGGGCCCACGAGGTAGGGGGGCGCGCCCTAGGGGGGGCAGGCACGCCCCCACCCTCGTGGCAAGGTGGTGGGCCCCCTGGCCTTCATCTTTGGCAGGTATTTTTCTTATTTTCTGAAAAGTGTCTCTGTGAAGTTTCAGGTCATTCCGAGAATGTTTGTTTTTGCACATAAATAACACCATGGTAATTCTGCTGAAAACAGCGTCAGCCCGAGTTAGTTCCATTCAAATCATGCAAGTTAGAGTCCAAAACAAGGGCTAAAGTGTTTGGAAAAGTAGATACGTTGGAGACGTATCAACTCCCCCAAGCTTAAACCTTTGCTTTTCCTCAAGCAATTCAGTTGACAAACTGAAAGTGATAAAGAAAAACTTTTACAAACTCTGTTTGCTCTTGTTGTTGTAAATATGTAAAGCCAGCATTCAAGTTTTCAGCAAAGATTATAACTAACCACATTCGCAATAACACATAGGTCTCAAGTTACTCATATCAATAGCATAATCAACTAGTGAGCCATAATAATAAAACTCGGATGACAACACTTTCTCAAAACAATCATAATATGATATAACAAGGTGGTATCTCGCTAGCCCTTTCTGAGACCGCAAAACATAAATGTAGAGCACCTTTAAAGACCAAGGACTGACTAGACATTGTAATTCATGGTAAAGGAGATCCAATCAAGTCATACTCAATGTAAACTAACAATAATGAATGCAAATGACAGCGGTGCTCTCCAACCGGTGCTTTTTAATAAGAGGATGATGACTGAGCATAAAAGTAAATAGATAGGCCCTTCGCAGAGGGAAGCAGGGATTTATAGAGGTGCCAGAGCTCGGTTTTGAAACAAAGGTGAATAATATTTTGAGCGGTATACTTTCATTCTCAACATAACAACCAAGAGATGGCGATATCTTCCATGCTACACACATAATAGGCGGTTCCCAAACAGAATGGTAAAGTTTATACTCCCCCTTCCACCACAAGCATCAATCCATGGCTTGCTCGAAACAATGAGTGCCTCCAACTAACAAGAGTCCCAGGGGGAGTTTTGTTTGCAATTATTTTGATTTAGTTTGCATAAAGCATGGGAATGGGCATCCCGGTGACCAGTCATTTATCTCGTGAGTGAGGAGCGGAGTCCACTCCTCTTGAGAATAACCCGCCTAACATGGAAGATACAGACAACCCTAGTTGATACACGAGCTATTCGAGCATACAAAACAGGATATTTATTTGAAGGTTTAGAGTTTGTCACATACAAATTTATTGGAACGGCAGGTAGATACCGTATATAGGTAGGTATAGTGGACTCATGTGGAGTAACTTTGGGGTATAAGGAGTTTGGATGCACAAGCAGTATTCCCGCTTAGTACAGGTGAAGGCTAGCAAAAGACTGGGAAGCGACCAGCTAGAGAGCGACAACAGTCATGAACATGCATTAAAATTAATCAACACCGAATGCAAGCATGAGTAGGATATAATCCACCATGAACATAAATATCGTGAAGGCTATGTTGATTTTGTTTCAACTACATGCGTGAACATGTGCCAAGTCAAGTCACTTAAATCATTCAGAGGAGGATACCACCCTATGATACCACATCATAACCATCTCAGTAGCATGTTGGCACGCAAGGTAAACCATTATAACTCATAGCTAATCAAGCATGGCACAAGAAACTATGATCTCTAGTTGTCATTGCAAACATGTTCATTCATAATAGGTTGAATCAGGAACGATGAACTAATCATATTTACAAAAACAAAAGAGGTCGAGTTCATACCAGCTTTTCTCATCTCAGCCAGTCCATCATATATCATCATAATTGCCCTTCACTTGCACGACCAAACGATGTGAATAATAATAATAGTGCACGTGCATTGGACTAAGCTGGAATCTGCAGGCATTCAAAAAACAAGAGAAGACAAGGCAATATGGGCTCTTTTGTCAGATCAACAATAATGCATATAAGAGCCACCTCAACAATTTAATTATGGTCTTCTCCTATCGACCCCAAAGAAAAGAAAAGAAATAAAACTATTTACACGGGAAAGCTCCCAACAAGAAAAAGAAGAACAAGAACTATTTTTGGGTTTTCTTTTTAATTACTACTACAAGCATGGTAAGTAAACTAATTAAAAGCTACAACTAATTTTTTTTTGGTTTTTTTAAGGTTTATTAAACACACAAGAAGAAAGCATAAAAAAGGAAAATAAACCAGCATGGATGATACAATGAAAAAGTATGAGCACCGACATTTAGCAATGAGTGCGTGAGCATAAATGTAATGTCGGTGAGAAATACGTACTCCCCCAAGCTTAGGCTTTTGGCCTAAGTTGGTCTATGGCCACAGCTGGCTTGGCGGGTATCCATAATAATAGTTGTTGGGGTCGTACTGTGATGAGGAAGAAGAAGGATCAGATTGCCACTGGCTGACAATCATCTCCGGATCCCACTGGTAATTAGACTGTTGTGAAGGATCAAATCATGGTTCCGGCTCTGGTTCCTCGGCTGGTGCAGGGTTCCGGTAGGCGTGGATAGCCGTCAATGGAACAAGGTATGTGCCTACAGTCAAATCAAACAAAGAAGGAGCAGGCAAGGTAATAGTCTCAGGATAATGTTTATTAAAGAACAATTGATATTTAAGCTCTCCTTCCCTATTCTTAACAATAAAATCATGTGCTACCATACTTTTATAATCTAGATAAACACGGGACATCACTTTTTCTTCCTTCTCAGCATGCCTAATAGGTATGTTAAAATGTGCAGCTAGGCGTGTAGCATAGATGCCTCCAAAGATGGGGCCCTTGGTACGGTTCAGACTTAACCGTTTGGCAATAATGCTGCCCATACTAAAAGAGTTATCACCGTATAAACCGTGGTGCAAAATAATAATATCAGGGATACTCAAGTTTCCACAGTTTCCGCGACCAATTAAGCAACGACTAGCAAATAATGCAAAGTAGCGCAAAACAGGAAAATGTATGCTAGTGATTCGGGCATCGGAAACCTTCCTTGTTTCCCTACAGTGATAGTGTCAATACATCCCTCCACATCATCACGATGTGGTTCTTTTGTCTTGCCCCCAAAAGGGACTAAACAGATCCGACAAAAATCATAAAGTGACATCTCCTTATGCTCATCATATAAATGGAATTCCACCGTAGGTGGTGAGTTCCTAGAATGAAAATGAAAGTTTTGCACAAAGGTATTTGTGAGCAAGAGATACTGATCACATTGGTCGTGGAGGAAAGCGGTAAGGCCTGTAGTCTGAGCCAATTCATGAAAATCTTCATAAATCCCGTCTGCTCTCAAGAAATCCTCAGAAGGCCATTCACACGCCCAAACCTCCGCGGTGCGAGGCAGATTATACTTAGGCCTCGGTGCCTTTTCCTTCGAGCTTTGGCTCAATGAGCCCCTCAAAAGTCTCCTCATCATTTTCTGCAAAAATTCTGAAATTTTTAGTAACTTCAAAATAAACGTAAACCGAACTCAATAAAATTGATAGTAACTACTCCTACAAGTGCCTAGGGCCTATATCATGCATCAAAACTACTTTCGACCATATAAATTTGACATGCAAGCTCAAGAACATGGTCACCTAAGCAGCAAAAATTTGCAATGAATAAATCACTAGAACAAAAACTAATTGGACCAATGGAGGAGTCACATACCAAGGAACAATCTCCCCAAGCAGTTTTGTGAGAGGTGCTTTGAGCAAGGAGATCGAAAATGGCAGCAAGATGAGCTAGAACTCGTGCTTGAGCTGGTTATTCATGTTTGTGGGAGGAAGATGAAGTGTGTGGGTGCAGAAATAAGTGGAGGAGGGCCATCGTGGGCCCACGAGGCAGGGGGGCGCGCCCTCCACCCTCGTGGCACGGTGGTTGACCCCCCTGTTGTGTAATTAGTTCCATAAATCCTCAAATATTCTAGAAAAATCATATTTAATTTTTAGGGCATTTGGAGAACTTTTATTTTTGAGATATTTTTATATTGCACGGATAATTAGATAACAGACAGACAGATATTTATTTTTATTTTATTTAATATAAATAACAGAAATAAAAGTGGGGTACAAAAGATTGTGCCTTCTAGTTTCATCCATCTCATGATCATCAAAAGGAATCCAGTAACAAGGTTGTTCAAGTCTTGTTAACGAACTCATTCCAAATAACATGGAACCAGAGAAATTTCGAATAACACTATGTTACCTCAACGGGGATATGCACCTCCCCAATAATAAGAATATCATATTTCTTCTTGACGGTAGGAAGAGGAAATTCAAAACCTCCAAATATAATCGATGGAATTTTTCCAATAGAGTTGATACTATGAACTTGAGGTTGTTTCCTCGGAAAGTGTACCATATGCTCATTACCATTAACATGAAAAGTGATATTGCCTTTAATGCAATCAATAACAGCCCCTGCAGTATTCAAAAAGGGTCTTCCAAGAATAATAGACATACTATCGTCCTCGGGAATATCAAGAATAACAAAGTCTGTTAGAATAGTAACATTTGCAACTACAACAGGCACATCCTCACAAATACCGACAGGTATAGCAGTTGATTTATTAGCCATTTGCAAAGATATTTCAGTAGGTGTCAACTTATTCAAATCAAGTCTATGATATAAAGATAGAGGCATAACACTAACACCGACTCCAAGATCACATAAAGCAGTTTTAACATAGTTTCTTTTAATAGAGCATGGTATAGTGGGTACTCCTGGATCTCCAAGTTTCTTTGGTATTCCACCCTTAAAAGTATAATTAGCAAGCATGGTGGAAATTTCAGCTTCCGATATCTTTCTTTTATTTGTAATAATATCTTTCATATACTTAGCATAATGATTGGTTTTGAGCATATCAGTTAATCGCATACGCAAAAAGATAGGTCTAATCATTTCAGCAAAGCGCTCAAAATCCTCATCATCCTTTTTCTTGGATGGTTTGGGAGGAAAAGGCATGGGTTTCTGAACCCAAGGCTCTCTTTCTTTACCATGTTTCCTAGCAACAAAGTCTTTCTTATCATAACGTTGATTCTGTGATTGTGGGTTATCAAGATCAACAACAGGTTCAATTTCTATGTCATTATCATTACTAGGTTGAGCATCATCATGAACATTATCATTAACATTATCATTAACATTATCACTAGTTTCACGTTCATTACCAGATTGTGTTTCAGCATCAGAAATAGAAATATCATTTGGATTCTCAGGTGTTTCAACAATAGGATCACTAGAAGCATGCAAAGTCCTATCATTTTTCTTTTTCTTCTTTTTAGAAGAACTAGGTGCATCTATATTATTTCTCTGAGAATCTTGCTCAATTCTCTTAGGGTGGCCTTCAGGATACAAAGGTTCCTGAGTCATTCTACCAGTTCTAGTAGCCACTCTAACAGCATTATCATTATCTTTACTATTCAATTCATTGAGCAAATCATTTTGAGCTTTAAGTACTTGTTCTACTTGAGTGGTAACCATAGAAGCATGTTTACTAATAAGTTTAAGTTCACCTTTAACATTAGCCATATAATCACTCAAGTGTTCAAGCATATTTGAATTGTATTTCAATTGTCTACAAAAATAAGCATTAAAATCTTCTTGCTTAGCCATAAATTTATCAAACTCATCTAAGCATGGGCTAGGAAACTTAGTAAATGTGTTGGGGATATTACTATCAGTCATGACCCACCCAGGAGGGGCTGGGTCAGCCCCAATGGCGGGTTACGCAAGAAGCCCAGTAAACATTCAAGACGATAGTTTGTTAAACCTTATAGAAGGCCCAAGGGCCTAGAGGCGGCTTAAGGCCCAATATTGTAAACCGCCGTATGTAAGGAAAGACTTGAAAAGAAAGGCATGTAAAGGAAGCCACCGAGCCGGACACGATTATGAGCCGGCCGGGACTCTGTAGGCCACCAGGCGTCAACCCATGTATATAAGGGGACGACCTGGTGGCGGCTTAGGGCAAGAAACAACAAGTCGATAACCAAGCCGGCGAGTTGAGCCTCTTGGTGATCGAAACCCCAGCAATACCAATCCCAACTAGACGTAGGCTTTTACCTTCATCGTAAGGGGCCAAACTAGTATAAAACCCTCTTGAGTCCTTTTTCCCGATTAACCCCTTTAAGCTTCCTAGTGCGATGGCCCTATGACTAAATCCTTGCTCTAGGACATCTGCTGTGACAATTCCACGACAGTTGGCGCCCACCGTGGGGCCAGCGCATGGTGGATTTGAGTTCTTGAAGGGCAACTTCGAAGGGCTCAAGGGATACGCTGTGGGCCGGATGACCAAGAGTCGTCACGGCAAGCTCTACATCGACGACGAAGGCTGGGGCCCCGAGGCCGGCTCAATTGAGTACGGATACCGGGTCCCCTTCGGTGGAATTCACGTCTTCATCGGCCGGATCGGCGAGTTAGGTCCTGAGCCAGACGTCCACACCAACCTCATCGAAGCGGCTCGGCGCGCGAGGACCGCCCATGTTCAATCTGCCATGAAGCATGCCTTCATAGGCTGCGTCCGCGGCGGTGAATACTCTGAAGGATCGGTGGAGGGTGGTGAGACGGCCGTCTGTTATGACACTGCATCATCAACGGGCGAGACAGACTCTTTGTACCAGCTGCAGGACGTCATGCTCGGGGGCTGTTCCGATGGAAGCAGTATTCTGGACCCTCTTGAGCCGCCGAATTGGGACGGAGTCTTCATGGTAGGGACACAGCCCGGGCAGAACTCTACAGCAGCGGCGGCAACATCTACCAGGTCGGCTGCAGCCGGGTCAGGAGACCTCGTGTGCCCCCGACTCAGATCTTGATGGACCTCATGGATAAGCTGAGGACTCTGTTGACTGCCGTGGTAGAGCCGGCGGATAAAGCCCAGCATGATGCAGAGGTGGCATGCGTACGTGAAGAGATGGTGCAAGCTAAGGAAAATCTAGCCACAGAGGAAGTCAGGATGGTAGCAGAGCGGGCGGCTTTGGACGTTCGTGCTCAACAGCTTCAAGCGGAGACCTTCCGGCTCTCGGTGGATCTGAACGTGTCGAACGAGGTCATGAGGAGGAGGCATCAGAAAACCCAATCACATCTGCCTCTGACGCTCGATCCTAGGAATCTTTTTCATACACCCAGAGCTGGGGGAAGTAACCCGCCGGAGGCACCCCAGATTACAACACCCGGCGCACCGGTCCAGTCGCGCGCCATGGATCCACCTCGTATAATTACCGCTCCGCCTCATTACATCCCAACGCCACTGGGTCACTTCTCCAACCCTTTGGAAAACCTCATCGCAGCATCGGCTCATCTGGCGGCTCTTCTGATGGAAGGTGACTCACCGACGGCAATTGAAACACGGAGGGTAAGAAAACTTCTTCAAACAGCTCTGGCGCAGCAGGATGCATACTCCTACAGTCGAGACAGGATCCATTCAACTCCTCGCCCAAGCCGGAGCCTGAGTTATAGTAGGCATATGGAATCCGCAGATATGTCAAGCAATGCTCAACGCCACAACCGTCCATACAGGCATGAGCCAGTGCGGGCTGGAGCCCTTAACTTCGCGGATCAGGAGAGGATTCGTCAAGAGGTGGAACCAGCAGTTCAAATGGCAGCAGATCAGGCGGCTTGTAACGCCCTCGATGCGGCTATATCTCCCACGTGTCGAGGCACGACTTAGAGGCATAACCGCATTGAAAGCAATGTCGCAAGTTAGGCAATCTTCACAACATCCCATGTAATATAGATAATAAAAGGGGAGATAACATAGTTGGCTTACACTTGCCACGTCAATCAAAGTACATGAATAGCATTACAACATTCAAACACTCATGGCCCGACTACGGCGCCAAAATAAAAGATAACCCAACATGCGACACGGTCCCGATCACCCCAACTGGGCACCACTACTGATCATCAGGGAAAGACACGTAGTATCATTGAGAGTCCTCGTCGAACTCCCACTTGAGCTCAAGCGCGTCACCTGGAGCGGAATCATTAGGCCCTGCATCTGGTGTAATAGTAATCTGTGAGCCACGGGGACTCAGCAATCTCGCACCCTCGCGATCAAGACTATTTAAGCTTAAAAGGTAAGACAAGGTAAATATATGTGGAGCTGCAGCAAGCGACTAGCATATATGGTGGCTATCCTATTCTCAAAAGAGAGCGAGAAGGGGAGGCAAAGCGCGAGCGAGTAATCTAGAGAACAACCTACGCAAGCATTACTCCAACACCGTGTTCACTTCCCGGACTCCGCCGAGAAGAGACCATCACGGTAACTCACACTGTTGATTCATTTTAATTAAATTAAGGTTCAAGTTATCTACAACCGGACATTAACAAATTCCCATCTGCCCATAACCGCGGACACGGCTTTCGAAAGTTCAAATCCTTGCAGGGGAGTCCCAACTTAGCCCATGACAAGCTCTCACGGTCAACGAAGGAATAGACCTTCTCCCGAGATGTTCCGATCAGACTCGGTATCCCGGTTCTACAAGACACTTCGACAAGTTAAAACAAATCCAGCAACACCGCCCGAATGTGCCGACAAATCCCGATAGGAGCTGCACATATCTCGTTCTTAGGGCACAATCAGATAAGCAATCCGTACAACTAAAACCAGCCCTCAAGTCTCCCCGAGGTGGCGCTGCAAGGGGCTCTAGGTTGGACCAACACTCAGAGGAGCACTGGCCCGGGGGGGTTTAAATAAGATGACCCTCGGGCTCCGGAAACCCAAGGGAAAAGAGGCTAGGTGGCAAATAGTAAAACCAAGGTTGGGCATTGCTGGAAAAGCTTTAATCAAGGCGAACTATCAAGGGGTTCCCATTATAACCCAACCGCGTAAGGAACGCAAAATCCGGGAACATAACACCGATATGACAGAAACTAGGGCGGCAAGAGTGGAACAAAACACTAGGCGAGAGGCCGAGCCTTCCACCCTTTACCAAGTATATAGATGCATTAAGATAACATGGCAATATAATGATATCCCAACAAGTAAAATAGTGTTCCAACAAGGAACGGTCTCCAATCTTCACCTGCAACTAGCAACGCTATAAGAGGGGCTAAGCAAAGCGGTAACATAGCCAATCAACGGTTTGCTAGGGCATGGTGGGTTAGAGGTTTGACATGGAAATTTGGGAGGCATGATAAGCAAGTGGTAGGCATCGTAGCATGGCATAGCAAAAGAGCGAGCATCTAGCAAAGCAAAGATAGTAGTGATTTCGAGGGTATGATCATCTTGCCTGCACAGTTGTCAGAGCTGACTGGATCCTCGAAAGCAAACTCAACGGGCTCCTCGTTAGCGAACTCGTCTCCCGGCTCTACCCAAACAAGACAAACAAGCAAACGGAACACAATCAACCACGCGCAAAGCTCAAACAATATGATGCAAAGATGGTATGCTATGCGGGATGCGATGCGGGATGCATATGCAAGATTTGACAAGGAATGAATGAACCTGGCCTCAACTTGGAAATCCAAGTGTGCCACTGGAAAGATGAGATGAAATCTCTTGAAAACGATATAAAGAACGCCGGAATCGGAGTTACGGTTTGGAAATGGCAAGCAATTCAAATATGACCACGTTCTGCGATTTACAGCAAGTAGCCATCTAAATGCAACAAGATGAACATGCTACAGCACCCAAACATGGCATCAAAATACATGGAAGGAATCCATTCATGATGCTTAACAAAAGTCTAGCACTGAGCTACTGCCAATTCATCCATTAATAGGTTCAAACAAGCATGGCAAAAATGCATTTGGCAAACAGATCTCAGACTCAGTGAAATTAACACTTGTCTGGAATTTTAGATCAGATAGCACTCTTTGGAGCAATAAAACTATATGCTACAGGACTTGAACATGGCAAAGTAAAGCATGGCATGGAGCTACTCAAAGAGCTTAACAAAAGTCCCTTAGTGACCTTGAGCCAAAAGGGATCAGAAAATACAATTGCAAGCATGGGAACATGGAAAAAACATAATCAGTTCTTAGACTTAGTGAAAACTGGAGCATGCTGAAAACAGATATCAAGTAGGCATGTTTACGAGCTCGATGCACACTACAGAGCAAGTCACGACAAGCTAAGCATACACCCATCAAGAATACACAAAATGCAAGCTAGACATGGCAAGAACAATAACATAGCATGCACGGATCAACTACAACATCCTCGGCAAAATCGCTAACAAGTAGACAATGTGCCCAGATTCACGAAATAGCAAAAAATAGAGCTCGATT
This sequence comes from Triticum urartu, assembly GCF_003073215.2. Taxonomy (NCBI): domain Eukaryota; kingdom Viridiplantae; phylum Streptophyta; class Magnoliopsida; order Poales; family Poaceae; genus Triticum; species Triticum urartu. Next base: position 610,470,580 of record NC_053026.1, on the reverse strand, counting down.
GACTCAAGCTAGGGTGCTCCATAATTGCAAACAAAGACATGGATGGATAGAGCACTACAAGATTAACAAAATATCCTTACTGATCATCCTCAAAAGAGGCATGGATCACTAGGAAACAACATGAACATATGACCATATGAGATAAACAGGTCAAGGACTTAGTGGAAATGCTAAGTCCCTGAAATCAGCATTAACAAATGCCTCACTTTGCAAGCTTGTGCTAGTCACCACACACATCACAAAAATACATGGGTTGCACCTCTGGATATATGGCAAAACATATAACAAAACTCATGAAGAGCTCAGGGGCATATCATGCACACAATAATCATGGCAAAAATGACAAATATCTAATTGGAGCAGCAGATCTGACAATTATCTCAAATAGCATACTTCTAACAGCATTTCGGGCATCAAGATGAACTCAAATGAAAATGATGCAATGAGATGAAATGATGTGCTCTCTGAGGTGAACATTTTGATATGCTATATGCCCAAAACGGAGCTACGGATGCAAAGTTATAGCATGATGAACAAGGGCATATGGATCTGGGAAAAACGGGGACTTGGAAGAAAAAAATACCCTCCGGATCTAGGGTTACTGTTCACCCGGATCCGGATCCATATCGGGCGCACGCCATTTGAGGAACACCGGCCGGAGTCGGAGTCGCCGGGGAGGAGGAAGGTGAGGCCGGTCGGCTGCAGAGATCGCCGGTGCGGCGGAGGTGCTCGCCGGCTTGCTTCTGTTGGCGTCGAGGGGGGTGGAACGGCGATGGCGGCGAGCTCCGGCGGGCGACCCTGGCCGGAGTCAGGCGGTGGCCGGTCGCCGGAGTTAATGGCGTGCGGCAGCGTGAGGGTTGGAGCGGCGGCGAGGCGGAGGAAGAGGCAACCGCGGGCGGCGGCGCTCCTCTGGGCCGCGGGGGCTCGCAGCGGGCCGCGCGGGCCGGCGTGGTTGCGGGTGGCGGCGCGCCACGTGGCGGCCCCTGGTTGGCTGCGGGCGGCGGCGGCGACGTGTCCGATTAGACGGCGGACATGTCCGACGGCGGCGGGGCGATTTTTAGGGTTTGGACGGGGGAGAGATCCGGATTTTCGGAGGAGGACCTATTTATAGGCATAGAGGGAGCTAGGAGTGTCCAAATGGAGTGCGGTTTTCGGCCACGCAATCGTGATCGAATGCTCTAGATGATGGAGAGGGTTTTGGTGGGTTTTGGGCCAAAATGGAGGGGTGTTGGGCTGCAACACACACGAGGCCTTTTCGGTCCCTTGGTTAACCGTTGGAGCATCAAACGAAGTCCAAATGGTACGAAACTTAACAGGTGGTCTACCGGTAGTAAACCAAGGCCGCTTGGCAAGTCTCGGTCCAATCCGGAAATGTTTAATCCCCACACACGAAAGAAAGGTAGAAATGACCACCGAAGGAGAACGAAGCGCCGGAATGCAAAACGGACAACGGGGAAAATGCTCGAATGCATGAGATGAACACGTATGCAAATGCAATGCACATGATGACATGATATGAGATGCATGACAACGATAACAACACACGGAGACAAAAACCTGAACCCAAGAAAAATAAAATAACTTAACACCGGAAACGGCAAGAGTTGGAGTACATATTGGGTAAATCATATCCGGGGTGTTACAACACTCCACCACTACGAAAGGATCTCGTCCCGAGATCTAGGACTGAAAGAACGTCGGGTACTCAGAACAGAGGTGATCCTCGCGTTCCCAGGTAGCTTCTTGGTCGGAATGGTGTGACCACTTGACTTTGAGGAATTTGATTGACTTGTTGCGAGTCTTGCGTTCAGTCTCTTCAAGAATAGCAACTGGGTGCTCACGATAAGAGAGATCTTCTTGGAGCTCAATGTCCTCGAAGTTGACGGTGCGGTCAGGAGTCTTGAAGCACTTTCGGAGCTGAGAGACATGGAACACGTCATGCACATTTGCAAAGTTTGAAGGAAGCTCGAGTTGATAGGCGAGATCGCCTCTCTTGCTGACAATCTTGAAAGGTCCCACGTATCTAGGGGAAAGCTTCCCTTTGATATCGAAGCGACGAGTACCTTTCATAGGAGAGACACGGAGGTAAACATGATCTCCGATCTCGAAAGCCAAATCACGGTGCTTACTATCATAGTAGCTCTTCTGGCGGGATTGGGCTGCTTTGAGGTTATCTCGAATGACTTTGCACATTTCCTCTGCCTCTGTGATTAAGTCATTTCCGAGAAGCTGACGTTCACCGGTTTCAGACCAGTTGAGAGGGGTACGACACTTCCTGCCATACAGAATTTCAAATGAGGCCTTGCCCGAACTTGCTTGAAAACTGTTGTTGTAGGAGAATTCAGCATAAGGAAGACAATCCTCCCACTTCATGCCGAAGGAGATCACACAAGCCCTGAGCATATCTTCAAGAATCTGGTTGACACGCTCGACTTGGCCGCTAGTTTGAGGATGGAAAGCTGTGCTGAAGCGGATGTTGGTGCCCATGGCCTTCTGAAAAGAGTCCCAAAACTTGGAGGTAAAGATGCTGCCACGGTCTGAAGAGATCACTTGAGGAATACCGTGCAGAGATACAATCCGAGAGGTATAGAGTTCCGCCAATTGAGCTATAGTGATTGACTCTTTGATAGGCAGAAAGTGAGCCACTTTAGTGAGTTTGTCGATGACAACGAATATAGCATCATTGCCACGTTTGGACTTTGGAAACCCAGTCATGAAGTCCATCTCAATGTGGTCAAACTTCCATTCTAGAATGGCAAGAGGTTGGAGGAGACCAGCTGGCCTTTGGTGTTCTGCCTTCACTCTTCTGCAGACATCACACTCATTCACAAACTGAGCAATCTCGCGCTTCATTCGCGTCCACCAATAAGCCTGCTTGAGGTCCTGATACATCTTCGTGCTCCCAGGGTGGATGGAGAGGAGAGAATTGTGAGCCTCGTTCATGATCACTTTACAAAGTTCACCTTTGGGCACAACAATACGATCCTCGAAGAAGAGAGTATCCTTGTCATCAAGGCGGTAGCACTTGTACTTGGGTTGACTCTTGGCAATCCCAATCTTCACCTTTTTCACCATAGCATCAAGAAGCTGAGCTTGGCGAATCTTGTCTTCCAAGGTAGGAGAGACTTGAAGGTTGGCGAGGAAACCTTGAGGAACAACTTGCAGATTAAGTTTGTGGAAAGCTTCACAAAGCTCGGGTTGATAAGGCTTGAGAATCAGACTGTTGCAGTAAGCCTTCTTGCTCAATGCGTCAGCAATCACATTGGCCTTGCCTGGAGTATACTCGATACTCGGATTATACTCTTGAATCATTTCGACCCATCGAGTTTGCCTGAGTTTAAGATTAGGCTGAGTGAAGATGTACTTGAGACTCTTGTGGTTAGTGAAGATGTCCACTTTTCTTCCCAATAAGAGATGTCTCCAAGTCAAAAGAGCATGCACAACTGCCGCCAACTCGAGATCATGAGTGGGGTAGTTCTTCTCATTGGGCTTCAATTGGCGAGAGGTATAAGCAACAACTTTCTTCTCTTGCATCAACATTGCGCCAAGACCTTGGAGAGAGGCATCACAAAAGACCTCGTACGGCTTGGATTCATCAAGCGGAGTCAGAACTGGAGCAGTGACCAACTTCTCTTTCAAAGTGTTGAAAGCAAAGTCACACTCCGGAGACCAAACGTACTTGACATGCTTCTGGAGAAGATTTGAGAGAGGCTTCGCGATCTTAGAAAAGTTTTCAACGAATCTTCGACAGTAGCTTGCGAGACCGAGGAAGCTACGGAGTTGCTTCACGTTCTGAGGAGGTTCCCAATTCACAATTGCAGACACCTTCTCAGGATTCACCGCAATGCCCTTGGCAGAAATGATATGACCAAGATAAAGAACCTCATCGAGCCAAAATTCACACTTGGAGAACTTAGCGTAGAACTGGTGTTCCCTCAGCTTATCGAGTACCAAACGCAAGTGCTTGGCATGATCTTCCTTGTTCTTCGAGAAAACTAGAATGTCGTCGAGATAGACCAAAACGAAGTCATTGGTGTAGGCGTTGAAGATGAAGTTCATCATGCGAGAGAACGTCGGAGGAGCATTGACGAGGCCAAAAGACATGACAGTGTATTCATATGAACCATAGCTTGTCCTGAAAGCCGTCTTGGGAATATCTTGCTCACGGATTCGAATCTGATGATAACCCATATGGAGATCAAGCTTGGAGAATACTTGGGCACCTTTGAGTTGTTCGAACAGCTCATTGATGTTGGGAAGTGGGTATTTGTTCTTGATGGTCTTCTTGTTCAATGGACGGTAATCAACACAAAGTCGGTCCATTCCATCCTTCTTCTTCACAAAAAGAACACCACAACCCCACGGAGAAGAACTAGGCCAGATGAGACCCATTCTCTCTTGAATATCGAGTTGCTTTTTCAGCTCCTTCAACTCTTCAGGTCCGAGCTTGTAAGGACGCTTGCACACAGGTTCCGTGCCAGGCTCAAGATCAATGACGAATTCAACTGGCCGGTGCGGAGGCATTCTTGGAAGCTCTTCTGGAAAGACGTCTTGATATTCGCAAACGACTGGAATTTGCGAGATGGCATCCAATTCACCTTTCTCATTGAGAGAAAACAGACGGATGGTATCGTCACGAGTGGCAGAGACAATTACATCCTCAGACGAATGAGTCAATTGAATCTGCCTGGCTGCACAATCAAGCTAAGCCTTGTGCTTAGAAAGCCAATCCATTCCGAGAATAAGATCAATATCTGAGTCACCAAGAACATTTGGAGAGGACAAGAACTTATAGTCACCCAAAGTGATTGTAACATTCGGAACGCATACTCGATATGTCATTTGACGGGCCGGAGAGACAATAGCCAACGGTTTCGACAACACTTGAGTAACAAAATCATGCTTAGATGCAAAAGGTCTCGAGATGAAACAATGCGATGCACCAGTGTCAAAAAGAACTCGTGCAGGAATATTGTTAACATGAAGGTTACCCATGATGACATCTGATGAATCCTCTGCCTGAGCTGCATTCACCATATTGACCTTAGCGTACTTGGGGTTATGCTTGACCACAACTGTACTTGCCGATCTCACAGGAGGAGGAGTAAGACGCCTCTGATTGAAGCATTTGTTGGCATAGTAACCCTTCTGTTGACACTTGTTGCACGTGACCTCTGAAAGCGGACGGTGATACGGAGCACTCGATCTAGGAGCTTGAGACGAAGTCTTGTTCTGAAAGCCAGGGGTGGGGGGGGGGGAAGATCCACTACCACCTTTGCTCTTCTGCTGATACGGCTGACGGAATGGAGGAGGAGGAAGCCAATACTTCTGCTGCTTGGCCACTTGAGTAGAGGAAGAAGGAGTAGCATCTCTGACTCGCTTCTTGGAAGCATCACACCTCAGTTGAGCGGCCTCTTGCTTCAATGCCATGTTGTAGAACTCATCGTACCTCAAGGGCTCAAAAAGAACAAGAGCTAGCTGGATTTCTTCTCTGAGACCACCCTTGAACTGGTATATCATGCTCTTCTCATCAGGGACGTCCTGCTTAGCAAAGCAGGCGAGCTTCTGAAACAACTTGTTGTAGTCATAGACAGACAAAGAGCCTTGCTTTAGGTTGCGGAATTCCTCACGCTTGCTTTCAACCATGCTCTGAGGGATATGGTGAGCTCTGAAGTCTTGACGGAATTCATCCCAGGTAATCGCATGGCCTCCTCTGGAGTCCTTGTACTGCTAGAACCATTCTGCAGCTTGATCTTTGAGTTGGAAGGATGCGAACTTGACAAAGTCCTCAGGCCTGACGTTACTGCACTCGAAATGCTTGCACAGATCCACAAGCCAATCGTCAGCATCAGTTGCCTCAACACAATTGCTGAAAGTCTTTGGCCCGTTAGCAAGGAACTGGTTGAGTGTAGCAAAGTGATTCTGATTGTTGCCTTGGTTACCTTGGTTCGCTTGATTGCGCTCTTGAAGAATTTGCATGATCAACTGTGTGTTTGCATTGGTTGCGGCCATCACAGCTTGCCATGCCTCCGGAGGAGGTGGAGGTGGTGGCGGATCTTGATTCTGATTCTGATTGGTGCTCTTAGCGGGAGCCATCCTGAAGAGGTTGACCACCGTTAGCACATTGACAGATAAAATGAAGCTGAATCCAACAGAATGAAAATTGCAACATAAAGTCTTCACATCCGAACAAAATGAACGAATGCATTCCTCTTGAAATGGTCACATATCCATAAATTGAGAAGCCACTTAGAATTCAGGTAGAGAAATAAATCAACAAGGTACAGATCGAGAACGAATACTCGGTAAGAAATCCCAATCTCAAACCAAATATCTGTGGAAGAAGACTAGAGCTACAAGAATTCCCACCTATGAAACTCCCGAACCTTTCCGGTTATGCAATCAGGTGTTGGGGATACAGGGGAAGCATAATATCTCACCCAAATCTAGCAAATCCTACATCCAGCTGTATCCATCCTTCAACACATAACCGAGAAAAACTTCGGAAACCATCTACCTCAACCTTCGAAAAGCATCCGTTATACAAGTTATGGCGATACTCCCGAACTCCCGCCCCAGTACTGGGTGGCGTCGAGGTTATCTGACCAACGAACTGCATAAAAGAGATTTTCAATGTCGGCGTACTAAACTCAGGTATTCCAGAACTGCAACGATAAAATTGTGACGACAACACCTCGGAGCTCAACTCCCCGGGACACTGCCAAAAACCCCTGACAGGAGGCACCAAGACAATGTTCTCGTCACAAAACCATCGGAACGATTCCAAGATACCCGCGTGATCCTAATTTTTTTAGTGAAATTTGAGAAGAGAAAAGTCAAAACTCTACGTCAGGATGCCTTACCAGAGCGATGAGGAGACTGGGAAGTAAAAAGAATTCCTAAACTCTCTGATATATAATTCCTAAAAGACTCAAAACATTTTTCTAGACACAACTCGGCTGCTAAAAACGATCAATCAGTGGGGGCTCCTAATGGTCGGGGAAGGCTCTGATTACCAACTTGTAACGCCCTCGATGCGGCTATATCTCCCACGTGTCGAGGCACAACTTAGAGGCATAATAACCGCATTGAAAGCAATGTCGCAAGTTAGGCAATCTTCACCACATCCCATGTAATATAAATAATAAAGGGGAGATACATAGTTGGCTTACACTCGCCATGTCAATCAAAGTACATAAATAGCATTACAACATTCAAACACTCATGGCCCGACTACGGCGCCAAAAGAAAAGATAAACCCAACATGCGACACGGTCCCGATCACCCCAACTGGGCACCACTACTGATCATCAGGGAAAGACACGTAGTATCGTTGAGAGTCCTCGTCGAACTCCCACTTGAGCTGAAGCGCGTCATCTGGAGCGGAAACATCAGGCCCTGCATCTGGTTTGGAAGTAATCTGTGAGCCACAGGGACTCAGCAATCTCGCACCCTCGCGATCAAGACTATTTAAGCTTAATAGGTAAGGCAAGGTAATATATGTGGAGCTGCAGCAAGCGACTAGCATATATGGTGGCTATCATGTTCGCAAAAGAGAGCGAGAAGAGGAGGCAAAGCGCGAGCGAGTAACTAGAGGGCATCCTGCGGCAAGCATTACTCCAACACTGTGTTCACTTCCCGGACTCCGCTGAGAACAGACCATCAAGGTAACTCACACAGTTGATTCATTTTAATTAAGTTAAGGTTCAAGTTGTCTACAACCGGACATTACAAATTCCCATCTGCCCATAACCGCAGACACGGCTTTCGAAAGTTCAAATCCTTGCAGGGGAGTCTCAACTTAGCCCATGACAAGCTCTCACGGTCAACGAAGGATAGACCTTCTCCGAGACATTCCGATCAGACTCGGTATCCCGGTTCTACAAGACACTTCGACAAGTTAAAACAAATCCAGCAACACCGCCCGAATGTGCCGACAAATCCCGATAGGAGCTGCACATATCTCGTTCTCAGGGCACACTCAGATGATAGCAATCCGTACAACTAAAACCAGCCCTCGAGTTTCCCCGAGGTGGCGCTGCAAGGGGCTCTAGGTTGGACCAACACTCAGAGGAGCACTGGCCGGGGGGGTTTAAATAAGATGACCCTCGGGCTCCGGAAACCCAAGGGAAAAGAGGCTAGGTGGCAAATGGTAAAACCAAGGTTGGGCATTGCTGGAAAAGCTTTAATCAAGGCGAACTATCAAGGGGTTCCCATTATAACCCAACCGCGTAAGGAACGCAAAATCCGGGAACATAACACCGATATGACGGAAACTAGGGCGGCAAGAGTGGAACAAAACACTAGGCGAGAGGCCGAGCCTTCCACCCTTTACCAAGTATATAGATGCATTAAGATAACATGGCAATATATATAATGATATCCCAACAAGTAAAATAGTGTTCCAACAAGGAACGGTCTCCAATCTTCACCTGCAACTAGCAACGCTATAAGAGGGGCTGAGCAAAGCGGTAACATAGCCAATCAAGGGTTTGCTAGGACATGGTGGGTTAGAGGGAGCTAGGAGTGTCCAAATTGAGTGCGGTTTTCGGCCACGCGATCGTGATCGAATGCTCTAGATGATGGAGAGGGTTTTGGTGGGTTTTGGGCCAAAATGGAGGGGTGTTGGGCTGCAACACACACGAGGCCTTTTCGGTCCCTCGGTTAACCGTTGGAGCATCAAACGAAGTCCAAATGGTACGAAACTTGACAGGCGGTCTACCGGTAGTAAACCAAGGCCGCTTGGCAAGTCTCGGTCCAATCCGGAAATGTTTAATCCCCACACACGAAAGAAAGGTAGAAACGACCACCGAAGGAGAACGAAGCGCCGGAATGCAAAACGGACAACGGGGAAAATGCTCGAATGCATGAGATGAACACGTATGCAAATGCAATGCACATGATGACATGATATGAGATGCATGACAACGATAACAACACACGGAGACAAAAACCCAAACCCAAGAAAAATAAAATAACTTAACGCCGGAAACGGCAAGAGTTGGAGTACATATTGGGTAAATCATATCCGGGGTGTTACACGGCTCATCAAACTTTTCCGGCTTATCCAGCAACCTCGGTCGAGGCAGGAGTGGCCACAAGAACCGGAGGCGTTCCTTGCTTGGTGCCGGCCATACGTAATGAGCGTTTGCCAAAGGACTTTAAGGGGCCTCGTAAGGTGCCTAATTACACAGCTGACTTACAGCCCGGGGCTTGGATTGAGAGTTATGAGATGGCTATAGAGTTATTGGAGGTCAGCGATGCAGCAATGGCCAAGTATTTCACTATGATGTTAGATGGAACAACTCGTACTTGGTTGAAGGGATTGCCACCCAATTCTATCGGCTCATGGGCGAAGTTGAAGGCCTGGTTTATCCAGAACTTTAAAGACACGTGTAAGCAGCCTATGTCGATTGTGGACCTGACCAATTGCAAGCAAGAGGATGGTGAATCCACAACCCATTGGGTGCGCCAGGTCAAGGAGATAATACATTCATATGATAAGATGGATGCCAGCTCAGCAGTCTTAATGTTGGAGAAAAATTGCTGTTTCGAACCTCTGAAGCAGAAGGTGGGGCGGCTCAAGCGTGACTGTAATGACATGGGAACGTTGATGGCGTCTCTCGTCAAGTATGCTGATTCTGATACTACCAAGGACACGGTGTCTGACGAAGAAAAGGCAACGAAGGGAAAGAAGAATGGCAACGGCAAGGGTCACCAGCATAACCCGGCGAATCAAGGAGGTAATAAACGTAAGGCTGATGAGTTTGTTGCTAACACTAATGCACAGGGCGGAAATCAATGGCGCAAGGGCAGACAGCCCCCTTGGTCGGGCGGGTCAGGTCCCACCCTTGAGCAATTATTGAATGAGCCTTGTCGAAAACACGGCACCCGGGAGAAGCCAGCCACCCACCTGTGGAAAGATTGTACGATCATGAAGGCGTTTAAAAATTCAAACGCGTTTGATGGAGGTCACGGCCCAGGTGGCGGCTCAGGTGGAGGCGGTTTCCAAGGCCCGGACACCGGCTTAGGTGGAGGAGGATTCCACGGTCAGGGCCATCCTGGTAACCAAGGAGGGTATAATCCGCAACCCGGCCAAGGTAATCAGCAGCAGGAGTCCGGATATCAGATCAACCCGAAGCAGCTGAATAGTGGGCAATACCATGCATTCACCACTAGCTTATGTAAGAGAGACCAGAAACTTCACAAGAGGGCCGTCAATGCCGCTGAGCTGACGGTTCCACGTTACTTACATTGGTCAGAGCAGCCTATTGTGTGGAGCAGAGAGGATCACCCACCCTGGGTCGATAATCCGGGTCACTTGGCTTTGGTGGTGGTGCCTCAGGTTGGTGGATACAAATTCACTAAGGTACTCATTGAGGGAGGCAGCAACATCAACATCCTCTACTATGAGACGTTCCGCCGGATGGGATTGACTGATAAGAGTCTTAAACAATCCAACACTGTTTTTCACGGTGTGGTTCCTAGCAAGTCGGCATACCCAGTGGGTAAGATTGAACTGGAAGTAGCCTTTGGGGATGAGTATGACTCCAGAGCAGAAAAATTAACCTTTGAGGTGGTTAAGATCAAAAGCCCGTATCATGCTCTGTTTGGACGGCCGGCTTATGCCAAATTCATGGCTCGGCTGTGTTATGTGTATTTGCAGCTTAAGATGCTAGGTTATAAGGGCACCATTACAGTACACGGGAGCCGGAAAATAGCTTTGGAGTGTGAAGAAGGTGATGCTGCCTATGCTGAATCTGTCTGTGCAACAGAGGAGTTAAAATTTTACAAAGATCATGTTGACCCGACAGACATGACGTCATTAAAGAAACCGACAACAGAGCATGAGCCAGTGTTGAAGTTCAAATCAGCTGATGACACCAAGATGGTTGACTTTGTGCCTGGCGACTCATCCAAGTAGTTCATCATCAGTGCTAACTTGGATCCAAAATAGGAAAACGCGCTCATCGAGTTCATCCGTGAAAACCGGGACATCTTCGCATGGAAACCTTCAGACATGCCGGGTGTCCTGAGGGAACTTGCTGAGCACACTCTCAATATTGATCCAAAGTTTAAACCTGTCAGACAATTTCTCCGACGGTTCAATGAAGAAAAGCGCAAGGCCATTGGAGAAGAGGTGGCCCGGCTTTTGGCAGCTGGGTTCATTGTAGAAGTCTTTCACCCAGAGTGGTTAGCCAACCCGGTGCTTGTACTAAAAAAGAATGGCAGTCAAGGATCATGAGAAGACGACTTTTATCACTCCTTTTGGAGCTTTCTGCTATGTGTCTATGCCTTTTGGGCTTAAGAGTGCCCATGCGACTTACCAACAGTGTGTGCAGAATTGTCTTCACGATCAAATTGGGCGTACTGTTTATGCTTATGTGGATGATATAGTGGTAAAATCCAGGAAAGAGGAAACCTTGGTCACAGATCTGAAAGAGACTTTCGATAATCTCTGGGTCTACAAAATGATGCTTAACCCGGCCAAGTGTGTTTTTGGAGTCCCAGCCGGCAAGCTCTTGGGTTTTTTGGTGTCTAACCAAGGTATTGAGGCTAACCCGGAGAAAATCAAGGCAATTACATCTCTGGCCAAACCAACATGCATCAATGACGTTCAACGACTGGCGGGCCGTGTTGCTGCTTTGAGCCGGTTCATAAGCCGGTTAGGGGAGAAGGCAATGCCTCTGTATCAGATGATGAAGAAAACAGATGATTTTGTTTGGAGCGATGCTGCGAACTCTGCTTTTCAAGATCTGAAGACACAGCTTGCTGAGCCGCCGGTCCTGGCTGCTCCAGTTGAGAAAAGCCGCTACTGTTATACGTGGCCGCCAACTCACGAGCTGTTAGTGTGGCTATTGTGGTGGAGCGCAAGGAGGCTGGCAAGGAGCATCCAGTTCAACGGCCAGTTTACTACGTCAGTGAGGTGCTAATTTAATCCAAGCAACGATATCCACATTGGCAGAAGCTCGTATATGGGGTGTTCATAGCAAGCCGGAAGCTTAAGCATTATTTTCAGGGACATCCAATCACCATGGTTAGCTCTGCTCCTTTGGGAGACATCATTCAAAACAGGGAAGCCACTGGACGAGTCGCCAAGTGGGTGATTGAGCTTGGGTCTCATGGGTTGAAGTATGTGCCATGTACCGCGATCAAATCTCATGCACTCTTTGACTTCATTAATGACTGGACAAAGATGCAGATGCCAGAAGAAAAACCAGACAACACGTATTGGACTATTCATTTTGATGGGTCCAGACAGTTGGAAGGCTCGGGGGCTGGAGTTGTGTTAACCTCTCCGTGAGGTGACAAATTTTGTTATGTGTTACGGTTGATGTTTCCTTGCACTAACAATGCAGCAGAGTATGAAGCCTTGCTCCATGGTCTTCGAGTGGCAAAAGAGATGAGTTTGAGCTGGGTCAGATGTCTTGGCGACTCAGATCTAGTGGCTCAACAAGTATCAGGCAAGTGGGATTCCAAGGACCCTCTCATGGCGGCTTATCGTCGGGAGGTTGATGCTGTTGCAGGGCATTTTAAAGGTTATCAAGTGGAGCACATTGACCATCGAAAGAACGAAGCGGCTGATGCTTTAAGCCGGTTGGGGTCTCAGCGTAAGCCGGTACCACCTAACACCTTTTTGGATGTTTTGCATAACCCGTCTGTCAAGTTGCCCATAGAAGAAGATTTAGCTGTTCCTGACCCGGAGGCACAGTTGGTGGCGGCTCTTCATGTCATCCCAGATTGGACAGTGTCGTTCTTGGCTTACATGACCCGGGGAGAGTTGCCAGCGGATGAGACCCTGGCTCGACAGATAACCCAGCAGTCTAAGTCAATGACGATTTCGGATGGAGAATTATACCATCGCAGCATCTCCGGAGCATCTCAGCGGTGTGTTTCCCCCAAAGAAGGTCAAGAAATACTTCATGAGATCCATGAAGGCGATTGTGGTCATCACGCTGGGTCAAAATCTCTGGTGGCCAAGGCTTTTCGTCACGGTTTTTACTGGTTGACAGCTCACACTGATGTAGAGGATCTGGTCAGCAGATGTGATGGATGTCAAAAGTTTGCACGACGAGCGCATGTGACGGCTCAAGAGCTCCGGATGATTCCAATCACTTGGCCGTTTGCGGTCTGGGGGCTTGACATGGTGGGACCTTTCAAAAGGTCTAAGGATAAAAAGACACATCTCTTAGTGGCAGTTGATAAATTCACTAAGTGGGTTGAGGCGGAGCCAGTGAGTAAGTGTGACGCGGCCACGACGGTTCAGTTCATGAAAAAGGTGACCTTCTGTTTTGGTTTTCCACACAGCATTATCACTGACAATGGCACTAATCTGTCCCATGGGGCTATGGAGGAGTTTTGTCAACATGAGCACATCCGGCTTGATGTTTCTTCTGTAGCTCATCCTCAATCCAATGGTCAAGCTGAGAGAGCAAATCAGGAAATTTTAAAAGGTCTCAAACCCCAGCTTATGGTTCCCTTACAGCGAACGCCGGGTTGTTGGGTAGAGGAATTACCCTCGGTGTTGTGGAGTATCAACACCACGCCTAACAGGTCTACAGGTTACACACCTTTCTTCATGGTTTATGGAGCAGAAGCAGTGTTGCCTAGTGACATCCGTCATGACTTGCCCCGTGTGGCGGCTTATGTTGAAGCTAATAATGAACAAGCCAGACAGGATGCACTTGACTTGTTGGATGAACAAAGAGACTTAGCAGCGGCTTGGTCAGCAATTTATCAACAGGACCTATGCCATTATCACAGCCGCCGGGTCAAATCCATGACTTTTCAGGAAGGCAACCTGGTGCTCCGGCTCATCCAGGATCTGTCAGATGCGCACAAGCTATCCCCACCTTGGGAAGGACCCTTTGTGGCCAGCAAGAACTTAAACAACGGGTCGTATTACCTCATTGACGTTCGAGAACACAAAGATTCATGTAAGTCGGAGGAGGAGACCCGCCGGCCATGGAACATTGCTCAACTTCGGCCATACTACACCCGAGCTACCGGCTCTCATCATGTACATACTTTAACATTGTATATACCATGATAAGTAATAAAGTAAGACCATCAGTCTCTTTTCTTTTCAAAGATTATGCATCTTTGTTATTTCTTATTCTCAAATGACTATTAAGGAGCTGATCATATTTGAATCAAGTCTAACCTTTTTTTGGTCCGGCTTATGATCGTATTCGAATCTAGCTGCAATTATCATGGTCACTTGGGGGCTTCCTGTTCAAACATAGGTCGTATGCGAACCAAAGAGAACATAGCTGTCGTAACCCTCTTGATCGGCTCAAGGCCAAACTCACTAGGGGGCTTCTTGATCGTATCCGAATCATAGCTTAACCCCTTTTGGGTCCGACTTGGATCGTATTCGAATCAGGGTCGTTAAAAACCTCTCAAGGTCATTTGGGGGCTTCCTGTTCAAACATAGGTCATATTCGAACCAAAGAGAACATAGCTGTCGGTACCCTCTTGATCGGCGCAACGCCACAACCACTGGGGGCTATATGGTCGTATTCGAACCTTAGCTAACCCCTTTGGTTCGGTTTACTGATCGTATTTGAATCAGAAGCCACCAACCTTTAAATATAAGGTTAAATCATACTTGTTAACTGTTATTTGCCTTTGAGTTTCTTGTTGCAAATAATTAGCATGATCTTCTTCGCCGGTTTGTCTATTTGACAACATGGCTACCAAGGTATGACGATCATTGAAGTATTCAAAGGTATTGATTTCTCAGAAAGATTGAGTTATCGGCTTCATTACCCGGGTTACTCAAGCCGGTGGTCTAAGGATCAAAGGTCAAGTATGGCTATTATTTATATATAATTGCCTGCTGCATTAACTAAAGAGTTAGTTTCAGCCCTTGTCCTTTATTTATATCCACTTTCTGTTTTCTATTATGATAAACATATTGGATATAAGCCGGGTGTTTTAACCCGTTTGGTTCTAAGCCGCCAAGCCAGTTTTTCTTGTCTCTACAGGGAACAGATTTAAAGTGTTACAGAAACAATCATCAAATATAATGCACATATTGCCATCAGGAAACACGGAGTCACATATAGTGTTTCATGCACGATGGCATAAGCAAGGCATTTAGTGTTTTCACAGCTAAGCTATTACACGGCTTTTTATAAGCCAATGAAGATGGTTATTATTCCTCCCTCGCCGGTTCACCGCCCTCTGTTGGCTGGAAGTTGGGTTTTGACCAGTCAAAACCATTCACGGCGACGAATTCTGCTTCATCGTCGATGAGGCCTGCCGGGTCAACTTCCGGGGCAAATGTATTTTCTCTTACAGGCGGGATCAAGTCCGTCACCTTGTACGAGGGAGTCGCCATCTTCTTATTTTCAACATCAAAACCCGGCTGATATTTGTCAATATTGGTATCATCTCCAAGGGTAGTTGCCTGAGGCCGGACTCCGCGCACGCAAGCCATGAATTCATCCTGCTCAAAGGGAGATCCGTCTTCCTTTACGGTGGGATAGCCTCTGGCCACGTCCGCTGGGTCTAGGTCTGGCACCCAAGCCTTGGAGCGGCTTAGGGTAGTCAAAGCCCCGGCTCGCGCACAAGAGCGTTTCACTTCTTGAAATCTGGCAGGCAGGATTGACAGTTTCTTTAGGACATCGCTGAGCCGGTTGGGTCCTTGATTGGCAGGAGAGATGGCCGCAAGTGCCTGTTGTGCGCCAATATATAGTTGTTCTACCAAAGTATACACTGCCTTCAGTTTAATCAAAGGATCTTGGATCAGATTTTTGCTTCGTGGGCCTGCACATATTTTTACACAAAGTCAGCTGGCGGCTTAGACTCCGGATAAGCAAAAAGCACACAAAATTAAAGTCGGACGACTTACCAAAGATGGCAGCCACCATTTGAGACACCCGGCCCTTTAAACCGTTCAGCTCCGTTGAAATCTCTTCAAGGGCTGTTTCGTCCTTCTCAGCTCGTTGGGTCAGAAGCATTTTTTCCTCTTCCCAGGTTTTCTTCTTGGCAGCGAAGCTGGTCTTTAAATTTTCTGTCTCAGAGAGACTTATTTGCAGTTTGGAGTTAGCAGATTTGATTTCTGCGTACTGACTCGCTAGCTGGGTCTTTGCATCAGTCAATTGCGAGTTGAATTCAGATAAGGCATTCTGCAAAACATTCAGATGAGTCAAGATTTTGCTTCAAGTTCAAAAATCAAGATTCAAGTCTCAAGTACTTTACAAAAAACCACTTGACACTTGGGGGCTAATGTATGCCTGATAACCCACAAGTATAGGGGATCGCAACAGCTTTCGAGGGTAGAGTATTCAACCCAAATTTATTGATTCGACACAAGGGGAGCCAAAGAATATTCTCAAGTATTAGCAGCTGAGTTATCAATTCAACCACACCTGGAAACTTAGTATCTGCAGCAAAGTGTTTAGTAGTGGTGGTAACAAAAGAGTAGTGCAAGCAAAACTAAATATTTTTGGTATTTTGTAGTGATTGTAACAGTAGCAGCGGGAAAGTAAATAAGCGAGAACCAGTATATGGAAAACTCGTAGGCACCGGATCAGTGATGGATAATTATGCCGGATGCGGTTCATCATGTAACAGTCATAACATAGGGTGACATAGAACTAGCTCCAATTCATCAATGTAATGTAGGCATGTATTTCGTATATAGTCATACATGCTTATGGAAAAGAACTTGCATGACATCTTTTGTCCTACCCTCCCGTGGCAGCGGTGTCCTATTGGAAATTAAGGGATATTAAGGCCTCCTTTTAATAGAGAACCGGAACAAAGCATTAGCACATAGTGAATACATGAACTCCTCAAACTATGGTGATCACCGGGAGTGGTCCCGATTATTGTCACTTCGGGGTTGCCGGATCATAACACATAGTAGGTGACTATAGACTTGCAAGATAGGATCAAGAACTCACATATATTCATGAAAACATAATAGGTTCAGATCTGAAATCATGGCACTCGGGCCCTAGTGACAAGCATTAAGCATAGCAAAGTCATAGCAACATCAATCTCAGAACATAATGGATACTAGGGATCAAACCCTAACAAAACTAACTCGATTACATGATAAATATCATCCAACCAATCACCGTCTAGCAATCCTACGATGGAATTACTCACGCACGGCGGTGAGCATCATGAAATTGGTGATGGAGGATGGTTGATGATGACAACGGCGACGAATCCCCCTCTCCGGAGCCCCGAACGGACTCCAGATCAGCCCTCCCGAGAGGTTTTAGGGCTTGGCGGTGGCTCCGTATCGTAAAACGCGATGATTTCTTCTCTCCTGATTTTTCTCTCTCCGAAAGCAAATATATAGAGTTGGAGTTGGCGTCGGAGGGCATCCAGGGGGCCCACGAGGTAGGGGGGCGCGCCCTAGGGGGCGCGCCCTAGGGGGGGCCACCCTCGTGAGAAGGGTGTGGGCCGCCTGGTCTTCATCTTTGGCGAGGAGTTTTTATTATTTTTTCTAAGATGTTCCATGGAGTTTCAGGTCATTCCGAGAATATTTGTTTTCTGCACATAAAACAACACCATGGCAATTCTGCTGAAAACAGTGTCAGTCCAGGTTAGTTCCGTTCAAATCATACAAGTTAGAGTCCAAAACAAGGGCAAAATTGTTTGGAAAAGTAGATACGACGGAGACGTATCACCTCCCCCAAGCTGAAACCCTTGCTTGTCCTCAAGTAATTTAGTTGACAAACTGAAAGGAAGAAAGAAAAACTTTTACAAACTCTGTTTGCTCTTGTTGTTGTAACTATGTCAAGCCAGCATTCAAGTTTTCAGCATGGATCATAACTAACCATATTTGCAATAATTCTCAGGTCTCATAATTACTCATATCAATAGCATAATCAACTAGCAAGTCATAATAATAAATCTCGGATGACCACACTTTCTCAAAACAATCATAATATGATATAACAAGATGGTATCTCGCTAGCCCTTTCTGAGACCGCAAAACATAAATGTAGAGCACCTTTAAAGATCAAGGACTGACTAGACATTGTAATTCAAGGTAAAAGAGATCCAGTCATAGTCACACCCAACATAGATTAATAGTGATGAATGAAAATGACAGCTGTGCTCTCTAGCTAGTGCTTTTTAATAAGAGGGTGATGACTCAACATAAAAGTAAATGGATAGGCCCTTCACAGAGGGAAGCAGGGATTTGTAGAGGTGCCAGAGCTCGGTTTTGCAATAGAGATAAATTGTATTTTGAGCGGTATACTTTCATTGTCAACGTAGCAATTGAGTGATGGCGATATCTTCCATGCTAAACACATTATAGGCAGTTCCCAAACAGAATGGTAAAGTTTATACTCCCCCTCCACCAACAAGCATCAATCCATGACTTGCTCGAAACAACGAGTGTCTCCAACATACATCAGGTCCCAGGGGGAGTTTTGTTTGCAATTAATTTTGATTTAGTTTGCATAAAGCATGGGACTGGGCATCCCGGTGACCAGCCATTTTCTCGTGAGTGAGGAGCGGAGTCCACTCCTCTTGAGAATAACCCGCCTAACACGGAAGATAAGGACAGCCTTGGTTGATACATGAGCTATTCGAGCATACAAAACAAAATGTTTATTTGAAGGTTTAGAGTTTGGCACATACAAATTTACTTGGAACGGCAGGTAGATACCGCATATAGGAAGGTATAGTGGACTCATGTGGAATAACTTTTGGGTTTAAGGGATTGGATGCACAAGCAGTATTCCCGCTTAGTACAAGTGAAGGCTAGCAAAAGACTGGGAAGCGACCAACTAGAGAGCGACAATAGCCATGTACATGCATTAAAATTAATAAACATTGGATGCAAGCATGAGTTGGATATAATCCACCATGAACATAAATATCGTGAAGGCTATGTTGATTTGTTTCAACTACATGCGTGAACATGTGCCAAGTCAAGTCACTTAAATCATTCAAAGGAGGATACCACCCCATCATACCACATCATAATCATCTCAATAGCATGTTGGCACACAAGGTAAACCATTATAACTCATATCTAATCAAGCATGGCACAAGCAACTATGATCTCTAATTGTCATTGCAAACATGTTTATTCATAATAAGCTGAATCAAGAACAAGGGACTCATCATATTTACAAAAACAAAAGAGGTCGAGTTCATACCAGCTTTTCTCATCTCAGTCAGCCCATCATATATCATCATAATTGCCTTTCACTTGCACGACCGAACGGTGTGAATAATAATAAGGGTGCACGTGCATTGGACTAAGCTGGAATCTGTGAGCATTCAATAAACATGAGAAGACAAGGCAATATGGGCTCTTGGTTAAATCAACAATAATGCATATAAGAGCCACTTCAACAATTTAATTATGGTCTTCTCCTACTGACCCCCAAAGAAAAGAAATAAAACTATTTACACGGGAAAGCTCCCAACAAGCAAAAGAAGAACGAGAAATATTTTTGGGTTTTATTTTTAATTATTACTACTACAGCAGAAAAATAAACTACTACTAATTTTTTTGGTTTTTCTTAAGGTTTAACAAACACACAAGAAGAAAGCAGGAAAAAGAAAATAAACTAGCATGGATATTACCGTGAAAGAGTATGAGCACCGACATCTAGCAATTAGTGTGTGTGAACATAAATGTAATGTCAGTGAGAAATACGTACTCCCCCAAGCTTAGGCTTTTGGCCTAAGTTGGTCTATTGCCAGGGATAGCCTGGCGGATACCCATAGGTGTAGCTGGGGTCGTACTGCGATGAAGAATAGTTGGGATCATACTGTGATGAAGAAGAAGACTCTGACTGCCACTGGCTGACAGTCATCTCTGGATCCCAAGAATAAACAGATTGTCGTGGAGGCTCATCTTGTGGTTCCTGTTCCGGGGCTGGTGCAGGATTCTTGTAAGCTTGGTCGGCAGCCCACGTAACGAGGTAGGGTCCTACAAAATTAAACAAAGAAGGAGCAGGCAACGTAATAGTTTCAGGATAATGTTTATCAAAGTATAACTTATATTTGAGCTCTCCATTCCTGTCCTTAACAAGAAAATCATGAGCTATCATGCTCTTATAGTCTAGATAAGCATTAGGAAGCACTTTTTCTTCTTTCTCATAATGCCTAATAGCTATGTTAAAGTGTGCAACAAGGTGAGAAGCATAAATGCCTCCAAAGATGGGGCCTTTAGTACGGTTCAGACTCAACCGCCTAGCAATAATTCCGCCCATACTAACAGTGTTGTCGTGGTATAAACCATGGAACAGAATAATAATATCAGGAACACTAAGGTTCCCACAGTTCCCACGACCAATCAAGCATCGACTAGCAAATAAAGCAAAAATAGCGTAACACAGGAAAATGTATGCTAGTGATTCTTGCATCAGAAACCTTCCTGGTTTCTCCCATAGAAATAAGGTTAATAAATGGTTCCAACTCTTTACTAGGTGGTTCCTCTAAGATACCATCAGGAGGTATGTTGCAGACTGCGCAAAATTCAGACAATGGCATTTTCTTCACAACGTCATATAAATGAAACTCTACTGAAGGAGGTGACTCTTTAGGGAAAAAGTAGAAGTTTTGCACAAAAGTATTTGTGAGTAAGAGATACTGTGGACGTTGGTCGCGGACGAAGTCGGTGAGGCCAGCATTCTTAATCAATGACTAGAAATCCTCATAAATCCCGGCCTCTCTCAAGAAATTATCAGAAGGCCATTCACACGGCCGGATCTCCGCGGTACGAGGCAAATTATATTTGGGCCTCTGAGCTTCTTCATTTTGTTTATCCTTTGAGCTTCGGCTCGATGAACCCCTCAAAAGTCTCCTCATTATTTTTTTGAAATAATCTAAATTTTTTAGTAACTTCAAACAAAAGTGAACCAACTTCAATAAAACTGATAGCAACTACTCCTACAAGTGCCTAGAGCCTAAATCAAGCATTAGAACTACTTGAAACCATATAAATTTGACATGCAAGCTCAAGAACATGGTCACCTATGCAGCACAAATTTGCAAAGAATAAAGCACTAGAACAAAAACTAATTGGACCAATGGAGGAGTCACATACCAAGGAACAATCTCCCCAAGCAGTTTTGCGAGAGGTGCTTTGAGCAAGGAGATCGAAAATCACAGCAAAAGTGGCTGGAACTCATGCTTGAGTTGGTTTTTCGGGTTTGGGCGAGACAGAGGAAGAAGATGGGTGCTGGGATAAGTGGAGGAGGGCCACCGTGGGCCCATGAGGCAGGGGGGCGTGCCCTAAGGGGGGGGGGCCCACCACCCTCGTGGCCAGGTGGCAGCTCCTCCCGCGGTAATTTTTGCACAGTAAATCCTCAAATATTCCCAAAAAAATCATATTAAATTGGCATGGCATTCTGAGGACTTTTATTTTCAGGATATTTTTATATTGCACGGGTAAGTCAGGAAACAGACAGAAACAATACTATTTTTACTTTATTTCTACTAATTAACAGAAAATATAGAGATGGTACAGAAGTTTGTGCTTCTAATTTCATCTATCTCATGCTCATCAAAAAGAATCCACTAACAAGGTTGATCAAGTCTTGTTAACAAACTGATTCCGATAATCATGAAACCGAAGAAATTTCGAATAACACAAAGTTACCTCAGCAGGGATATGCACATCCCCAATAATAAGAATATCATATTTCTTCTTGACAGTTGGAAGTGGAAATTCAAAACCCCCAAATATAATCGATGGAATTTTTCTGATAGAATTGATACTATGAACTTGAGGTTGTTTCCTCGGAAAGTGTACCGTATGCTCATTACCATTAACATGAAAAGTGACATTGCCTTTGTTGCAATCAATAACAGCCCCTGCAGTATTAAGAAAAGGCCTTCCAAGAATAATAGACATACTATCATCCTCGGGAATATCAAGTATAACAAAGTCCGTTAAAATAGTAACATTTGCAACCACAACAGGCACATCCTCACAAATACCGACAGGTATAGCACTTGATTTATCAGCCATTTGCAAAGATATTTCAGTAGGTGTCAGCTTATTCAAGTCAAGTCTACGATATAAGGAGAGAGGCATAACACTAACACCGGCTCCAAGATCACATAAAGCAGTTTTAATATAATTTCTTTTAATGGAGCAAGGTATAGTAGGTACTCCGGGATCTCCAAGTTTCTTTGGTATTCCATGCTTAAAAGTATAATTAGCAAGCATGGTGGAAATTTCAGCTTCCGGTATCTTTTCTTTTATTAGTAATGATATCCTTCATATATTTAGCATAAGGATTTGTTTTGAGCACATCCGTTAATCACATACACAAAAAGATAGGCCTAATCATTTCAGCAAAGCGCTCAAAATCCTTATCTTCCTTTTTCTTGTATGGTTTTGGAGGAAAAGGCATGGGTTTCTGAACCCAAGGTTCCCTTTCTTTTCCATGTTTCCTAGGAACAAAGTCTCTTTTATCATAACGTTGATTCTTTGATTGTGGGTTATCAAGATCAACAACAGGTTCAATTTCTACATCATTGTCATTATTAGGTTGAGCATCATCATGAACATCATCATGAACATTTTCACTAGGTTCAGGTTCATTACCAGATTGTGTTTCAGCATTAGACATAGAGATATCATTTGGATTATCAGGTGGTTCAGCAATAGGTTCACTAGAAGTTTGCACAGTTCTATCATTTTTCTTCTTCTTCTTCTTTTTAGAAGAACTAGGAACATCAATATTATTTCTTTGAGAATCTTGCTCGATTCTCTTAGGGTGGCCTTCAGGATACAAAGGTTCCTGAGTCATTCTACCAATTCTAGTAGCCACTCTAACAGCATAATCATTTTTCTTACTTTTCATTTCATCAAGCACTTCTTTTTGAGCTTTAAGTACTTGTTCTACTTGAGTGGTAACCATAGAAGCATGTTTGCTAACAAGTTTAAGTTCACCTTTAATATCAGCCATATAATCACCCAAACGTCTAATCATATAAGCATTTTCTTTTAGTTGTCTACCAAAATAAGCATTGAAGTCGTCTTGCTTAAACATAAAGTTATCAAACTCATCCAAGCACTGACTAGAAATTTTAGTAGGAGGAACTTCAGTTTTATCATATCTATAGAGAGAATTTACCTTTACTACCTGTGTCAGGATATCGGGATCAGGAGGTTCTTCAATAAATAAAGAATTGAGATCATATGTTTCTTCAACAGGCGGTGAATTAAGACCATGTATTTCTTCAATAGGAGGTAAATTCTTAACATCTTCAGCTTTAATACCTTTTTCTTTCATAGATTTCTTTGCCTCTTGCATATCTTCGGGACTGAGGAATAGAACACCTCTCTTCTTCAGAGTTGGTTTAAGAATAGGCTCAGTAATTGGAGCAGGAGCTGGCTCAGGAGGTGCCCAATTATTTTCATTTGTCAACATATTATTCAATAGAATTTCAGCTTCATCCGGTGTTCTTTTCCTGAAAAGAGAACCAACACAACTATCCAGGTAATCTCTGGAAGCATCGGTTAGTCCATTATAAAAGATATCAAGTATTTTAGGTTTCTTAAGAGGATGATCAGGCAAAGCATTAAGTAACTTGAGAAGCTTCCCCCAAGCTTGTGGG
Source organism: Triticum urartu (assembly GCF_003073215.2). Taxonomy (NCBI): domain Eukaryota; kingdom Viridiplantae; phylum Streptophyta; class Magnoliopsida; order Poales; family Poaceae; genus Triticum; species Triticum urartu. Next base: position 610,447,012 of record NC_053026.1, on the reverse strand, counting down.
AGACTCTCTTTTTTAATTTGCACGAAGTTGTATATTTCCCTCAAAGCAGCTTGTTTCTTATGAACAGGGAAATATTTAGCAGAGAAGTAATAAATCATATCCTGGGGACTACGCAGACAACCAGGATCAAGAGAATTAAACCATATCTTAGCATCACCCTTTAATGAGAACGGAAATATTTTGAGTATATAAAAGTAACGCGATCTCTCATCATTAGTGAATAGGGCAGCTATATCATTTAACTTAGTAAGATGTGCCACAACACTTTCAGATTCATAGCCATAAAACGGATCAGATTCTACCAAAGTAATTATATCAGGATCAATAGAGAATTCATAATCCTTATCAGGACCACAAATAGGTGAAGTAGCAAAAGCAGGGTCGGGTTTCATTTTATCTCTAAGTGATTCTTTGTTCCATTTAATTAATAACCTCTTAAGCTCATATCTATCCTTGCAAGCTAAAATAGCGGCAGAAGATTCCATATCAAAAAGATAGCCCTCAGGGATAACAGTCATATTTTCATCATCACTTTCATCATCGTATTCAGATTCAATAATTTCTTTTTCTCTAGCCCTAGCAATTTGTTCATCAAGAAATTCACCAAGGGGCACAATAGTATTAGGCATAGAAGCAGTTTCATCATAAGTATCATGCATAGCAGAAGTGGCATCATTAATAACATGCGACATATTAGAACGAATAGCAGAAGCAGGTGTAGGTGTCGCTAGCTTACTCATAACAGAAGGCGAATCAAGTGCAGAGCTAGATGGCAGTTCCTTACCTCCCCTCGTAGTTGAGGGATAGATCTTGGTTTTTGGATCTCTCAAGTTCCTCATAATGATAAGCAGATATAAATCCCAAGTGGTTCAAAGAATAGAGCTATGCTCCCCGGCAACGGCGCCAGAAATTAGTCTTGATAACCCACAAGTATAGGGGATCACAACAGCTTTCCAGGGTAGAGTATTCAACCCAAATTTATTGGTTCGACACAAGGGGAGCCAAAGAATATTCTCAAGTATTAGCAGCTGAGTTGTCAATTCAACCACACCTGGAAACTTAGTATCTGCAGCAAAGTGTTTAGTAGCACAATAATATGATAGTGGTGGTAACGGTAACAAAAGAGTAGTGCAAGCAAAAGTAAATATTTTTGGTATTTTGTAGTGATTGTAACAGTAGCAACGGGAAAGTAAATAAGCGAGAACCAGTATATGGAAAACTCGTAGGCACCGGATCAGTGATGGATAATTATGCCGGATGCGGTTCATCATGTAACAATCATAACATAGGGTGTCATAGAACTAGCTCCAATTCATCAATGTAATGTAGGCATGTATTCCGTATATAGTCATACGTGCTTATGGAAATGAACTTGCATGACATCTTTTGTACCCTCCCGTGGCAGCGGGGTCCTATTAGAAACTAAGGGATATTAAGGCCTCCTTTTAATAGAGAACCGGAATAAAGCATTAGCACATAGTGAATACATGAACTCCTCAAACTATGGTGATCACCGGGAGTGGTCCCGATTATTGTCACTTCGGGGTTGCCGGATCATAACACATAGTAGGTGACTATAGACTTGCAAGATAGGATCAAGAACTCACATATATTCATGAAAACATAATAGGTTTAGATCTGAAATCATGGCACTCGGGCCCTAGTGACAAGCATTAAGCATAGCAAAGTCATAGCAACATCAATCTCAGAACATAATGGATACTAGGGATCAAACCCTAACAAAACTAACTCGATTACATGATAAATCTCATCCAACCCATCACCGTCCAGCAAGCCTACGATGGAATTACTCACGCACGGCGGCGAGCATCATGAAATTGGTGATGGAGGATGGTTGATGATGACGACGGCGACGAATCCCCCTCTTCGGAGCCCCGAACGAACCCCAGATCAGACCTCTCGAGAGGTTTTAGGGCTTGGCGGTGGCTCTGTATCATAAAACGCGATGATTTCTTCTCTGCTGATTTTTTTCTCTCCGAAAGCAAATATATAGAGTTGGAGTTGGCGTCGGAGGGCATCCAGGGGGCCCACGAGGTAGGGGGGCACGTCCTAGGGGGGGCAACCCTCGTGAAAAGGGTGTGGGCCCCCTGTTCTTTATCTTTGGCGAGGATTTTTTATTATTTTTCCTAAGATGTTCCGTGGAGTTTCAGGTCATTCCGAGAATATTTGTTTTCTGCACATAAAACAACACCATGGCAATTCTGCTGAAAACAACGTCAGTCCGGGTTAGTTCCATTCAAATCATACAAGTTAGAGTCCAAAACAAGGGCAAAAATGTTTGGAAAAGTAGATACGACGGAGACGTATCAATGCCAAAACAAAATTTTATGATTCTAAAGACATACTTTAAGTCCCAAGTACTTTACAAAGTAACATCACTTGGCATTTGGGGGCTAATGTATGCAGTTCAGCAAGTTTCTCAAGGTTAAGATGGAGTATTAAGTCCTTTGAATACGGCACAAAACAATTTCAAGTACCGGCTCATTCATGATCAAAATGAACTGGCCCTTGGGGACTACAGGTGAAGCTCTGTTCTATTTTATTGAACTTAAGAAAGATTTCCAAGGTAAAAGTGTTGGCCTATATTATCAAGTCTACAGATCATTTCGGTTCTCTCATAATCTGAAAACTTGGGGGCTGGTGGAATATATAGATAAGCCGGAAGACTATACCTCATATTTCAACTGCAACTGTTTGACCATTTCGGTCTCAGAGTCGCGATTGGAGTGCACATGGCTGAGATAACCGGATAAAATATCGTTGGCATTTAGATGGTCGTAATTGGCAACGTCAAAGCACACTTTTTGCCTCTCCAATGCCTCTTATTTCGCAGTACACTGAGCCAGCACGGTTGGATTCTCCGGCTCAATAAAACGGCTCCCGGTGATCTGAACGTCTTGGGCAGACGGTGATGGCGGGTTGGCTGAGGTTGATGGTCCATTTGCGGAAGGGTTTACAGTGGTCTCATCAAACAACGGCTCAGGAGGATTTGCTTCTGCATCAACAGGCGAGTCTTCTGGAGCATCAGTTAATGGAGAAGATGGCCTGGCCGGGTCAGATGCAAGCACCGGCGGGTCTTCTGCCGGTTTAGCTGCCTTTGCCTTCTTGGATTTAGATTGGTTACTAAGAGAAATGTTGCAGGATTGTTAGTATAAAGATACAATTTGAACAAACAGGAAAAATGAGGATTTTTTCATTACCCAGGGGCAGTCTTGAAGGCCGGAAATTGCATCTGCGATGAGTCACCAGAAGAGCGAGACACCTCCTGAAAAGATAAAACAAAGTTAAAGTAAGGCAGGGGACAGGATCCATTAAACGGAGTTAAAGACATAATGAAGTGAACCTCATTCGGGCGCTTCTGAGGAGTTTGTTGAAGAATGACAGCCGGCTCATCTTCAGTCCGAGCCTGACGACGGCTTTCATGTTTCTGCTTTTTCAAACGAAAGGTGGGATCCAAGTGAGCTAAAGGGTTAGAAAACCTTACTTTACGGATCACTCGTCGAATTTTTTGTCTTGGCAAGGGCTCTAAGTCGGAGGAAATTATAGTTACCTCTGCTTCCACAGCCTGACTGGCCCCAGTGTCATCCTGGTAATGATCAATGTCAATAAGATTGTTAAAAAATTACCCAAGGGAATCAAGGGCTACCTCTGAGTCAGATGTATCATCAAGTTTCATAAAATCTTCAGCAGTGCTCTTTTTCTTCTTTTTCGACCTCCGGGTCGTTTTCTTGGCGTTTATGGCGGCGGCTTTCGCTTTCTTGGCAGCCTCGTGGTCATACTTAACTTTCCAGAAGTCAGAGTTGGCCTGTAGACATGTAAAAACAAGATAAAGAGTCAGGCAAGTATTAAAACAATATGGCTGGGAAAATACAAAGGAGAGAAATAACAATATCCTTACTTCTGGCACCGGGTTAAGCTGGCAGAAGGGGTTTAACCCGACGACACTGCAATCTTCGTATTTCCCGTTCACCAAAAGAGTTGACATTGAGACAATATCTTCTCCTGTCAATTGAACGGGGCTGTGACGAAGAGAGTCATCCGGGCCTCCACCATACTCATACATCAACTTTGACCGGCGGCTCAAAGGGATGACCCGCCATGAGATCCAGCAGCGGGTCAGATCAACTCCAGTTAACACGTTCCCCAACAGAGCATTGATCCTTTTGATGGATGGTATTGGCCTCTTGCGTTCAGCGACAGTAAGCTTATCAGGAAGCACGAACTTGGAGTCAAGACGATTGGGGCGATAACTCGGCAGTGCCTTCTCGTTTGCTGGTGAAGTGTCCTGGCAGTAGAACCAAGTCTGGTTCCAGTCCTTTGGGTGACTTGGTAAGACAATGAGGGGGAAGACGGCACCCTGCCGGCGCTGAATTGATATGCCTCCAAGCTCTAAGCTAAGGCCGTTGGTGCACTCGTTCTGCCGGTTCAAATAAAAGTATTCCCTAAACAACTACACGGTCGGCTCTTGTTGAAGATATACTTCACAGAGTACTTGGAAGTTACAGATGTTAGATATGGAATTAGGCCCGATATCTTGAGGATGGAGCTTGAAAAAGTGGAGGACCTCTCTGAAGAACTTTGAGCCGGGCGGTGAGAAGCCACGGTTCATATGGTCAGTGAAAACGATCACTTCGCCGTCTCTTGGATTGGTCCGTTCTTCCTCCGAGTCAGGGGCACGGTAAGACATGACGGTTTTCGCTGGCAGAAATCCTATGGTGAAGAACTCTTTCAAACGTTCCTCAGTTACGGTTGAGGGAACCCAGTTACAAATGGTTGGTGCTTGGACGACATGATGGGCAAAGAAGAATTGAAAAGAAAAGCAACATACAGGTTCAGTTTAATGGTGAGATTTACAGTTAAGTGATGAAGATGCAAACAAGTAATGGCGGCTTAGTTAAGGGCTAATGACATATAAGGAAAATTAAGCCAGCAAAATAAGCCGCCATGACTACAGATATTTGAAGAAGGCAATTTCAGCTAAGTGTTGAGACAAACAAGTTTCCTAAATTGTTTGGTATTATTCCAGATCAAATGGCTATTCAAAATGAAAAAAATTCTAGGCCTAAAAAAGTTCAGCGCAGAAGAGTATGTAAGTTCTAATGCAGCCTTTGAAACAGAGAAAGGGATCTGTGGATCAAGAAAAGGCACAAGAACACTACCGCACGAGCATATATGTATATTTTTGGATCAAGAAGGGGCCTGCAGTGGAAAAACTACAAGGGACTGCGATGAACTCGAAAGAACACGAAAGAATCTAGAAACCCTAAGTGCGGATCTGAAAAGTGAGAAGAAGAGTAATTACAGTCACAGGTCTTCTGCGGAGGTCACCGCTGTTCTCTGGATTGGTTCAGGTTGATGCAGCGGCCAACGTCAACGGAGACAGAGGTGAAGCACGGCGGCGGCGAAGCTCGAGCAGCAGGGGGTGCGCGAGAGGAAGTAGACGGAGCAAGAGAGGAGAACGAGAAGGACGAGGCGTGCCTATTTATAAGGAAAGATGTGAATAGATGGGCGCGAAAATCGAGGAGAGCCGAATAATGGTTATCTAGCTACACAGACGCCTTGATTCTCGGGAAGCATTAAATATAAAAGATCCGTTGGGAGATGACGTCATGAAAATTCTTTGCGTTTTCAAGAGATGACGTCACAGCAGGTTACGAAAACTTCAACGAAGATAAGAAGATGGATTTTTGTATAAGTATTGAAGATTGACAAAGAATGAAATTCAAAGTCAACCTGGGGCCTAATGTTGGGGATATTACTATCAGTCATGACCCGCCCAGGAGGGGCCGGGTCAGCCCCAATGGCGGGTTACGCAAGAAGCCCAGTAAACATTCAAGACAATAGTTTATTAAACCTTATAGAAGGCCCAAGGGCCTGGAGGCGGCTTAAGGCCCAATATTGTAAACCGCCGTATGTAAGGAAAGACTTGTAAAGAAAGGCATGTAAAGGAAGCCACCGAGACGGACACGATTATGAGCCGGCCGGGACTCTATAGGCCACCAGGCATCAACCCATGTATATAAGGGGACGACCCGGTGGCGGCTTAGGGCAAGAAACAACAAGTTGATAACCATGCCGGCGAGTTGAGCCTCTTGGTGATCGAAACCCCAGCAATACCAATCCCAACTAGACGTAGGCTTTTACCTTCATCGTAAGGGGCCGAACTAGTACAAAACCCTCTCGAGTCCTTTGTCCCGATTAACCCCTTTAAGCTTCCTAGTACGATGGCCCTACGACTAAGTCCTTGCTCTAGGACATCTGCCATGACAATTCCACGACAAAATGGGATTACACCTTTATCATATCTATAGAGAGAATTTACCTTTACTACCTATGTCGGGTTATCAAGACCATGAGTTTCTTCAATAGGTAAAGGATTTGGATTATATGTTTCTTCAACAGGCGGTAAATCAAGACCATGTACTTCTTCAATAGGAGGTAAATTCTTAACATCTTCAGCTTTAATACCTTTTTCTTTCATAGACTTCTTTGCCTCTTGCATATCTCCAGGGCTGAGAAATAGAATACCCCTCTTCTTCGGAGTTGGTTTAGGAATAGGCTCAGGAATTGGCTCCGGAGGTGTCCAATTATTTTCATTTGTCAACATATTATTCAATAGAATTTCAGCTTCATCCGGTGTTCTTTCCTTGAAAACAGAACCAACACAACTATCCAGGTAATCTCTGGAGGCATTAGTTAGTCCATTATAAAAGATATCAAGTATTTCATTTTTCTTAAGAGGATGATCAAGAAAAGCATTAAGTAATTGGAGAAGCCTCCCCCAAGCTTGTGGGAGGCTCTCTTCTTCAATTTGCACAAAATTATATATATATCCCTTAAAGCAGCTTGTTTCTTATGAGCAAGGAAATATTTAGCAGAGAAGTAATAAATCATATCCTGAGGACTACGCACACAACCAGGATCAAGAGAATTAAACCATATCTTAGCATCACCCTTTAATGAGAACGAAAATATTTTAAGGATATAAAAGTAGCGAGTTCTCTCATCTTTAGTGAACAGGGTAGCTATATCATTCAGTTTAGTAAGATGTGCCACAACAGTTTCAGATTCATAACCATGAAAAGGATCAGATTCAACCAAAGTAATTATATCAGGATCAACAGAGAATTCATAATCCTTATCCGAAACAAAGATAGGTGAAGTAGCCAAAGCAGGGTCAGGTTTCATTCTATCATTTAGAGATTGCTTACTCCATTTAGCTAATAATTTTTTAAGTTCAGTTCTATTTCTGCAAGCTAAAATAGCTAAAGAAGCATCTTGATTAAATACATAACCCTTAGGAATAGCAAGTGGTTCTTCATCATCACTTTCATCAGCATCATCAGATTCAATATTTTCAATTTCTCTAGCCCTAGCAAGTTGTTCATCAAGAAAAGCACTAAGTGGCATAGTAGTATCAGGCATAGAGGTAGTTTCATCATAAGTATCATGCATAGAAGAAGTGGCATCGTCAATAACATGCGACATATCAGAACGAATAGCAGAAGCAGGCGTAGGTGTCGCAAGCTTACCCAAAACAGAAGGTGAATCAAGTGCAGAGCTAGATGGCAGTTCCTTACCTCCCCTCGTAGTTGAGGGATAGATCTTGGTTTTTGGATCTCTCAAATTCTTCATAATGATAAGAAGATATATATCCCAAGTGACTCAAAGAATAGAGCTATGCTCCCCGGCAACGGCGCCAGAAAATGGTCTTGATAACCCACAAGTATAGGGGATCGCAACAGTGTTCGAGGGTAGAGTATTCAACCCAAATTTATTGATTCGACACAAGGGGAGCCAAAGAATATTCTCAAGTATTAGCAGCTGAGTTGTCAATTCAACCACACGTGGAAACTTAATATCTGCAGCAAAGTGTTTAGTAGCAAAGTAATATGATAGTAGTGATAATGGTAGCAAAAGGTAACCGTAGTAAAAGAAATGTTTTTGGTATTTTGTAGTGATGATAGCAATAGCAATGAAAAAGTAAATAAGCGAAGAACAATATATGGAAAGCTCGTAGGAAATGGATGGGTGATGGAGAATTATGTCGGATGCGGTTCATCATGTAATAGTCATAACCTAGGGTGACACAAAACTAGCTCCAGTTCATTGATATAATGTAGGCATGTATTCCAAACATAGTCATACGTGCTTATGGAAAAGAACTTGCATGCCATCTTTTGTCCTACCCTCCCGTGGCAGCGGGGTCCTTACGGAAACTAAGGGATATTAAGGCCTCCTTTTAATAGAGAACCTGAACAAAGCATTAACACATAATGAATACATGAACTCCTCAAACTTCGGTCATCACCGGTAAGTATCCCGATTATTGTCACTTCGGGGTTAACGGATCATAACACATAGTAGGTGACTATAGACTTGCAAGATAGGATCAAGAACACTCAAATATTGATGAAAACATAATAGGTTCAGATCTGAAATCATGGCACTCGGGCCCTAGTGACAAGCATTAAGCATAGCAAAGTCATAGCAACATCAATCTCAGAACATAGTGGACACTAGGGATCGAACCCTAACAAAACTAACTCGATTACATGATAGATTCCATCCAACCCATCACCGTCTAGCAAGACTACGATGGAATTACTCACGCACGGTGGTGAGCATCATGAAATTGGTGATGGAGGATGGTTGATGATGACGATGGCGACAGATTCCCCTCTCCGGAGCCCCGAACGGACTCCAGATCAGCCCTCCCAGGAGGTTTTAGGGCTTGGCGGCGGCTCCATATCGTAAAACGCGATGATTTCTTCTCTCTGATTTTTTCTCATCGAAACTCAATATATGGAGGTGGAGTTGGAGTCGGAGATGCAACTAGGGGCCCACGAGGTAGGGGGCGCGCCCTAGGGGGCCAGGCGCGCCCCCACCCTCGTGGCAAGGTGGTGGCCCCCCTGGCCTTCATCTTTGGTAGGTATTTTTCTTATTTTCTGAAAAGTGTCTCCGTGAAGTTTCAGGTCATTTCGAGAACGTTTGTTTCTGCACATAAATAACACCATGGTAATTCTGCTGAAAACAACGTCTGTCCAGGTTAGTTCCATTCAAATCATGCAAGTTAGAGTCCAAAACAAGGGCAAAAGTGTTTGGAAAAGTAGATACGTTGGAGACGTATCATCCAGCAAAGGACGTGCCAATACTGCAGAGCCGTATCCGAGATCTCTTTGAGAGAGATTTCAGTCTGGTTATGGTAACACAAGTTATACTAGTTCGTCGAGTCCAGCCTTGCAAACGCCGGCCCCTCCGCATGTGGGAATTCAACCCGGAAGGACCGCGAGCTATTCAGCATTTCCTCGGCATGACGCTCGAAGAGATGTACAAATCATTCTTCGGACCCCGAATAGAGTGTCTAGACACCACCGAGGACGTGGGTCTGAGCTGCAACCGCCCTGCTGCCCAAGTAAGTAATCCCATGCCGAACCTGCTGTCCTTTTATTTATCATGGCATCATTCTAAAGAGCCGTTCTTTGACCAGGACTGGATAACAAAGGCGATGATGATCAGGTGTTTGGCCCCCCTTCCCGAGGGCTTGGACAATCCGGTACTGGACAAGATGCTCGAGCCAGCGCCTTATCCAGTGCCCTCAAAGGAAGATGATGGGGGGAGTAGAGATGGTGAAAGCGGGCCTCACTTGCTACTTATTCCAACCAGGGGAATGAGTGCCTCCGCGAGGGAGGACAACCAAAGGGAAGAATCTGACATTCTCTCTCCCCGGGGAAGGAAGAGGACTACCTCTGAAGATCCGGAAACTAAGGCTTGCAAATGTTTGGAGAAGAAATCTTCATCAGAGGGTCCTGCCTCGGAGGATATTCTTTCCGCACAATGTCCGCGCGGGGATCAGCCCTCTACCGAGCTGTAAGTAATCGAAAAGTACTTAATAGTGGAAACATCCTACCTTAATTCCGAAGACAATAACCGATGTTTATAAATTGTAGTCCAAATCGTAATCCTATGCTGAATCTGTCTGTGCAATAGAGGAGTTAAATTTTTACAAAGATCATGTTGACCCGGCAGACATGACATCATTAAAGAAACCGACAACAGAGCATGAGCCAATGTTGAAGTTCAAATCAGCTGATGACACCAAGATGGTTGACTTTGTGCCTGGCGACTCATCCAAGTAGTTCATCATCAGTGCTAAATTGGATCCAAAATAGGAAAGCACGCTCATCGAGTTCATCCGTGAGAACCGGGACATCTTCGCATGGAAACCTTCAGACATGCCGGGTGTCCCAAGGGAACTCGCTGAGCACACTCTCAATATTGATCCAAAGTTTAAACCTGTCAGACAATTTCTCCGACGGTTCAATAAAGAAAAGCGCAAGGCCATTGGACAAGAGGTGGCTCGGCTTTTGGCAGCTGGGTTCATTGTAGAAGTCTTTCACCCAGAGTGGTTAGCCAACCCGGTGCTTGTACTAAAAAAGAATGGCACCTGGCGTATGTGTGTGGATTACACCGATCTGAACAAGGCTTGTCCGGTTGATCCTTTTGCCCTCCCCCGTATTGATCAGATCATTGATGCTACGGCGGGTTGCGCATGTTTGAGTTTCTTGGATGCTTATTCCGGTTATCATCAGATCAAGATGGCAGTCAAGGATCAGGAGAAGACGGCTTTTATCACTCCTTTTGGAGCTTTCTGCTATGTGTCTATGCCTTTTGGGCTTAAGAGTGCCCAGGCGACTTACCAACAGTGTGTGCAGAATTGTCTTCACGATCAAATTGGGCGTACTGTTCATGCTTATGTGGATGATATAGTGGTAAAATCTAGGAAAGAGGAAACCTTGGTCACAGATCTAAAAGAGACTTTCGATAATCTCTGGGTCTACAAAATGATGCTTAACCCGGCCAAGTGTGTTTTTTGAGTCCCAGCCGGCAAGCTCTTGGGTTTTTTCGTGTCTAACCGAGGTATTGAGGCTAGCCCGGAGAAAATCAAGGCAATTACATCCCTGGCCAAACCAACATGCATCAATGACGTTCAACGACTGGCGGGCCGTGTTGCTGCTTTGAGCCGGTTCATAAGCCGGTTAGGGGAGAAGGCAATGCCTCTGTATCAGATGATGAAGAAAACAAATGATTTTGTTTGGAGCGATGCTACGAACTCTGCTTTTGAAGATCTGAAGACACAGCTTGCTGAGCCGCTGGTCCTGGCTGCTCCAGTTGAGAAAGAGCCGCTGCTGTTATACGTGGCCGCCAACTCACGAGCTGTTAGCGTGGCTATTGTGGTGGAGCGCAAGGAGGCTGGCAAGGAGCATCCGGTTCAATGGCCGGTTTACTATGTTAGTGAGGTGCTAATTGAATCCAAGCAATGATATCCACATTGGCAGAAGCTCGTATATGGGGTGTTCATAGCAAGCCGGAAGCTTAAGCATTATTTTCAGGGACATCCAATCACTATGGTTAGCTCTGCTCCTTTGGGAGACATCATTCAAAACAGGGAAGCCACTGGACGAGTCGCCAAGTGGGCGATTGAGCTTGGGTCTCATGGGTTGAAGTATGTGCCATGTACCGCGATCAAATCTCATGCACTGGTTGACTTCATTAATGACTGGACAGAGATGCAGATGCCAGAAGAAAAACCAGACAACACGTATTGGACTATTCATTTTGATGGGTCCAGACAGTTGGAAGGCTCGGGGGCTGGAGTTCTGTTAACCTCTCCGCGAGGTGACAAATTTTGTTATGTGTTACGGTTGATGTTTCCTTGCACTAACAACGCAGCAGAGTATGAAGCCTTGCTCCATGGTCTTCGAGTGGCAAAAGAGATGAGTTTGAGCCGGGTCAGATGTCTTGGCGACTAAGATCTAGTGGCTCAACAGGTATCAGGCAAGTGGGATTCCAAGGACCCTCTCATGGCGGCTTATTGCCGGGAGGTTGATAATGTTTCAGGGCATTTTAAAGGTTATCAAGTGGAGCACATTGACCGTCGAAAGAACGAAGCGACTGATGCTTTAAGCCGGTTGGGGTCTCAGCGTAAGCCGGTACCACCTAACACCTTTTTGGATGTTTTGCATAACCCGTCTGTCAAGTTGCCCACAGAAGAAGATTTAGCTGTTCCTAACCCGGAGGCGCAGTTGGTGGCGGCTCTTCATGTCATCCCAGATTGGACAGTTGCCAGCGGATGAGACCCTGGCTCGACAGATAACCCAGCGGATGAGACCCTGGCTCGACAGTCAATGACGATTTCAGATGGAGAATTATACCATCGCAGCGTCTCCGGAGCATTTCAGCGGTGTGTTTCCCCCGAAGAAGGTCAAGAAATACTTCGTGAGATCCATGAAGGCGATTGTGGTCATCACGCCGGGTCAAAATCTCTGGTGGCCAAGGCTTTTCATCACGGTTTTTACTGGTTGACGGCTCACGCTGATGCAGAGGATCTGGTCAGCAGATGTGATGGATGTCAAAAGTTTGCATGACGAGCGCATGTGCCGGCTCAAGAGCTCCGGATGATTCCAATCACTTGGCCGTTTGCGGTCTGGGGGCTTGACATGGTGGGACCTTTCAAAAGGTCTAAGGATAAAAAGACACATCTCTTAATGGCAGTTGATAAATTCACTAAGTGGGTTGAGGCGGAGCTAGTGAGTAAGTGTGACGCGGCCATGATGGTTTAGTTCATGAAAAAGGTGATCTTCCTTTTTGGTTTTCCACACAGCATTATCACTGACAATGGCTCTAATCTGTCCCAAGGGGCTATGGAGGAGTTTTGTCAACGTGAGCACATCCGGCTTGATGTTTCTTCTGTAGCTCATCCTCAATCCAATGGTCAAGCTGAAAGAGCAAATCAGGAAATTTTAAAAGGTCTCAAACCCCGGCTTATGGCTCCCTTACAGTGAACGCCGGGTTGTTGGGTAGAGGAATTACCCTCGGTGTTGTGGAGTATCAACACCACGCCTAACAGGTCTACAGGTTACACACCTTTCTTCATGGTTTATGGAGCAGAAGTAGTGTTGCCTAGTGACATCCGTCATGACTCGCCCCGTGTGGAGGCTTATGTTGAAGCTAATAATGAACAAGCCAGGCAGGATGCACTTGACTTGTTGGATGAAGAAAGAGACTTAGCAGTGGCTTGGTCAGCAATTTATCAACAGGACCTACGCCGTTATCACAGCCGCCGGGTCAAATCCGTGACTTTTCAGGAAGGTGACCTGGTGCTCCGGCTCATCCAGGATCTGTCAGATGCGCACAAGCTATCCCCACCTTGGGAAGGACCCTTTGTGGCCAGTAAGAACTTAAACAACGGGTCGTATTACCTCATTGACGTTCGAGAACACAAAGATTCACGTAAGTCGTAGGAGGAGACCCGCCGGCCATGGAACATTGCTCAACTTCGGCCATACTACACCTGAGCTACCGGCTCTCATCATGTACATACATGCTTATGGAAAAAAATTGCATGCCATCTTTTGTCCTACCCTCCCGTGGCAGCGGGGTCCTATTGGAAACTAAGGGCTATTAAGGCCTCCTTTAAATAGAGAACCGGAACAAAGCATTAGCACATAGTGAATACATGAACTCCTCAAACTATGGTCATCACCGGGAGTGGTCCCGATTATTGTCACTTCGGGGTTGCCGGATCATAACACATAGTAGGTGACTATAGACTTGCAAGATAGGATCAAGAACTCACATATATTCATGAAAACATAATAGGTTCAGATCTGAAATCATGGCACTCGGGCCCTAGTGACAAGCATTAAGCATAGCAAAGTCATAGCAACATCAATCTCAGAACATAATGGATACTAGGGATCAAACCCTAACAAAACTAACTCGATTACATGATAAATCTCATCCGACCCATCACCGTCCAGCAAGCCTACGTTGGAATTACTCACGCACGGCGGTGAGCATCATGAAATTGGTGATGGAGGATGGTTGATGATGACGACGGCGATGAATCCCCCTCTCCGGAGCCCCGAACGGACTCCAGATCAGCCCTCCCAAGAGGGTTTAGGGCTTGGCGGCGGCTCCGTATTGTAAAACACGATGATTTCTTCTCTCTCCGAAAGCAAATATATAGAGTTGGAGTTGGCGTCAGAGGGCATCCAGGGGGCCCATTAGGTAGGGGGGCGCGCGCTAGGGGGGGGGGGGCGCCCCCACCCTCGTGAGAAGGGTGTGGGCCCCCTGGTCTTCATCTTTGGCGAGGAGTTTTTATTATTTTTTCTAAGATGTTCCATGGAGTTTCAGGTCATTCCGAGAATATTTGTTTTCTGCACATAAAACAACACCATGGCAATTCTGCTGAAAACAACGTCAGTCCGGGTTAGTTCCATTAAAATCATACAAGTTAGAGTAAAAAACAAGGGCAAAAGTGTTTGGAAAAGTAGATACGACGGAGACGTATCAACTCCCCCAAGCTTAAACCCTTGCTTGTCCTCAAGCAATTCAGTTGACAAACTGAAAGAAAGAAAAACTTTTACAAACTCTGTTTGCTCTTGTTGTTGTAACTATGTCAAGCCAGCATTCAAGTTTTCAGCATAGATCATAACTAACCACATTTGCAATAATTCTCAGGTCGCATAATTACTCATATCAATAGCATAATCAACTAGCAAGTCATAATAATAAATCTC
>NC_053026.1:609930573-610063547 GCF_003073215.2 Triticum urartu | reverse complement strand
GAGTTGCTTAGGATTTCGAGGATTACGAAACGGAAAAGCAATAAAACATGATATGCAATGATGATCTAATGTATATCATTCCAAATTGAAAATTTGGGATGTTACAGTTGACTTCACCAACCTCAACAAGGCCTGCCCGCAGGATCCATTTCCGCTCCCCCGCATTGACCAGATAGTCGACTCCACCGCAGAGTGTGTCCTATTGTGCTTCCTAGATGCCTTCTCGGGCTATCACCAGATCAAGATGGTGGTAGAAGACGTGGAGAAGATGGCTTTCCTGACCCCGTGTGGAGTGTACTGATATACGTGCATGCCATTTGGGTTGCGCAACGCAGACGTGACCTTTTAGCGGCTGATGCACATCGCCTTAGGCCGGCAGCTCGGGAGGAACGCTGAAGCTTACGTCGATGACATCATGGTGAAGTCTCGTGAGGCAAGAACCCTGATACAGGACCTGGAAGAAACCTTTGCAAGCCTCAACGAAGTGGACCTACGGCACAACCCAGAGAAGTGCGTGTTTGGAGTCCCCTCAGGCAAGCTCCTGGGTTTCCTCGTGTCCCACAGGGGCATCGAGGCCAACTCGGAGAAGGTCAAGGCAGTCGAAGACATGAGCCCGCCATGGACCCTCAGAGAAATGCAGAAGCTCACCGGGCGTGTAAATGCGCTGGGGCGCTTCATCTCCAAGCTGGGGGAACGAGCGCTGCCCTTCTTCAAGCTAATGAAGAAAAAGGGCCCCTTCGAATGGACTGAAGAGGCCGACACGGCATTCCAAGACCTCAAGAGGTACCTTACCAGCCCACCAGTGATGGTAGCTCCGCGTCCTCGGGAGCCCCTGGTGCTCTACCTCGCGGCCACCCCCTACTCCGCTAGCACGGCCCTGTTGGCGGTCAGGGAGGAGCGTTGTGCCAAGGCCGCATCGACCGTCCGAACTGAAGCAAAGAAGAGCCAGGAGGGCCTCGCGAAGGCCGCAACCACAGCCGAAAAGGAACAGCCGCAGCAGGAGAACGCACCCGGAGCAGGAGAGGCCTCTTCAGGCGACCAAGCGCTGGGGGCTCCGTCGTCTCAAGAGACGCCTCGACCTCTGGAGGACGCAAGCTGCGCCAGCACCCTCAACCTCGTCGAGCATCGCGTGTACTTCGTTAGCACGGTTCTACGGGACGCAAGGGCACGGTACCCCATGCCTCAGAAACTCCTCCTTGCGCTACTAGTGGCCTCACGCAAGTTGCGCCACTACTTCCAAGGCCAACCCATTAAAGTCGTCTCAGCATACCCCTTGGAAAGAGTACTCAGGAGCCCCAACTCAGCTAGGAGGGTTGCTGAATGGAACATTGAACTATAGGCATTTCAGTTGGAATTCAGTACGACCAGAGTCATCAAGGGAGCCACACTTACGGGTCTCGAGGCAGGCGAAGACCGATCACTTTCCCCGAGAAGTGAAGCACCGGACGGCTGGGTCATGTACTTCGATGGGGCGTTCTCCCGACACGGTGCGGGAGCTGGCGCAGTGCTCGTATCCCCTACCCAGGACAAACTCTACTACGCCGTACAACTCTGCTTCCAGCACGGAGAAAAGGTCTCCAACAACATAGCGAAGTATGAAGGCCTAATAGCAGGCTTGAAGGCCGTAATTGCCTTAGGGGTAAAGCGCCTCATCATCAAGGGCGATTCGTAGCTCCTCGTCAACTTCTCCAACAAGATATACGAGCCAAAGGACGAGCACATGGAAGCCTACCTCGCTGAGGTTCGCAAGATGGAGAGGCAGTTCTGGGGGCTGGAGTCGCAGCATGTGCCTCGCGGCACCAATCAGGAGGCTGACGACATTTCCAAGAGGGCATCCAGGCGGCTGCCTCAGGAGCCTGGCGTCTTCGAGGAGCGGCTCTTCAAACCCTCGAAGGTAAAAACCAACCATAGCATTAAAGCATCAAGTCCCCTTTATCCCATACGCAAACAACCTACTTACTCGGGCGTGTGCTTCTGTCACTCACGCCACCGACCATAAGCAAATCATAAGCATATTGCAAACCCTAAAGCGGGAATCCCTCACGATTGCGCGACACGGAGAGCACCATAGGACAGCACCCATAATAAAACATACAACTCAAACCAATCACGATCATCAAATAGCCATTAGGACAAAACAGATCTACTCAAACATCATAGGATAGCCATACATCATTGGCAAATAATATATAGCGTTGAGCACCATGTTTAAGTAGAGATTACAACGGGTAAGAGAGAGGTCACACCGCTTCATAGAGGGGGGAAGAGTTGGTGATGATGGCGGTGAAGTTGTTGGTGAAGATGACGATGATGATGATGGCCCCCGGCAGCACTCCGGCACCACCGGAAGCAAGGGGGATAGGGCCCCCCTTCTTCTTCTTCTTCCTTGACCTCCTCCCTAGATGGGAGAAGGGTTTCCCCTCTGGTCCTTGGCTCCCATGGCGTGGGAGGGGCGAGAGCCCCTCCGAGATTGGATCTATCTCTCTGCCTCTCTCTGTTTCTGCGTTCTCCTCTGGCTCTGTTTCACCGTTTCGTATATATATGGAGATCCATAACTCCGATTGGCCTGAAACCTTCGCCGTGATTTTTTTCGAATATTAGCTTTCTTGCGGCAAAAGAAGAGCGTCAACCGCCTTACGGTGGGCTCACGAGGGTAGGGGCGCGCCCTAAGGGGGGGGCGCCCCCTGCCTCGTGACCACCTCGGGCACTAGTTCGCGTTGATTTTCCTTCCGAATTTTCCATATTTTCGAAAAATAAGCTCCGTCCGTTTTTATCCCATTTGGACTCCGTTTGATATGGATATTCCGCGAAAGCAAAAACATGCAACAGACAGGAACTTGCACTGGGCACTGGATCAATATGTTAGTCCCAAAAATAGTATAAAAAGTTGCCAAAAGTATATGAAAGTTCAATAATATTGGCATGGAACAATCAAAAATTATAGATACGACGGAGACGTATCAGCATCCCCAAGCTTAATTCCTGCTCGTCCTCGAGTAGGTAAATGATAAAAAAGATAATTTTTGATGTGGAATGCTACCTAGCATAATCTTGGTCATATGTCTAATCATGGCATGAATATTAAGACACGAGTGATTCAAAGCAATAGTCTATCATTTGATATAAAAACAATAATACTTCAAGCCCACTAACCAAGCATCATGGTCCTCTCAAATAACATTAGGCAAAGAAGCTCATCCCCTACAAAATCATATAGTTTGGCCCATGCTTCATTTTTTGTCACACAAAATGCTCCATTCATGCACAAACCCCGATGAAAAGTTGAGCAATTGGTTCATACTTTTACACGCGCTTCAGCCTTTTCAACCTCACGCAATACATGAGCGCAAGCCATGGATATAGAACTATGGGTGAAATATAATATGATGATGGAGGTTTGTGTGAGAAGACAAAAAGGAGGAAGTCTCACATCGATGCGGCTAAATCAGGGCTATGAAGATGCCATCAATTGATGTCAATGTGAGGAGTAAGGGATTGCATGCAAACAAATGCACTAGAGCTATAAGTATAATGAAAGGCTCAAAACAGAAAACTAAAGTGCGTGTGCATCCAACTTGCTTTCTCATGAAGACCTGGGCATTTGAGGAAGCCCAATCGTTGGAATATACGAGCCAAGTTCTATAATGAAAATTTTCCACTAGTATATGAAAGTGATAACTCAAGAGACTCTTCTATATGAGAACAATGGTGCTACTTCTGAAGGCACAAGTGTGGTAAAAGGATAGTAACATTACCCCTTCTCTCTTTTTCTCTCATTTTTTGTTATCTCATTTTTTTTCCTTTTTTTTGTTTTTGGTGGGCTTTTGGCCTCTTTTTTCTATTTTTTCAGATTCTTGGACTCTTTTATTTTGATAACCTCACATGGGAATGTCCTAATAATGATGATCATCACACTTTTATTTACTTACAACTCAATATTACAACTCGATTCTAGAACAAAGATATGACTCTATATGAATGCCTCCGGCGGTGTACCGGGATGTGCAATGATCTAGCGTAGCAATGACATCAAAAAACGGACAAGCCATGAAAACATCATGCTAGCTATCTTACGATCATGCAAAGCAATATGACAATAAATGCTCAAGTCATGTATATGATGATGATGGAAGTTGCATGGCAATATATCTCGGAATGGCTATGGAAATGCCATGATAGGTAGGTATGGTGGCTGTTTTGAGGAAGATATAAGGAGGCTTATGTGTGATAGAGCATATCGTACGGGGTTTGGATGCACCGGCGAAGTTTGCACCAACTCTCGAGGTGAGAAAGGGCAATGCACGGTACCGAAGAGGCTAGCAATGATGGAAGGGTGAGAGTGCGTATAATCCATGGACTCACATTAGTCATAAAGAACTCATATACTTATTGCAAAAGTTTATTAGCCCTCGAAGCAAAGTACTACTACGCATGCCCCTAGGGGGATAGATTGGTAGGAAAAGACCATCGCTCGTCCCCGACCGCCACTCATAAGGAAACAATCAAAGAACACCCCATGCTTCAAATTTGTCACACAACGTTACCATACGTGCATGCTACGGGACTTGCAAACCTCAACACAAGTATTTCTCAATTTCACAATTACTCAACTAGCACGACTCTAATATCACCACCTTTATATCGCAAAACTATTGCAAGGAATCAAACATATCATATTCAGTGATCTACAAGTTTTATGTAGGATTTTATGACTAACCATGTGAATGACCAATTCCTGTCATCTCTCTAAATAGATATAAGTGAAGCAAGAGAGTTTAATTCTTTCTACAAAAGATATGCCCACGCTCTAACAAATATAAGTGAAGCAAAAGAGCATTCTACAAATGGCGGTTTTCTATGTGAAGAGAAACAGGCAATCCAAACTTCAAATGATATAAGTGAAGCACATGAAGCATTCTATAAAGCCATACTCAAAAGATATAAGTGAAGTGCAATGAGCATTCTATAAATCAACCAAGGACTATCTCATACCAGCATGGTGCATAAAAGAAAAGTGAAAACTAAATGCAAAAGACGCTCCAAGATTTGCACATATCACATGAACGAAACGAATCCGAAAACATACTGATACTTGTTGAAGAAAGATGGGATGCCTTCCGGGGCATCCCCAAGCTTAGGCTTGAGTCTCCTTGAATATTTACTTGGGGTGCCTTGGATCCCCAAGCTTGAGCTCTTGCCTCTCCTCCTTCTCCTCACATCGAGACCTCCTCGATCTTCGAACACTTCATCCACACAAAACTCAACAGAAAGCTCGGTAAGATCCGTTAGTATAATAAAGCAAATCACTACTCTAAGTACTGTTTCAAACCAATTCATATTTTGTTTTTTGCATTGTATCTACTGTAATATAACTTTTCCATGGCTTAATCCACTGATAGAATATAGTTTCATCAAAACAAGCAAACTATGCATCAAAAACAGAATCTGTCTTAAACAGGACAGTCTGTAGTAATCTGAACATTCACCATACTATGGTACTCCAAAAATTCTGCCAAAATTAGGAAAAATAAACAATTTGTATAGAAAGACAGTGCAAAAAGTTTCAGAACCATTTGACGTTCCAGTAAAAATGTAAAATCGCGCACTACAGCCAAAGTTTTTTGCACCGCACAAACCAACAAGCAATGTAAACATCCTAAAGGCAAATCTTGGCACATTATTTTATATAATACAATGGAATTGTATAAGGGGATAATTATTTTGTTGAAAGTTTCTGTAATTAAGTGTAACATCCCAAAATTCTAAATTTTGGAATGTTACAATAAATAGATAGATTTGATTGATTGTTTGATTGATTGACTGATTGAGTGAAATTCGAAACTTTTGAAAGTTAAATGAGAGGGAATAAAAGGACTTTCCCAAACTTTCATTTTGCATTTTGATCTCCATGAATTCAAATTCTTTTCAAATACAAAACCCTCGAGAGAAGATGACATGACTTCTTCCATTTAAATAAATGAAAAGGGTTTTGAAAAGATTTGAATTTTATTTGGAAATATTTCAAATTCAGAAACTTTAAGCAACTCAATGATTTTCACGAGAGGAGATAAAATGACTTCTTCAAATTATGAAATATGAGTTGGGAGTTTCAAGGATCAAATTCAAAGTCCTTTTGAAATTATTTTCAATTTGGAATTGTTTGAGTTTTATTCAAATTATTTTTCTCCAAAAATAAAATATATGGAAAATAGGGTAACATGATTCCCTACATTAGAAAATTGGAGAAAAATTAATTTGAAATCATTTTGGTATTTTTAAAATGATTTTTGTTGGATTTTAATAGACCAGTAGCACTCTTTGCTATATCTGAATTTGTATGAATTTTATTTGACTCTAGAAAAATGTTCACGTTGTAGAAATCTTTTTCTAAAAATTTTGATATATTATATGCCTATATAACATATTTGTTTTATTCTGTTCTTTTGTTATCTGTGAATTTTTTTTAAAAAAATCCCTCCGCCGAACTGGGCCGGCCCAGCTAGCCAGCCAGGCCCAGCCCAGCGCCCGCCCCGCTCGTCCCCGAGCTCGGGCGGACTCCCGCACTCGCACGGCGACGCGCCGCCGTCCTGCACCAGGACTCCGCCGCCGCCTCGCTTTGCCCCTTCTCCACGCCACCGCCGCCTCCTCCCCTCCTATAAAGTGCGCCCGCCGCCCTCTCTCTCCCTCGCGTCTCGCGCCGCCACCGCACTTTGCGCTCGCGGAACTATGCCGCCGCCGCCTCGCCGCTGCACCACCACCACCGCTCGCCTGCGCCGCCACCCGCGCCTTTGCCCCGGCCCGAAGCGAGCCGCCGCGTAGGAGCCACCTCGCCTCGCCTCGCATCTCGCCCACGCTGCCGCGCCGCTGACGCCGCCGCCGCCGCTGCAAGCTCCGCTGCCTCGCAGTGCCGCCGCCGCTGCCGCATCTCGTCGCCGGAACCACCGCCCCAATTAACCGCCGACCCGCCGCCGTGAACAGGTAAAAGAACCGCCCCGGTTTGGCTGGTTTTATTTTTTTAGTTTCGGTTTTCTTAGATCCCGGTTTATTTATTTAGGTTAGTTACTTAGAGATCGTTCGTTCGTTTAGGTCTTTCAGTGAACGCGTTCATTAGGTTATATCTGTTTAGCGAACGTTCACTATTTAGTCTTTTTCTTTTATTTTAGTTTTCTGCCAGGGACCTGTTCGCTAGGTTTTATTTTAATAGATTGGCCCCTGGTTTTCAAACGACCGCATCTTTTTACTCGTTCATCCAAATTAGATGAAACCAATGCCCACTTTCTCGTTACAATCTCCTCTATCAGTAAATCAACTCAAAAATGTTTTTGAAAAATTTAAAATTTGAATTAGACCAGATTTGAATTCAAACTTTGTTTGATCATAACTTGAGTTTCGTAGCTCCGTTTGAGTTGATTGTTTTTGCAAATCGAAGTTCTTGACCTAAACTTTCTGATAAGGACAAATTCACATAATTTTGGTACTGTTAGAAATTTATTTTATGTTGCAAGAGTTATTTGCTTGGTTTTGATGTTTTTCGAATCGTCTTCTTTGTTCTTTCTGATCTTTTAAGTGATTGCTTATGTGTGGTTACTATTGTTTGCTTACAATAGATTGACCGGAGTGTGGCGAGTAGAACTATCAAGAGTTATGAGTGTGAATCATCTTCATCCACATTGCAGGCAAGTTCACACTTTGATCATATCCCTTTTATCACCCAGTTTTTATGCATTAGTTCCAATCCTCAAACATTGCATGATTAGGATGTCATTAACATGTGGGTATTGGGAAGTAGTTGATGAGGTAGGAACCTATTGCCCTGTATTCAAACCTTGGGAGTTACTATTACGTTATGCTTATAGTGCCATGCCATGCTCGTAGACGTGGATTGGGTTTTGAAAGTATTCATGACAGATGTGAGATTGTTAATTAATGGTTTACTTAAGGTGGCAACTTAAACACACATCTGGGTGGATTGAGGTACCTGGGTATTCCAGGATTGCCTATCTAGGCACCTGGGTAGACCAGGATTGCCTATTTTTTTATGGACCGCCACCCAGGCCCAAAGGGATCATGAGATTTTTCATACTAGAAACTTCCATGTGCAGCCACAAGCTATTATGGGCTCTAGCATAGTTGATTAAGTCGTGCGAACTCTTACAGGGTAGACTAGTAGATGTAGGGGAAAGTAGGTGTAACAGTCTATCCATCGTAAGGTGCTAGCGCTTCTAAAAGACTATGTCTCGGTCATCCGTTTCTCACACACCATGTAGTGCGAGAAACCAAACGGAGGCGATCGAGTCTTGTGGGGAAAAGTGCGCAAACCTCTGTAGAGTGTATAAACTAATCATGATTAGCCGTGTCCCCGGTTATGGACATCTTGAGTATCTAGTACCTGGATTATCATGTGAATCTCATCATGTTACTTTAAATTAAGTTTGTTGGGTTTAATGATGTTACTTAATTGGGATTGTGAATGCTGTCAACCATTCTCAATGTTTAACAACCACCATGATAGTTAAATAAAATTTATTCCTTTGTAGTAGGGAAAAATTGGCTTTTCGCAAAAACATATAACCATAGAGCTTTTCCACCAGCCATATATGCATGTAGTGATAGCCATTGTTTCATCATTCTCTATGGTGTGAATTTGCCAGTACATTCAATGTACTGACCCTTTGTGGCTGCAACGTCTCATGTTGCAGGATTATCTTACGACGAGTAAGTGGTACATTAGGGTTACGATTTCTACACTCAACTTTTCCATTGGTGTTGATGGGAATCTACAACCTTGTTACTTCCGCTATTTTGGATTGAGGTAATAGTATTTACGTTACCGTTACATGTGATTTACCTCTGTTATAAATCCTCGAGTACTGTGTGTGTCAGCATACCGATCCAGGGATGACACTTAAGCATAGAGACTTGACCGTCTGAGGTCGGGTCGCTCCAAGATGGTATCAGAGCACATGTTGACTGTAGGACGTGACCCTAGAAACTAGCAAGCCCATAGCAAAGATTTTTCTCTACAACTTTCCCTTTCAAAAAGATCTTTTACCTCTCTTCTCTTCTGAGCTTATTCAAATATTCCCTTTAGTGAGACCATACCCCTTTCCCCTTTTGACCACACGAAGTTTCGGCTGATGAGACCACTTCAAGAAGTACAAGATATCGGATAACTGAGACCATTCGGAATGAAGAGGATTTTACCATACATTATAATAATGGAAACTGCAATGGTTGAAGACTCCAAAGACTAGGAGAATTTGAAGGCCCTGTACAATTTCTAGATTTGTATGACCTAGGAAGGCACCCCTTATGGAACTTGGTAGACTATGGAAGCTGTCAATACCCGAGATCAAGATGTATTGGAGAAAGACCGGAACATGGAGAGCTGAGAACTCAAAGTTTTGTCAAGAAAACCCTAAGGCAGGAGATATCAACTATGGAAGATAGCTCATGGCAATGACAATGACAGAAACACGGTTATCCATGATGTTATCTCCCGCTTATGCTATTGTCACCATGCTGAGTTAAGCATGCATATGCATGGAAGGATTGGATGGTAGAAGGCTGATGGAGCATCTATCAGCAAGAGGTGAAGTTTTAACCTTAGCTAGTGTATCACCAGGATCTGGAGTGTTACATCAAGAAGTTAAGATGGACCTTCAGGAAGCCGTATTTTGACAAGGAGCATTTCATGGAGAACTTAGGTCCAAGAAGCTGAAGTAGCCAAGCTGGAGGAGCTACAACCTCGAGATACCGGAGATTTGTCAGGAACTGAAGGACAGTATGATCATGGCTCATGCCAAGGATGTTGAAACCCAGAAGTTAGAAATGCAGCTCCAGAATACTAAAGGACGTCTCAAGAGACCTCGCGTCAACAGAGTTGATCTGGCAAAAGAACTTGAGAAGAAAAGCATGATCGGAAGAAGCCATTGGAGGCATGAACAAGGCTCGTAGAGTTAGACGACATTGAAGATTTATTGACCTTTAGAAGACCAAACCCCTGTCCTATACCTACGTTAGATGCGACGATTGTGAGCTGTCGTTTGTTTGATGTTTTTCGACAGCCACAACAAAAATCTGTATTTTCAAAACTGTTGTTTGCATTGTGTGTATCCCTCTCTATCTCTCTTATCTCACCCCAAACTCATGGACCCAATAGAGGATGAATGAAGATGAGCTTGTACTCTCTAGACTGATGAGTCAGTTGGAGATGGACCGATGGATTCAGAACATGGAGGATCACATGAAGAATAATCCTGTAGTCGGAAAGGATATGACCCAACATGCTCTTCAGTGCCTTGAAAGAGGTGCTACTACTTGGTGGAGAACGTACCAAACCATCAATGGATGGCAAGGAGTAACCACTTGGAAAGAATTTAAGTTGACTTTGCCAAAGACTCGGTTTGTGTCCCAGAATTTGAAGCCTTATGGAAAGGATATGAAGAAACCTTGTGCATGCAAGATTTGTGGAGAAATCGGACCCACCCATAAAGAACACAAGGATGAATGCCCTAATTGTGAAGGAAGTCACCCAGTTGAAGAATGCCCAATTAGGCAGATTACTTGTTTCTTGTGTGAAGGGACTACCCACTATCCTGCTCAGAGTCACATTTACCCCATGGTACAACGAACCATCCAGCAGAAGAAAGAAGTAAAGAAAGGAGCCCTTATGGAAATTTTAGAAGAACCCGTGATGAAGGAAGATGTGGAGGACACACCTAAAAAGGACCCGAGTAAACCCTGCACTAAGTCTTGCTATTCATGTGGAGAAGAAGGTCACATCTCCCAAAATTGTTTGAACGGGGATCTAATAGAATTCCCGACAGAGGAAGTAGAGTATGACCCACAAGAAATAGAAGCCCTAATTGGAATGGAAAAGTCCAGAAAGAGAAGCAGAGTGGATTCCAGGAAGGATCTGAGTCATATCACATGTTATAGGTGCAAGGAGTCAGGGCACTACCTCAACAGTTGCCCAAAAAGGAAACCTCGATACTTGCCAGAAGTAATATGTTTTAGTTGTAACGGAGCAGGGCACTTTGCCAGAGAATGCCCCAAGGAGAAGGAAACTTGTGCTAGATAGTTGAGTTTGCAACAAAATAAAGGGAGTAGTAGAAGTGAGAACATTTTCTTTTATATTGAGGTGTTGAGTTGAGACAGGTAATGGAAAAGCGAGAGATCGTAATCATTTGAGGATGAATAAAGTTAGCATCGTTGGTACTGATATGGATTTTATGAGTTGTTACCCTATGAAGAAGAATTTTGACCAATTTTGAGGATATGAGAAATATGGTCTATGGAAGATTTGTGCATTTTAAGGGTGGTAGTACCCTGTAAGAACCCTTGACCCCTGGAAAAGATAAGGATACTCCACTGAGTGGATTTCAGACAAAATGAATACGAGTTTTGTCTCGATATGTGTGATACCCCAAGAGTGTGTGGGATGAAGTTGGAGACCATCAGTTGTTTGGACCAAATGTGATCAAGGAGTCAGAAGAGAATGTTAAGTTGATTCGAGGTAGACTGAAGGTAGCTCAGTCCAGGCAGAAGAGTTATGTAGACTCAAAAACTCAAGAAGGTAGTCTATGAAATTGGAGACAGAGCATGTCTTCGTGTGTCCCCTCTGTGAGGAGTTAAACGAATTGGAGTTAAGGGAAAGTTAGCCCCGGGATTTGTAGGACCATACCGAGTTTTGGAGCGTATGGGAGAAGTGGCCAACAAGTTGGAGTCATCCGAAGGACTATCAGGAGTTCATGATGTGTTTCACGTTTCCCAGTTGAAGAAGTGCCATGCAGAGATGGCCAATATTCCCCTGTAAGGACGCTTGACCCTGGAAAGGATAATGATGTTCCACGAAGTGGAATATGGACTTCATAAGTATAAGTTTTTATCTCGGTATGAGGGATATCCCACGAGGATGAAGAGATAAATTACTATTGGACATAAAGGAGGTATGATGCCGGAAATATGGATCAATGGAAACTCCATGATGAGTCTGAGTAATCATGTCTTAGTTTGGTGCCAATAGAAGGAAGGAAGACAGTACAATTGGATGGATTTAAGAATACTAGGAAGTTGGAAGTTGGAACAATGATCAGTTGCCCAATGATAAGTTCAAGGACTACAAGTGATGAGATGGGCCATAACCCACCGGTCCCAGGACCTGCCAAGAAGCAAGCACACTCTTGCTGAAGGAAAAACCCTAGACGAAGTTACGATTTTATCGATAAGACGATTTTATAGGAGTAACGCAAAACCTGAGAGTTGTTAAGGAACGATAGATGTTTGTTTGGCTTGCAGAATAAATGGATTTTTCCGAATGCAGTTCCTGGACAAGAGAAATTCTGCAATGCTTGTGAGGATGACCGAGTGTTAGAATGCGAGATTCGCTAAACCGTATACAGGGTAATGATTTGGGTGCGGGATGGATTGATCACCATACCGACTTACTCTTATTGTTCGCCTTGTTATATGGGATGGTAAATCTGAGTAACTTACCTATAGTAGAGCGCCGATGATCAAAACCTTGCTTAAAACTTAGAATGGTATAAGTATTTTTCCTTGTACAAGGCAGCTTTTGCCAACCGTAGGTTATACGGTGAGGATCAACCAGACCCATTTCCTGCAGGAGAAACCATAAATTGTTGACCACCATGATATATCGATAGTTGTTTAGTTTTGGCGCCAGACCCGTCAGCTAAGAAGACCCAATCTCGGAATAACATTACCAAGATGAAAGGACAAAAGAATTGAGGAAAAGGTTATGCCACTACCGGAAGAGCCCGGATAAGGAATTATCCTAAAGATCCAAGAAGACCGACACTGTTAACAATAAAAATGGAGTATATGATTTTTGATGGAACCGTAACCATGCTTCTAAGGGTGGTAGCACCCCAGACCCCGGAGACGATTGATGAAATTATGAAGAGACCCCGAACCTAACCTATTTCTTTCTAGCCTCTCCGAATCTCGAGGACGAGATTCATTTTAAGGGTGGTAGGTTTGTAACATCCCAAAATTCTAAATTTTGGAATGTTATAATAAATAGATAGATTGATTGATTGTTTGATTGTTGTGAGATTGATTGAGTGAAATTCGAAACTTTTGAAAGTTAAATGAGAGGGAATAAAAGGACTTTCCCAAACTTTCACCTTTTTCTTTTGATCACCGTGAATTCAAATTCTTTTCAAATACAAAACCCTAGAGAGAAGATGACATGACTTCTTCCATTATTTAAATGACAAGGGGTGTTGAAAATATTTGAATTTCATTTGGAAAATATTTCCAATTCAGAAACTTTAAGCAACTCAATGATTTTCACGAGAGGAGATAAAATGACTTCTTCAAATTATGAAATATGAGTTGGGAGTTTCAAGGATCAAAATTCAAAGTCCTTTTGAAATTATTTTCAATTTGGAATTGTTTGAGTTTTATTCAAATTGTTTTTCTCCAAAAATAAAATATATGGAAAATAGGGTAACATGATTCCCTACATTAGAAAATTGGAGAAAAATTAATTTGAAATCATTTTGGTATTTTTTAAAATGATTTTGCTGGATTTTAATAGACCAGTAGCACTCTTTGATTTATCTGAGTTTGTGAGGATTTTATTTGGCATATTAAAAATGTTCATGTCGTAGAAAATCTTTTTCTGAAAATTTTGATATAGTATATGCCTATATAATACTATTTTTATTTCTGTTTGTTTTTATTTGTTTTGTTTGTCTGGAAAAAAAATTCTTTAAAAAAAATTCCCCGACTGGGCCGGCCCAGCTAGCCAGCCAGGCCCAGCCCGGCCGCCGTCGTCCCTGACAGGGACTCCTCATGAGTCCATGTCACTGCCGCTGCTCGCCGTGGCCAACCCGGCCACCTCCGCGTCGCCTTGCCCCTCCTACCATAAATACCGGGCACCTGGGCCCCTTGGACCCCGATCCGCCGCTCCGCCGCTTCGCCTCCTCGCCTCGTGCCGCCGCCGCTCCTCGACTCGCCGCAACCGCCGCCGCCGGCGAGACCTGCTGCAGCCGCGCCTCGCCGCCGCCGCCTGCTGCTCGCCGCCGCACTCCGCCCTGCACCGCGCCGCCCCGCGTAGCTGCAGCCGTCGCCCGTCGCTGCCGTCACCGCCCCAACGCCGGAGCCGCGCCGCACCTCGCCAGAATCCGTTCGCCGCCGCTGCCGGTTTTCGGCGTAAACCGCAATCAAACCGGTACTAAACCGCCGAACCGCCCGGTTCTCCATTTTTTATTAGTTTAGGTTTTCTCTTTTAAAACCGATCGGTTTTTCTTTTAGTCTAGATTATCTAACGAACGTTCGTCGTTTAGATTTCTGTAGTGAGCGTTCTCTCGATAGATTTTTCCCTTTTCTTATTAAATTCGGCCAGGGACCTATATGTGAGGATTTTCTTTACAGATTAGTCCCTGTTCATCAATCGATCACTACTTTTTACCCGTTTATCCAAATCCAACGAAACCAACGCCCACGTCTTCGTTATGATCTCCTCTATCCAGTAAATCAACTCAGACATGTTTTTGAAAAATTTAAAATTTGAATTAGACCGGATGTGAATTCAAACTTCGTTTGATCATAACTTGAGTTTCGTAGCTCCGTTTGAGTTGATTCTTTTTGCAAATCGAAGCTCTTGACCTAAACTTTATGATAAGGTCAAATTCACATAATTTTGCTACTGTTAGAAATTTGTTTTATGTTGCAAGAGTTATTTGCTTGGTTTTGATGTTTTCCGAATCGTCTTCTTCGTTCTTTCTGATCTTTTGATTGATTGCTTATGTGTGGTTACTATTGTTTGCTTACGATAGATTGAACGGAGTGTGACGAGTAGAACTATCAAGAGTTATGAGTGTGAATCATCTTCATCCCCATTGCAGGCAAGTGCACACTTTGATCATATCCCTTTTATCACCCAATTTTTATGCATTAGTTCCAATCCTCAAACATTGCATGATTAGGATGTCATTAACATGTGGGTATTGGGAAGTAGTTGATGAGGTAGGAACCTATTGCCCTGTATTCAAACCTTGGGAGTTACTATTACATTATGCTTATAGTGCCATGCCATGCTCGTAGACGTGTATTGGGTTTTGAGAGTATTCATGATAGATGTGAGATTGTTAATTAATGGTTTACTTAAGGTGGCAACTTAAACACACATCTGGGTGGATTGAGGTACCTGGGTATTCCAGTATTGCCTGTCTAGGCACCTGGGTAGACCAGGATTGCCTGTTTTTTTATGGACCGCCACCCAGGCCCAAAGGGATCATGAGATTTTTCATACTAGAAACTTCCGTGTGCAGCCACAAGCTATTATGGGCTCTAGCATAGTTGATTAAGTCATGCGAACTCTTACAGGGTAGACTAGAAGATGTAGGGGAAAGTAGGTGTAACAGTCTATCCATCGTAAGGTGCTAGCGCTTCTGAAAGACTATGTCTCGGTCATCCATTTCTCAAACACCATGTAGTGCGAGAAACCAAACGGAGGCGATCGAGTATTGTGGGGAAAAGTGCGCAAACCTCTGCAGAGTGTATAAACTAATCATGATTAGCCGTGTCCCCGGTTATGGACATCTTGAGTATCTAGTACCTGGATTATCATGTGAATCTCATCATGTTACTTTAAGTTAAGTTTGTTGGGTTTAATGATGTTACTTAATTGGGATTGAGAATCCTGTCAACCATTCTCAATGTTTAACAACCACCATGATAGTTAAATAAAATTTATTCCTTTGTAGTAGGGAAAAATTGGCTTTTCGCAAAAACATATAACCATAGAGCTTTTCCACTAGCCATATATGCATGTAGTGATAGCCATTGTTCATCATTCTCTATGGTGTGAATTTGCCAGTACATTCAATGTACTGACCCTTTGTGGCTGCAACGTCTCATGTTGCAGGATTATCTTACGACGAGTAAGTTGTACGTTAGGGTTACGATTTCTACACTCAACTTTTCCATTGGTGTTGATGGGAATCTACAACCTTGTTACTTCCGCTATTTTGGATTGAGGTAATAGTATTTACGTTACCGTTACATGTGATTTACCTCTGTTATAAATCCTCGAGTACTGTGTGTGTCAGCATACCGATCCAGGGATGACACTTAAGCATAGAGACTTGACCGTCTGAGGTCGGGTCGCTACAAAACTGCACCGGTATCAAATACCCAGGAGCTACTACGAGCGCTGGTAAGGTACACATCAATAACATATATATCACATATACCTTTGGTGTTGCCGGCCTTCTTTTCCGCTAAGTACTTGGGGCAGTTCCGCTTCTAGTGACCGTTTCCCTTGCAATAAAAGCACTCAGTCTCAGGCTTGGGTCCATTCTTTGACTTCTTCCCGGCAGCTTGCTTACCGGGCGCGACAACTCCCTTGCCGTCCTTCTTGAAGTTCTTTTTACCCTTGCCTTTCTTGAACTTAGTGGTTTTATTCACCATCAACACTTGATGTTCCTTTTTGATTTCCACCTCCGCTGATTTCAGCATTGAATATACCTCGGGAATGGTCTTTTCCATCCCCTGCGTATTGAAGTTCATCACAAAGCTCTTGTAGCTAGGTGGGAGCGACTCGGGAGATTAACTCCCAGCTGAGACAAGCGGTTATGCAACCCAGACATTTTGAGTATGTGCTCACTGACAGAACTGTTCTCCTCCATCTTACAACTGTAGAACTTGTCGGAGACTTCATATCTCTCGACCCGGGCGTGAGCTTGGAAAACCATTTTCAGCTCTTGGAACATCTCATATGCTCCGTGTCGCTCAAAACGCTTTTGGAGCCCCGGTTCTAAGCTGTAAAGCATGCCGCACTGAACCAGGGAGTACTCATCACTACGTGTCTGCCAAGCGTTCATAACGTCTTGTTCTGCAGGGAAAACAGGTGCTTCACCTAGCGGTGCATCAAGGACATATGCTTTCCTGGTAGCTATGAGGATAATCCTCAGGTTACGGACCCAGTCCGTGTAGTTGCTGCCATCGTCTTTCAGCTTGGTTTTCTCTAGGAACGCGTTGAAGTTGAGGGCAACATTAGCGTGGGCCATTTGATCTACAAGACATATTGCAAAGATTTTAGACTATGTTCATGATAATTAAGTTCATCTAATCAAATTATTAATGAACTCCCACTCAGATAGACATCCCTCTAGTCATCTAAGTGATACATGATCCGAGTCAACTAGGCCGTGTCCGATCATCACGTGAGACAGACTAGTCATCATCGGTGAACATTTTCATGTTGATCGTATCTTCTATATGACTCATGTTCGACCTTTCAGTCTTCCGTATTCCAAGACCATGTCTGTACATGCCAGGCTCGTCAAGTCAACCTAAGTGTATTGCGTGTGTAAATCTGGCTTACACTCGTTGTATGCGAACGTTAGAACCTATCACACCCGATCATCACGTGGTGCCTCGGAACAACGAACCTTAGCAACGGTGCACAGTTAGGGGGAACACTTTCTTGGAATCATTGCGAGGGATCATCTTATTTATGCTACCGTCGTTCTAAGCAAATAAGATGTAAAACATGATAAACATCAGATTCAATAAAATAGTGACATGATATGGCCAATATCATTTTGCTCCTTTTGATCTCCATCTTCGGGGCGCCATGATCATCGTCGTCACCGGCATGACACCATGATCTCCATCATCATGATCTCCATCATCGTGTCTTCATGAAGTTGTCTCATCAATCATTACTTCTACTACTATAGCTAACGGTTAGCGATAAAGTAAAGTAATTACATGACGTTTATGTTGACACGCAGGTCATAAATAAATTAAGACAACTCCTATGGCTCCTGTCGGTTGTCATACTCATCGACATGCAAGTCGTGATTCCTATTACAAGAACATGATCAATCTCATACATCACATATATCATTCATCACATCCTTTCGGCCATATCACATCAGACGGCACATGCTGCAAAAACAAGTTAGACGTCCTCTAATTGTTGTTACAAGTTTTTTTACGTGGCTGCTATAGGTTTCTAGCAAGAACGTTTCTTACCTCCGCCAAAACCACAACGTGATATGCCAATTTCTATTTACCCTTCATAAGGACCCTTTTCATCGAATCCGATCCGACTACAGTGGGAGAGACAGACACCCGCTAGCCACCTTATGCAACTTGTGCATGTTAGTCGGTGGAACCTGTCTCACGTAAGCGTACGTGTAAGGTCGGTCCGGGCCACTTCATCCCACGATGCCACCGAATCAAGATAATACTAGTAACGGCAAGTAAATTGACAAAATCAACGCCCACAACAACTTGTGTTCTACTCGTGCATAGAAACTACGCATAGACCTAGCTCATGATGCCACTGTTGGGGAACGTAGCAGAATTTTAAAATTTTCTACGCATCACCAAGATCAATCTATGGAGTCATCTAGCAACGAGGGAGAGGGGAGTGCATCTACATACCCTTGTAGATCGCTAGCGGAAGCGTTCAAGAGAACGGGGTTGATGGAGTCGTACTCATCGTGATCCAAATCACCGATGACCGAGCGCCGAATGGACGGCACCTCCGCGTTCAACACATGTACGGTTGGGAGAGACGTCTCCTCCTTCTTGATCCAGCAAGGGAAGGATAGGTTGATGGAGATCCAGTAGCATGACGGCGTGGTGGTGGAAGTAGCAAGATCCCGGCAGGGCTTCGCCAAGCGCAAGCGGGGAGGAGGAGGTGTCACGGGAGGGAGGGAGGCGCGAGGGACTTGGGTGCGACTGCCCTCCCTCCCCTCCACTATATATAGGGGGCCTGGGGGGGCGCCGCCCCCTACAGATCCCATCTAAGGGGAGGGGGCGGCGGCCTAGGGGTGGCTTGGCCCCCAAGGCAGGTGGAGGCGCCCCCACCCCCCTTAGGGTTTCCAACCCTAGCGCAAGGGAGGCCCAAGGGGGGCGCACAAGCCTACCAGGGGCTGGTTCCCTTCCCACTTCAGCCCATGGGCCCTCCGGGATAGGTGGCCCCACCCGGTGGACCCCCGGGACCCTTCCGGTGGTCCCGGTAAAATACCGGTGACCCCCGAAACTTTCCCGGTGGCCAAAACTGGACTTCCTATATATAAATCTTTACCTCCGGACCATTCCGGAACTCCTCGTGACATCCGGAATCTCATCCAGGACTCCGAACAACTTTTGGGTTACCACATACTAATATCTCTACAACCCTAGCGTCACTGAACCTTAAGTGTGTAGACCCTACGGGTTCGGGAACCATGCAGACATGACCGAGACAACTCTCCGGCCAATAACCAACAGCGGGATCTGGATACCCATGTTGGCTCCCACATATTCCACGATGATCTCATCGGATGAACCACGATGTCGAGGATTCAATCAATCCCGTATTCAATTCCCTTTGTCAATCGTACGTTACTTGCCCGAGATTCGATCGTCGGTATTCCAATACCTCGTTCAATCTCGTTACCGGCAAGTCACTTTACTCGTTCCGTAACACATCATCCCTGTGACCAACCCTTAGTCACATTGAGCTCATTACGAATGATGTTTTACCGAGTGGGCCCAGAGATACCCTCCGTCATGCGGAAGTGACAAATCCCCAGTCACGATCGTGCCAACCCAACTGACACTTTCGAGATACCGTAGTTGCACCTTATAGTCACCCATTTATGTTGTGACGTTTGGCAACCCAAAGTATTTCCTACAGTATCGAGAGTGCACAATCTCATGTCTAAGGAAAAGATACTTGACATTAGAAAAGCTCTAGCAGATGAAACTACCGATCTTGTGCTATGCTTAAGATTGGGTCTTGTCCATCACATCATTCTTCTAATGATTGTGATCCCGTTATCAATGACATCTAATGTCCATAGTCAGGAAACCATGACTATCTGGTTGATCACGAGCTAGTCAACTAGAGGCTCACTAGGGACATTGTTGTGGTTCTATATATTTCACACATGTATTACGATTCCGGATAAACACAATTATGGCATGAACTATAAGACAATTATTCATGAACAAGAAATATAATAATAACCATTTTATTATTGCCTCTAGGGCATATTTCCAACAAATACCTCATTCCTTATACAAAGAAATTATGCATGATATTGCATCTGCTGAGATAGAAGACATAGATGTTACAATTAAGCTTGCCAATAGAGATACTATTTCACCAGTTGGGATTGTTAGAGATGTTGAAGTCTTGTGTGGGAAAGTTAAATATCCTACTGATTTTCTTGTTCTCGGTTCCCCACAAGATGACTTTTGTCCCATTATATTTGGTAGACCCTTCTTGAATACTGTTAATGCTAAGATAGACTCCAATAAGGATATTGTTTCTGTTGGTTTAGGGGATATGTCTCATGAGTTTAATTTTGCTAAATTTTGTAGACAACCCCATGATAAAGAATTGCCTAGTAAAGATGAAATTATTGGTCTTGCTTCTATTGCCATGCCTCCTACTGATCCTTTAGAACAATATTTGCTAGACCATGAAAATGATATGTTTATGAATGAAAGAAGGGAAATAGATGAAGTATTCTTTAAACAGGGACCTATCTTGAAACACAACTTGCCTTTTGAAATCCCAGGGGATCCCCCTCCACCTAAGGGTGATCCTGTGTTTGAGCTTAAACCTTTACCTGATACTCTCAAATATGCTTATCTTGATGAGAAAGAGATATATCCTGTTATTATTAGTGCTAACCTTTTGAGAGCATGAAGAAAAGAAATTATTGAAAACTCTGAAGAAGCACCGTGCTGCTATTGGATATACTCTTGATGATCTTAAGGGCATTAGTCCCACTCTATGCCAACACAAAATAAAGCTGGAGAAAGACGCTAAACCAGTTGTTGATCACCAACGACGGTTAAATACTAAGATGAAATAAGTGGTAAGAAAAGAAATACTAAAACTTCTGGAGGCAGGTATAATTTATCCCGTTGCTGATAGTCAGTGGGTAAGTCCTGTCCATTGTGTCCCTAAGAAGGGAGGTATTACTGTTGTTCCTAATGATAAAGATGAATTGATCCCACAAAGAATTGTTACAGGTTATAGAATGGTAATTGATTTCCGCAAATTAAATAAAGCTACTAAAAAGGATCATTACCCTTTACCTTTTATTGATCAAATGCTAGAAAGATAATCCAAGCATACAAATTTTTGCTTTCTAGATGGTTATTCTGGTTTCTCTCAAATACCTGTGTAAAAAGAGGATCAAGAAAAGACAAATTTTACTTGCCCTTTTGGTACCTTTGGTTATGGACGTATGCCTTTTGGTTTATGTAATGCACCTGCCACCTTTCAAAGATGTATGACTGCTATATTCTCTGACTTTTGTGGAAAGATTGTTTAGGTATTCATGGATGATTTCTCTGTTTATGGGACTTCTTTTGATGATTGCTTAAGCAACCTTGATCGAGTTTTGCAGAGATGTGAAGAAACTAATCTTGTCTTGAATTGGGAGAAGTGCCACTTTATGGTTAATGAAGGTATTGTCTTGGGGCATAAAATTTCTGAAAGAGGTATTGAAGTTGATAAAGCTAAGGTTGATGCTATTGAAAAGATGCCGTGTCCAAAGGACATTAAAGGTATAAGAAGTTTCCTTGGTCATGCCGGTTTTTATAGGAGGTTCATTAAGGACTTTTCTAAAATTTCTCGGCCTCTGACTAATATCTTACAAAAAGATGTTCCTTTTGTCTTTGATGATGATTGTGTAGAAGCATTTGAAATACTTAAGAAAGCTTTGGTTTCTGCACCTATTGTTCAACCTCCTGATTGGAATCTACCTTTTGAAATTATGTGTGATGCTTGTGATTATGCTGTAGGGGCTGTCCTAGGACAAAGAGTTGATAAGAAATTAAATGTTATCCAATATGTTAGTAAAACTCTAGACAGTGCCCAAAGAAATTATGCTACTACTGAAAAAGACTTTTTAGCAGTTGTATTTGCTTGTGATAAGTTCAGACCTTATATTGTTGACTCTAAAGTAACTGTTCACACTGAACATGCTGCTATTAAATATCTTATGGAAAAGAAAGATGCTAAATCTAGACTTATTAGATGGGTTCTCTTGCTAAAAGAATTTGATTTGCATATTGTTGATAGAAAGGGAGCTGAGAACCCCGTTGCAGACAACTTATCTAGGTTAGAGAATGTTCTTGACGACCCACTACCTATTGATGATAGCTTTCCTGATGAACAATTAGCTGTCATAAATGCTTCTCGTACTGCTCCATGGTATGCTGATTATGCTAATTATATTGTTGCTAAATTTATACGACCTAGTTTCACATACCAACAAAAGAAAAAGTTCTTCTATGATTTAAGACATTACTTCTGGGATGACCCACATCTTTATAAAGAAGGAGTAGATGTTGTTATTAGACGTTGTGTACCTGAGCATGAACAGGAACAGATCCTACGCAAGTGTCACTCCGAGGCTTATGGAGGACACCACGCTGGAGATAGAACTGCACACAAGGTATTGCAATCCGGTTTTTATTGGCCTACTCTCTTCAAGGATGCCCGTAAGTTTGTCTTGTCTTGTGATGAATGTCAAAGAATTGGTAATATTAGTAGACGTCAAGAAATGCCTATGAACTATTCACTTGTTATTGAACCATTTGATGTTTGGGGCTTTATGGGACCTTTTCCTTCCTCTAATGGGTATACTCATATTTTAGTTGCTGTTGATTATGTTACTAAGTGGGTAGAAGCTATTCCAACTAGTAGTGCTGATCATAACACCTCTATTAAGATGCTTAAAGAAGTTATATTTCTGAGGTTTGGAGTCCCTAGATATTTAATGACTGATGGTGGTTCACATTTTATTCATGGTGCTTTCCGTAAAATGCTTGCTAAGTATGATGTTAATCATAGAATTGCATATCCATATCATCCACAGTCTAGTGGTCAAGTAGAACTTAGCAATAAAGAGCTTAAATTAATTTTGCAGAAGACTGTCAATAGATCTAGAAAGAATTGGTCCAAGAAACTTGATGATGCATTATGGGCTTATAGAACTGCATATAAAAATCCTATGGGTATGTCTCCATATAAAATGATTTATGGTAAAGCATGTCACTTACCTCTTGAACTAGAACATAAGGCATATTGGGCTATTAAAGAGCTCAACTATGACTTCAAACCTGCCGGTGAGAAGAGGCTTTTTGACATTAGCTCACTTGATGAATGGAGAACCCAGGTTTATGAGAATGCCAAACTGTTTAAAGGAAAAGTTAAAAGATGGCATGACAAAAGGATACAAAAACGTGAGTTTAATGTAGGTGATTATGTATTGTTATACAACTCTCGTTTAAGATTTTTTGCAGGAGAACTCCTCTCTAAATGGGAAGGTCCTTACATCATCGAGGAGGTCTATCGTTCTGGTGCCATAAAAATGAACAACTTCGAAGGCACAAATCTGAGGGTGGTGAACGGTCAAAGAATCAAACATTATATCTCAGGTAATCCTATAAATATTGAAACTAATGTTATTGAAACCGCAACCCCGGAGGAATACATAAGGGACACTTTCCAGAACGTTTCAGACTCCGAAAAGGAATAGGTACGTGGTACGATAAGTAAACCGACTCCAAAACAGTTCTAATGGCAATTTTTCTCCGTTTTGGAATATTTAAGAAAATATGAAAATAAGAAGCAGACCGGAAAGGACACGAGGCTTCCACGAGGGTGGAGGGCGCGCCCTACCCCCTGGGCGCGCCCCTGCCTCTTGGGCACCTCGTGTGCTCTCCGGACTCCATTTTCTTGTAGGATACTTCTTTTGGTCGATAAAAAATCATTATATAATCTCCCAAAGGTTTTGACCACTGTATCACGCAAATATCCTCTGTTTTTGTTTCGAGCTGTTTCTGCTATAGATTAGAGTAATATGTCATCCCAAGATTCGGAGGGAGAAAACTATGTGGCTGATTTCCTTGCAGATCATAAGGTCTACGGGGACTTAGAGCATTGTGGTTGGACCACGGAGGAAGAAGAAGACTATGAGCCTAAGGGAAAGGAGGAGACTGATATGACTCCAATGTATCTATAATTTTTGATTGCTCCATGCTATTATATTATCTATTTTGGATGTTAATGGGCTTATTTTAACACTTTTATATTATTTTTGGGACTAACCTATTAACCGGAGGCCCAGCCCAAATTGTTGTTTTTTGCCTATTTTAGAGTTTCGCCGAAAAGGAATATCAAATGGAGTCCAAACGGAATGAAACCTTCGGGAGCGTGATTTTTGGAACAAACGTGATCCAGGGGACTTGGAGTGGACGTCAAGCAATCAACGAGGCGGCCACGAGGCAGGGGGCGCACCCTCCACCCTCGTGAGCCCCTCGTTGCTCCACCAACCTACTTATTCATCCTATATATATTGACATACCCCGAAAACATCCAGGAGCACCCCGAAACCCTATTTCCACCGCTGCAACCTTCTGTACCTAAGAGATCCCATCTTGGGGCCTTTTCCAGAGCTCCGCCGGAGGGGGCATTGATCACGGAGGGCCTCTACATCAACTCCATGGCCGCATCCAATGATGTGTGAGTAGTTTACCTCAAACCTTCGGGTCCATAGCTAGTAGCTAGATGGCTTCTTCTCTCTCTTTGGATCTCAATACAAAGTTCTCCTCGATTCTCTTGGAGATCTAGTCGATGTAATCTTGTTTTGCGGTGTGTTTGTCGAGATCTGATGAATTGTGGGTTTATGATCATGTTTATCTATGAACAATATTTGAATCTTCCCTGAATTCTTTTATGTATGATTGGTTTATCTTTGCAAGTCTCTTCGGATTATCAGTTTGGTTTGGCCTACTAGATTGATCTTTCTTGCAATGGGAGAAGTGCTTAGCTTTGGGTTCAATATTGCGGTGCTCAATCCCAGTGACAGAAAGGGAACCGACACGTATTGTATTGATGCCATCGAGGATAAAAAGATGGGGTTTATATCATATTGCATGAATTTATCCCTCTCCATAATGTCATCTTGCTTAAGGCATTACTCTGTTCTTATGAACTTAATACTCTAGAAGCATGCTGGATAGCGGTCGATGTGTGGAGTAATAGTAGTAGATGCAGAATTGTTTCGGTCTACTTGTCTCGGACGTGATGCCTATATACATGGTCATGCCTAGATATTCTCATAATTATTCTCTTTTCTATCAATTGCTCGACAGTCATTTGTTCACTCACCGTAATACTTATGCTATCTTGAGAGGAGCCAGTAGTGAAACCTATGGCCCCCGGGTCTATTTTCCATCATACAAGTTTCCAATCTATTTTATTTTGCAATCTTTACTTTCAATATATATCATAAAAATAGCAAAAATGTTTATCTTATTATTATCATCTCTATCAGATCTCACTCTTGCAAGTGGCCGTGAAGGGATTGACAAGCCCTTTATCGTGTTGGTTGCGAGGTTCTTATTTGTTTGTGTAGGTACGAGGTGACTCGCGTGTGGTCTCCTACTGGATTGATACCTTGGTTCTCAAAAACTGAGGGAAATACTTACGCTGCTTTACTGCATCACCCTTTCCTCTTCAAGGGAAAACCAACGCAGTGCTCAAGAGGTAACAAGAAGGATTTCTGGAGTCGTTGCCGGGGAGATCTACGCCAAGTCAAGACATACCAAGTACCCATCACAACTCTTATCCTTCGCCTTACATTATTTGCCATTTGCCTCTCGTTTTCCTCTCCCCCACTTCACCCTTGCCATTTTATTCACCCTCTTTTCCACTCGCCTCTTATCGGTGTCAAAACCGGCGGATCTCGGGTAGGGGGTCCTGAACTGTGCGTCTAGGACGGATGGTAACAGGAGGTAGGGGACACGATGTTTTACCCAGGTTCGGGCCCTCTTGATGGAGGTAAAACCCTACGTCCTGCTTGATTAATATTGATGATATGGGTAGTACAAGAGTAGATCTACCACGAGATCAGAGAGGCTAAACCCTAGAAGCTAGCCTATGGTATGATTGTATGTTATGATTGTTGTCCTACGGACTAAAACCCTTCGGTTTATATAGACACCGCAGAGGGTTAGGGTTACACAAGGTCGGTTACAAAGGAGGAGATATCCATATCCGTATTGCCTAGCTTGCCTTCCATGCCAAGTAGAGTCCCATCCGGACATGAGATGAAGTCTTCAATCTTGTATCTTCATAGTCTAACAGTCCGGCCAATGGAGATAGTCCGGCTGTCCGGAGACCCCCTAATCCAGGACTCCCTCAGTAGCCCCTGAACCAGGCTTCAATGACGATGAGTCCGGCGCGCAGTATTGTCTTCGGCATTGCAAGGCGTGTTCCTTCTCCGAATACATCACAGAAGATTTTGAATACGAGGATAGTGTCCGACCCTGCAAAATAAGTTCCACATTCCACCGTAGAGAGAATAATATTTTCGCAGATCTAATTTGCTGGTTTGTTTTGGCAGCATGACGTTATGTCATGGCCTGGTGATTATTCGAACCGTTTCTTTTAACCATCCCCGCACATAACGCGAGGCAGTTTTTCGACACGTCTTGTCAAAGCAGAGATCGTGTCCCCTTATTACGGGATTCTCATCAATACGGGTGTGGGTAACCCAACCGCGCCATCAATCGCGGCGCTTGGGGGATAAGCGAGTTTACCAGGCAAGTGGGGACGCTTAGTTTCGTCCGCCCATATAAAGGGATAAGGATTCACCTTTCTATCCACGCCTTCTTCCTCCTCTGCTCATCCGTTTTCGCACACTCGAGCTCCAGCGCCCAAGTTCACACTTCCCACCTCGACCTTCTCCAATCATGTCCGGAGCGCGAGGCAAGTGGATGGTCTTCTCCCTCACGGAGGGAGACATCAAGAAACTGAGGAGAGCCAGATACCTGCCCGACGACATCGCGCACCGGCTCCCAGATGAGGGGCAGCTCATTCCCACCCCCAGGCCCCATGAGAGGGTAGTATTCCTCACCCATTTCCTCCGTGGACTGGGATTCCCTCTCCATCCATTCGTCCAGGGGCCCATGTTCTATTACGGCCTGGATTTCCACGATCTGGCCCCGAACTTCGTCCTCAACATCTCGGCGTTTATCGTCGTGTGCGAGGCCTTCCTCAGCATCAAGCCCCACTTTGGCTTATGGATGAAGACCTTCAATGTCAAGCCGAAGGTGGTGGGCGGCCTCCAGGTGGAGTGCAGAGGCGCCATGGTGGGCAAGGTGCCCAACATAACATGGCTCGAGGGCTCCTTTGTGGAAACCATAAAAGGGGTGGCAATCGGGGTGGTTCTATATCATCGAGCCGCGTGACCCTGCATGGGCAGCGGCCCCCGAGTTTCGATCTGGCATCCCCACGCGGCTCACCTCCTGGAAAGAGAAGGGCATGTCCTGGGGTAGTTCGAAAGAGCTGACCGGACTCGAAACATGTATTCAAAACATGGTGGACAAGAAGCTCAAGCTTGTCAACATAGTCCAAGTTATGCTCATCCGCCGGATACTCCCGTGCCAACAACGGGAGTTCAACTTGTGGGAGTTCAATCCGGCGCAGCACCGAACTCTGAACAGGCTCTTCGACACAACTCATGAAGACGCCTGGAGGGTGCTGTCAAAAGTGCCGAGGTCCCCCCCTATTACTGAGGATCGCGGATTCAGCGCGAAGCGCCAAGCCAGTGCGGTAAGCTGTTTTACCTTTCACAGGATAATTATTTTTATATAGATTGACTCTATGTGGGATCTAAACTCCCGTACCTTTGACAGGACTGGCAGAAGATGGCCGGACAGATCGACTGTCCGGCTCCTTTGCCCGAAGGCCCCGCAGACGCTCTTCTGGAGAAGATGTTGACTCCGGCCCCTTATAAGGTGCCGGAGAAGACCAAGAAGGCCAAGGGAACCCGAAAGAGTTCCCGACGCCAGGCATCGTCGGACTCACCATCCGATGACTCTGCGGCGCACTCTTCCCCCGAAGACGAGGAAGAAGAAGAAGATGCTCCCCCACCGACTGGGGGAGACAGGAAAAGGAAGGCCGCCCCAACTGGGGAGGCCGGGGGTCCAAGAAGGGAAAAACTTTCCTTCCGGACAGCTCCGCCGCCGCCGACGAATGCGAAGACGAGTGGTTGCCCAGGGCCAAGCCCCCGGGGAGATCGTAAGTATTCGGATACTAAAGTAACCCATAGGATTCCTCTGTCGCACTGTTTTCCCTAACGCCGGACACAATCATGCAGGCCGCCCCGAGCCAGTATCGATGTATCGTTGGATGACTCCTTGGGCTTGTCGGACATGGATAGCGATCTACTCCCGACCGCCACCTCGCCCCCTCATCCTGCCGACGACGCCGAGGTGTGTCTCAAGAGGCAC
This sequence comes from Triticum urartu, assembly GCF_003073215.2. Taxonomy (NCBI): domain Eukaryota; kingdom Viridiplantae; phylum Streptophyta; class Magnoliopsida; order Poales; family Poaceae; genus Triticum; species Triticum urartu. The sequence goes on along the minus strand of NC_053026.1, from coordinate 610,035,242 downwards.
CGGATCGAGGGGAGACAGTCCTGGAGGCGCCTCAAGGCGACCTTCCGGACTCCGGGAGCCGCGGGGACGGGGCCCCCGAGAGCTCCGAGTTCGGCCCTCAGCCGAACACCGTGCCGACCTCCAGCGGTTCCGGGCTCGGGCAGGCGCTCCTTCTAAGAGGGGCAAGACGCCTGTGCCGGTGACCTCTGTCCATCCAGAGGCACCGGACAATCTGCTGGAAGCGCTTCGCAGCGCTTCCATCAACGAGGAGCACCGCACTATCATGAGTGCGGTGATCCAGAAGGTTCAGTCCGCCAAGAGCGGATTGACTGAAGCCTGTGCCAGCCTTCTAACAGGCTTCGAGGTAAGTGTTTTAAAATGTAGTAGAAATATTACCCGCATAGACAGTAGCCCCTGATGCTTTGTTCGGTGTTCACAAAGAAAAGCCGAACAAAGGATCAAATAATATCGCAGGAGTCTAATATAAGTATGTCAATATGCATATGCAGGCTTCGCTGCTGGCGTCCGCCGCACTAACTGCGGAGGTCGCCGTACTGAAGCAGGACCTCGAGGGGTCCAAGAAAGAGCTCGGCCTTGCCAAGAGGCAGCTCAAGGAGAACAAGGGTAAGTAATACCCCGTCTATAGATATGTATATATAAAAAAGACGCGATTGAAATGACAGGATCATCGTATGTTTGTCAGGGGCCATGACCGAGGTGGCGACCCTGAAGCAAGCACTAACCAAGGCCGAAGATACGGCGGCCAAGGAGCGCACGGAGCGAGAGAAGCACGAGGCTCGGGTGGGTGAGGTGCACCAAGAGCTCCAGGCTCTCGTGACAAAGCACGAGGCGTTGGAGCTTGACTCGAAGACGCGGGAGTCTGAGCTTGCCGCGAGCCTTGAGAGCACAAAGAGTGCCAAGGCCGAGGCCCGGAAGGCCCTCTAGGAGATCGACTCAATGAAGAAGATAGCGGCGGGTAAGGCTTTCTATATGCAAAGCAAGCATGTAACAGTAAATTACCGATTACTTACCCGGATCCGGAGCTCTTCAGGAGCATTCGCAGATTTGCCCCACAGTGTGTCTGATGCCGCACAATTTTACCAGGCCGAGGACGGAAGCTCGACGGAGAAGCTGTTCTGGTCTCAGTATGCCGAGGCCGAACATCCGATGCTGATGAGCGACCAACTGAAGCAGATGGTCGAGCTACATAAGGCGGCCGATTAGGCCATGAAGGGCTTTATAGTCTGGCTGTGGCCTGGCGACGCCCTTCGTAACAGCTTCTTCGGCCTGGTGAGGCGGCTTGTGGATGCATGCCCATGGCTGGAGGTCGTCAAGCGATCTGTCTGCATTGAAGGTGCACGCCGGGCTTTCGCCCGTGTGAAATTGCAGTGGGTCAAGCTAGACGCCGTGAAGCTGATCAAGGAGGGGCGCCGGAGGGCAAGGAGCACCGCCACCCCGAGATGTACTACGAGGGTGTTCTGCCGGGTGCCCGTCTTATCGCGGATGAGTGTTCAAAAGATGTAATATTTGAGTAAACTCGCTCATTTTATCCTGTATTTATGAAAACATGTTTATATGCGCTATGCAACGCTTGTTTGAATTTAAAATATTACCTTCTGTTTGGCTGTTTATCCAATCTGAGAGATGGCTAGTCCTCGGCTTCTGCCCCCATGCCACGAGTGCTGGGGTGTTCGGGATAAACCTGAGCACTCTTGTTCCCATATTTGGGTCCTTCGAGGGAGGTGCTCAGCACAACGAACAAGGCACCAGACTAATAATGCTTTATCACTCTCACTTAGCCATAGAATTCTATAATTTTAAATTTCGGCGAAGCCCCTGGTATTCGGAAGGCCGAATTCGGGGCGCGATACACGCCTGTAAGCCGGACAGGGCCGGCCCCTCGCCCTAAGCGGCATAAGTCTTTAGGGACTCGAAAAACCTCGCCGAACAGCGACCAGTCTCTCGCCTTATCATGACAGTCAGTTTTAGCTTTCTCTACTGAGGTGCTAAGCCCGGCAGAACCGGGGCACAATCGCAGTAGTTCTCCTAGCGCTACCTTAGCCGATAGAGCGGAACGTAAGGTACCAAAACATAGGAGCCGGGCAAACCCAACATTTGACCAAAGACATGATTCGGAGCTGATGCATATAATGCTATAAGTTCGGGGTGCCGCACTTGTGAAAGTGTTCGGACTTTTCACACCGCATTGTGGGGTACGTAAGCCCCTGGTGTATTGGCCGTACCAGAGTGTACGGTTGCAAGGCGTCATTAATGAACACATAGATATATATATATATATAACAAGAATGCAATAATAGTCGTAATGTCATGCATTGTTTATTAAAAAATTGCGTTAAAGCAGAGTGATACAGATAGTGCGATAGCAAAGAGTAGGACTATGTCCCTTCCAAGGGCAAGCTGAGGAATGATATTAAATTGAATATTTCACTCGTTACTATAATCAACCTGGGAATTCCGTGGTATAACGTAGCTGTCTGCCTCCTTGGTTGCTGCATCATGTGTTCGGCAATAGTGCTGCCGGACAGTGTTTCCAGAGATTAAGGTCCTGAAAGAAAAAGAAAAATAACCAACAGAAGCCCCTAGTGCGGTTTAGGCCGCGTCTTGGGGCGTGCCGCAGTTGTGCCCCCTCCCCACCTGTGCCCATGGTATTTTTAATGCGTAATTATGTACGCGCGGCACGAGTTTCGCCGCTGGGCTGGGATTGGGGTGGCCGCCGTATTGCTACGCGAGCTCAGATCGCGCCAGGCGGTCTATTTGCCGATTGCCCCGAGCGCGCTTGAAGGTGTCGGGCTTTGAAGCGCCGAACTGGTTGATTGCCTTGAGAGGCTTGCTTTGCGCTTCTGCTGCGAGGGCCGCGGTGTGCTCCTCTGTTCGGAGAGAGCACTCTGTGTTTCCATTGACTGTAATAACTCCGCGAGGTCCTGGCATCTTGAGCTTGAGGTATGCATAATGCGGTACCGCATTGAATCTAGCGAATGCGGTTCGCCCGAGCAGCGCGTGATAACCACTGCGGAACGGGACTATATCGAAGATTAACTCTTCGCTTCGGAAATTATCCGGGGATCCGAAGACCACTTCCAGTGTAATTGAGCCTGTGCAATGGGCCTCTACACTTGGAATGACGCCCTTAAAGGTCGTTTTCGTGGGTTTAATTCTTGAGGGGTCTATACCCATTTTGCACACTGTGTCCTGATAAAGCAGGTTCAGGCTGCTGCCGCCGTCCATAAGGACTCGAGTGAGGTGAAATCCGTCGATGATTGGGTCTAGGACCAGTGCGGCGAATCCGCCATGACGGATACTAGTGGGGTGGTCCCTGCGATCGAAGGTGATCGGACAGGAGGACCAAGGGTTGAACTTTGGGGCGACTGGCTCCAACGCATAAACGTCCCTGAGTGCACGCTTCCGCTCTCTCTTGGGGATGTGGGTTGCGTATATCATGTTCACCATCCGCACTTGCGGGGGAAACCTCTTCTGTCCTCCAGTGTGCGGCTGCCGGGGCTCCTCCTCATCATCACTATGCGGCCCCTTGTCCTTGTTTTCGGCAATTAACTTGCCGGCCTGCTTGAACACCCAACAATCCCTGTTGGTGTGATTGGCTGGCTTGTCTGGGGTGCCGTGTATTTGACACGAGCGATCGAGTATACGGTCCAAGCTGGACGGACCCAGCGTACTTTGTTTGAATGGCTTTTTCCGCTGACCGGGTTTAGAGCCTTTGAATCCGGCATTGACTGTCGTATCCTCAGTATTTTTGCTGTTAATGCGGCGCTTATGCTTATTGCGACGTGACCTGCTGGTGGTCGCACATAGGTGCCTTGAAAGTTGTCGAGGAATGCGGCTTCCAGATCTTCCCAACAGCTAATGGAGTCCGCTGGCAAGCTGTTAAGCCAATGCCGCGCTGGTCCTTTGAGCTTTAGTGGGAGGTATTTGATGGCGTGTAAGTCATCGCCGCGGGCCATGTGGATGTGGAGGAGGAAATCCTCAATCCATACTGCAGGATCTGTTGTGCCGTCGTATGATTCAATATTTACAGGTTTGAAACCTTCTGGGAATTGATGTTCCATTACTTCGTCTGTGAAGCTTAAGGGGTGTGTGACGCCTCTGTATTGGGCTATATCACGACGCAACTCGAATGGGTCTTGCCCACTGTGTTCGGCCCGGCCGGATTTGCTTTTACTGTATCCGGCGTGACGTTTGTCGTCTCGTAGAGTGGTGAGCCCTCGTGATCCGTAGATCGATCTTGTATGCTTTGCCATGTCCTCCAATATGTCTCGCAGGTCTGGCGTATCTCCCCATGCATTTTTATTTGAATGGCGTTGGGGAGGAGGCTGAGCTTTTCGCTGGAATGCCTCTCTATCGCGGCCACGAGGTGGCCGATCAGCCGTATCATACGCTTCTTCCTCCAGTCGGGGTAGTAACCTGCGCCTTGGGTAACTCTTGGAGGGGCGCTCGAGCTTATATTCCTCGGCCGCGAGGACTTCAGTCCATCTGTCAGCTAGCAGATCTTGATCAGCTTGAAGCTGCTGCTGCTTTTTCTTCAGGCTATTTGCCATGGCCATGAGCCGGCGCTTGAAGTGCTCTTGTTCGACGGGATCCTCTGGTATGACGAATTCATCGTCGCCGAGGCTTGCCTCGTCTTCGGAGGGGGGTATGTGATTGTCATCCTCCGTCTGCCACTCTCTCAGGAGAGCTGGCTCCTCCATCATCCTGCTCTAAATCTTGCTGGAGGGGTTTGTTATTATCTTTGGCACTATCCGGAGTGTTATTATCTCCTGTGCCGGTATCACCACTTTTGCTTTGGCGGGACTTAGAGCGGCGCCGCTGACATCGGGGTTGCTTCTTGGAGGGGTCATCCTCCGCTATCCCGTCGCCATTGCCTTCGTTGGGTGTATCCACCATGTATATGTCATATGACGAGGTGGCTTTGCAGTGCCGTATAGGTGCTGGTTCATGTTCGTCTCCTACATCGTCGTCCATACCGTCGATGTCTTCGGAGTCGAAGTCGAGCATGTCGGTTAAATCATCGACAGTGGCTACGAAGTGGGTGGTGGGTGGGCGTCGAATTTCTTCGTCGTCTGCATCCCAATCCTGTTGGCCATAATCCGGCCAGGGTTCTCCTGACAAAGAGAGAGACCTTAGTGAATTCAGAATGTCGCCGAAGGGCGAGTGCTGAAAGATATCCGCGGCGGTGAATTCCATGATCGGCGCCCAATCGGATTCGATTGGCAGGGGCGCGGATGGTTCGGAGTCAGAAAAAGAGTCCGGCACCTTGGAGTCACGGGCTGCGTAGAGGATTATGCTGGTGTTTGGCTCGATCGCCGTCGATACTGCAGCCCCTGAGGTGGTGTCTAGCCACCCGTCCTCGATTGGCGCAGTTGGCTCCGAGCTAAGGGTCGGAGCTGATGTGGGCACGGCCTCTGGGGTACTGTTTGGCGGCAGAGCTAGGTCATTCCCATCGCGACAGTGCGGCGCGCCCGGCTGTGGCTCGAATCTGTCAAAGATCAAGTCTCCGCGGATGTCGGCCGTGTAGTTCAAACTTCCAAATCTGACCTGATGGCCAAGGGCGTAGCTTTCAATCTGCTCCAGATGGCCAAGCGAATTAGCCCGCAGTGCAAAGCCGCCGAATACAAAGATCTGTCCGGGGAGAAAAGTCTCACCCTGGACCGCATCGCTATCGATGATAGTAGGAGCCATCAAGCCTAACGGCGATGACACAGAGGAACTCTCAATGAAAGCACCAATGTCGGTGTCAAAACCGGCGGATCTCGGGTAAGGGGTCCCGAACTGTGCGTCTAGGCCGGATGGTAACAAGAGGCAGGGGACACGATGTTTTACCCAGGTTCGGGCCCTCTTGATGGAGGTAAAACCCTACGTCCTGCTTGATTAATATTGATGATATGGGTAGTACAAGAGTAGATCTACCATGAGATCAGAGAGGCTAAACCCTAGAAGCTAGCCTATGGTATGATTGTATGTTATGATTGTTGTCCTACGGACTAAAACCCTTCGGTTTATATAGACATCGGATAGGGTTAGGGTTACACAAGGTCGGTTACAAAGGAGGAGATATCCATATCCGTATTGCCTAGCTTGCCTTCCACGCCAAGTAGAGTCCCATCCGTACATGAGACAAAGTCTTCAATCTTGTATCTTCATAGTCTAACAGTCCAGCCAATGGAGATAGTCCGGCTGTCCGGAGACCCCCTAATCCAGGACTCCCTCACCTCTTCTTCCCTCCCGCCTTCTGTGTGCTCGTTCTTTTTGCAATCTGTTGCCATCATGTCTGAAACTGGGGAGGTTATCGTTGATAATGATAATAATATGGAAAACTTTGATGCTATTGATGACCCTCTTGAAAATCCTACTATTTTACACACTAAAAAGTTTCGGATTGGTAGCAGTAATATTATTGGGAAGGGAGTTATTCAAGATTTCTTTACTTGTGCCGGTGCTTTGCCCACCATGAGTGGATCCATCCTTCATAAAACTAGTAGTATTGCAGATGCTATATCTTTGCTCATAGTTGAACTCGAAAGACAATTTTTACATATGCATCCTTCCATACAAAGGATTTTCCTGGAATTTTCTAATATTGAGCATTCTTCTATTAAGCGAGCATCAACCATCTTTTTAGCTCATGAGTTCAGATTTATAATAAAAGAAGCCAATGAAATTTTTGCGCATTATAGGGTGGATGCTGGCCGTCCTCCCATAGAAGCAATCCTTTTCTATCAAGAAGACATTATGTGTTTACGATCTTTAGATCATGTTGCTTTTAATGAAAACATTAGAAAAAAGGTTCATACCGATGCTCTCGTTAATAGGATCTCTGAACTTAATGATAATTTTTCCATCCAGAAGAATGGCTAGGTTTTTCCCTTGAGCAAAGGCTCATTACTTTTTGCCAAAAGAATGCTTATAATGATGAACTGATTGTGCAATATGAGGGGCCAAAGGAGGAACCAACACCTCCCGAGCTTGATCTTGGGGACTTTTGTCCCATTAAATTTAGCCCTTTTGATTACTTTTGCTTGCCACAAAGAAAGCTTGCTACTGAACGTAGGGAGTATGAGATGATATTTCGCGATTTACCTTATCATTATCATGGCAATACCTAGATCTATCTTCGCTTTTATGCCTAGCTAGGGGCGTTAAACGATAGCGCTTGTTGGGAGGCAACCCGATTTTATTTTTATTCCTTGCTTTTTGATCCTGTTAATAAATTTTTTATCTAGCCTCTGTTTTGGTTGTGTTTGTTGTGTTTAATTAGTGTTTGTGCCAAGTAGAACCATTGGGAAGAATTGGGGAAAGTCTTTTTGATCTTGCTGTAAAAAGCAGAAACTTTAGCGCTCACGAGAATTGCTGCCATTTTTTGTTGGAGAGTGATATTTAGTTAATTATTTTTGCAGATGATTAATAGATAAATTCCTCACGTCCAGAAATTTATTTTAGAATTTTTGGGGTTCCAGAAGTTTGCGCTAGTTACAGATTACTACAGACTGTTCTGTTTTTGAAAGATTCTGTTTTCTGTGTGTTGTTTGCTTATTTTGATGAATCTATGGCTAGTAAAAGAGTTTATAAATCATATAGAAGTTGGAATACAGTAGGTTTAACACCAAGATAAACAAATAATTAGTTCATTACAGTACCTTGAAGTGGTGTTTTGTTTTCTTTCGCTAACGGAGCTCACGAGATTTTCTGTTAAGTTTTGTGTTGTGAAGTTTTCAAGTTTTGAGTAAAGATTTGATGGATTATGGAAAAAGGAGTGGAAAGAGCCTAAGATTGGAGAGGCCCAATGAATCCCAAGGTAAAATATAAGGACACCAAAAATCCTAAGCTTGGGGATGCCCCGGAAGGCATCCCCTCTTTTGTCTTCGTTCATCGGTAACTTTACTTGGAGCTATATTTTTATTCGCCACATGATGTGTGTTTTGCTTGGAGCGTCTTGTATGATTGAGTCTTTTCTTTTTAGTTTACCACAATCATCCTTGCTGTACACACCTTTTGAGAGAGACACACATGAATGGGAACTTATTAGAATACTCTATGTGCTTCACTTATATCTTTTGAGCTATATAGTTTTTGCTCTAGTGCTACACTTATATCTTTTAGATCACGGTGGTGGTTTTATTTTATAGAAATAATTGATCTCTCATGCTTCACTTATATTATTTTTAGAGTCCTTTAGAACAACATGGCAATTTGCTTTTAGGCATAATAAGAAGCTTTCATATAAGTGCATTGAATACTAAGAGAAGTTTGATACTTGATGATTGTTTTGAGATATGGAGATAGTGATATCAAAGTTGTGCTAGTTGAGTAGTTGTGAATTTGAGAAATACTTGTGTTGAAGTTTGCAAGTCCCGTAGCATGCACGTATGGTAAACGTTGTGTAACAAATTTGAAACATGAGGTGTTATTTGATTGTCTTCCTTATGAGTGGCGGTCGGGGACGAGCGATGGTCTTTTCCTACCAATCTATCCCCCTAGGAGCATGCGCGTAATACTTTACTTTTGATGACTTGTAGATTTTTTCAGTAAGTATGTGAGTTCTTTATGACTAATGTTGAGTCCATGGATTATACGCACTCTCACCCTTCCATCATTGCTAGCCTCTTCGGTACCGTGCATTGCCCTTTCTCACCTTGAGAGTTGGTGCATACTTCGCCAGTGCATCCAAACCCTGTGACACGATACACTCCATCACACATAAACCTCCTTATATCTTTCTAAAAAAAGCCACCATACCTACCTATTATGGCATTTCCATAGCCATTCCGAGATATATTGCCATGCAACTTTCCACCGTTCCGTTTATTATGACACGCATCATCATTGTCATATTGCCTTGCATGATCATGTAGTTGACATCGTATTTGTGGCAAAGCCACCGTTCATAATTGTTTCATACATGTCACTCATGAGTCATTGCACATCCCGGTACACCTCCAGAGGCATTCATATAGAGTCATATCTTGTTCTAGTATCGAGTTGTAAATAAATATAAGTGTGATGATCATCATTAATAGAGCATTGTCCCAAAAAAAAAAGAGAAAGGCCAAATAAAAAAAGAAGGCCAAAAAAAATAAAAAAATAAAAAGGGGAAATGCTACTATCCTTTTGTTTCCACACTTGTGCTTCAAAGTAGCACCATGATCTTTATAATAGAGAGTCTCTTGTTTTGTCATTTTCATATACTAGTGGGAATTTTTCATTATAGAACTTGGCTTGTATATTCCAGCAATGGGCCTCCTCAAGTGCCCTAGGTCTTCGTGAGCAAGCAAGTTGGATGCACACCCACTTAGTTTCTTTTGTTGAGAGCATCTCACCAGCCCATTGATTAGCCGCGTCAATGTGAGACTTTCTCCTTTTTGTCTTCTCCACATAACCCCTTCATTATATTCTATTCCACCCATAGTGTTATATCCATGGCTCACGCTCATGTATTGCGTGAAAGTTGAAAAAAGTTTGAGATTACTAAAGTGCGAAACAATTGCTTGGCTTGTCATCGGGGTTGTGCATGATGAGAGCATTCTTGTGTGACGAAAATGGAGCATGGACAAACTTATGATTATGTAGGGATGAACTTTCTTTGGCCATGTTATTTTGAGAAGGCATAATTTCTTAGTTAGTATGCTTGAAGTATTATTATTTTTATGTCAATATTAAAATTTTATCTTGAATCTTTCGGATCTGAACATTCATGCCACAATAAAGAAAATTTACATTGAGAAATATGTTAGGAAGCATTCCACATCAAAAATTCTGTTTTTATCATTTACCTACTCGAGGACGAGCAGGAATTAAACTTGGGGATGCTTGATACATCTCCAACGTATCTATAATTTTTGATTGCTCCATGCTATGATATTATCTATTTTGGATGTTAATGGGCTTATTTTTATACTTTTATATTATTTTTGGGACTAACCTATTAACCGGAGGCCCAGCCCAAATTGCTGTTTTTTTGCCTATTTTAGAGTTTCGCCGAAAAGGAATATCAAACGGAGTCCAAACGGAATGAAACATTCGGGAGCGTGATTTTTGGAACAAACATGATCCAAGGGACTTGGAGTGGACGTCAAGCAATCAACGAGAAGGCCACGAGGCAGGGGGCGCGCCCCCGTGGGCGCGCCCTCCACCTTCGTGGGCCCCTCGTTGCTCCACCGACCTACTTCTTCCTCCTATACATATTGACATACCTTGAAAACATCCATGAGCACCACGAAACCCTATTTCCACCGCCGCAACCTTTTGTACCCAAGAGATCCCATCTTGGGGCCTTTTCCGGAGCTCCACCGGAGGGGGCATTGATCACGGAGGGCCTCTACATCAACTCCATGGCCCCTCCGATGATGTGTGAGTAGTTTACCTCAGACCTTCGGGTCCATAGCTAGTAGCTAGATGGCTTCTTCTCTCTCTTTGGATCTCAATACAAAGTTCTCCTCGATTCTCTTGGAGATCTATTCGATGTAATATTCTTTTGCGGTGTGTTTGTTGAGATCCGATGAATTGTGGGTTTATGATCAAGTTTATCTATGAACAATATTTGAATCTTCTCTGAATTCTTTTATGTATGATTGGTTTATCTTTGCAAGTCTCTTCGAATTATCAATTTGGTTTGGCCTACTAGATTGATCTTTCTTGCAATGGGAGAAGTGTTTAGCTTTGGGTTCAATCTTGCGGTGCTCGATCCCAGTGACAGAAAGGGAACCGACACGTATTGTATTGTTGCAATCGAGGATAAAAAGATGGGGTTTATATCACATTGCATTAATTTATCCCTCTACATCATGTCATCTTGCTTAAGGCGTTACTCTGTTCTTATGAACTTAATACTCTAGATGCATGCTGGATAGCGGTCGATGTGTGGAGTAATAATAGTAGATGTAGAATCGTTTCGGTCTACTTGTCTCGGACGTGATGCCTATATACATGATCATGCCTAGATATTCTCATAATTATTCGCTTTTCTATCAATTGCTCGACGGTAATTTGTTCAGCCACCATAATACTTATGCTATCTTGAGATAAGCCACTAGTGAAACCTATGGCCCCGGGTCTATTTTCCATCATACAAGTTTCCAAACTATTTTATTTTGCAATCTTTACTTTCAATCTATATCATAAAAATACCAAAAATATTTATCTTATTATTATCATCTCTATCAGATCTCACTCTTGCTAGTGGCCGTGAAGGGATTGACAATCCATTTATCACATTGGTTGCAAGGTTCTTATTTGTTTGTGTAGGTACGAGGTGACTCGCGTGTGGTCTCCTACTGGATTGATACCTTGGTTCTCAAAAACTGGGGGAAATACTTATGCTGCTTTACTGCATCACCCTTTCCTCTTCAAGAGAAAACCAACGCAGTGCTCAAGAGGTAGTAGAGACGAGCTTAGATGAAGATGAAGTCCCATTACCTCAACCTGGGGACATGCATGTGGAGTTCAATAAGTCAAGCCTCCCCAATAGAGCAAAGAAACCTAAGATTGAGTTTATCCCTTTTCGTCTCTTGCAGGAGAACAAACAAGAACTATGCAAAAAGGTACTAAGCCTTGAGCGGGAGATCGAGGACCTAAAGGAGCAGAATTCTGTCCTCAAGCGCAAATTAAGGAAGAAGCGCACGCCATCAACAACTCCTTCATCACCACCTCCGAGGAAGGAAACGTAAACAGATGGGTATGGGCACTCCCCTTGGCAACTGCCAAGCTTGGGGGAGTGCCCCGGTATCGTATCACCATCACTTTTATCTTTACCGTTTTTCTTAGTCCGATCCTTTTGATAATATCTTGATCTAGTAGAATAAAGTTTTAGTATGATCTAGTTGTGAGTTTAGCTTTATGATCCTTCTATGTAATCGAGTCTGTGAGCTATATATAATAAAGATTAGTGTTGAGTCAAGGGCTTGATGGATCTTGAGGGAATAGAATAAAAGAGAAGAAATAAAAAGAAATAAAGGGATCATGTGGATCTTATGGAGAGTAATGAGCTCACATATAAAGAGTATGATGAATAAAAGTTGTTTAGAGTTGACAAACATAGTCTTGGTCATCATTGCAATTAATAGGAAGTAATAAAGAAAGAGAGGTTTTCACATATAAATATACTATCTTGGACATCTTTTATAATTGTGAGCACTCATTAAAGTATGATATGCTAAAGAGTTGACGTTGGACAAGGAAGACAACGTAATGGGTTATGTTTTCTTACATCTAAGATAAATTATATTGTCATGGATCATCCAACATGTTGAGCTTTCCTTTCCCTCTCTTGCTAGACAATTTCTTCACACCAAGTAGAGATACTACTTGTGCTTCCAAATATCCCTAAACCCAGTTTTGCCAAGAGAGTCCACCATATCTACCTATGGATTGAGTAAGATCCCTCAAGTAAGTTGTCATCGTTGCAAGCAATAAGAATTGCTCTCTAAATATGTATGACTTATTAGTGTGGAGAAAATAATCTTTATACAATCTTGTGATGTGGAAGAAATAAAAGCGACGGACTGCATAATAAAGGTCCATATCACAAGTGGCAATATAAAGTGACGTTCTTTTGCATTAAGATTTCGTGCATCCAACCATAAAAGCACATGACAACCTCTGCTTCCCTCTGCGAAGGGCCTATCTTTTATTCTTGTCTATTACTTCATATAAGAGTCACGGTGATCTTCACCTTTCCTTTTTACATTTTATCCTTTGGCAAGCACAATGTGTTGGAAAGATCCTGATATATATGGCTAATTGGATGTGGGTTTGCATGAACTATTATTGTTGACATTACCCTTGAGGTAAAAAGTTGGGAGGACAAACTATGAGCCCCTATCTTTCTCTGTGTCCGATTAAAACTTTATAACCATAAATATTGTGTGAGTGTTAGCAATTGTGAAAGACTAAATGATGGTTGAGTATGTGGACTTGCTCAGAAGCTCTTATATTGACTCTTTCGTATGTTATGATAAATTGCAATTGCTTCAGTGACTGAGATTATAGTTTGTTAGTTTTCAATGAATTTCTGATTCATACTTGAGTATGTGAATGAATTGTTACTTTCGAATAAGAGATCATATGAAAATTTATATATATTTTGCTGTTCTAAGAATGATCATGATGCCCTCATGTCCGTATTTTATTTTATCAACACCTCTATCTCTAAACATGTGGACATATTTTTCGATTTCGGCTTTCGCTTGAGGACAAGCAAGGACTAAGCTCGGGGGAGTTGATATGTCCATTTTGCTTCATGCTTTTATATCGATATTTATTGTATTATGGGCTGTTATTACACATTATGTCACAATACTTATGCATATTCTCTCTTATTTTACAAGGTTTACATGAAGAGGGGGAATGCCGACAGCTAGAATTCTGGGATGGAAAATGAGCAAATATTAGAGACCTATTCTGCACATCTCCAAAAGTCCTAAAACTCCACGGGAATTATTTTCAGAATATATAAAAAATATTGGGCGAAAGAAGTACCAGAGGGGGCCCACCCACCGTCCACGCGGGTGGGGGGCGCCCCTACCCCCTGGGCATGCCCCCTGCCTCGTGGGCCCCCTGGTGGCCCTCTGATGCCCATCTTTGGCTATATGAAGTCTTTCGTCAAGGAAAAATAATAAGCTAGCTCACGGGACGAAACTCCGCCTCCACGAGGCGGAACATTGGCGGAACCAATCTAGGGCTCTGGCGGAGCTGTTCTGCCGGGGAAACTTCCATCTGGGAGGGGGAAATCATCACCATCGTCATCACCAACGATCATCTCATCGGGAGGGGGTCAATATCCATCAAAATCCTCACCATCACCATCTCATCTCAAACCCTAGTTCATCTCTTGTATCCAATCTTTGTATCCAAACCTCATATTGGTACCTGTGGGTTGCTAGTAGTGTTGATTACTCCTTGTAGTTGATGCTAGTTGGTTTACTTGGTGGAAGATCATATGTTCAGATCCATTATGCATATTAATAGCCCTCTAATTATGAACATGAATATGCTTTGTGAGTAGTTACGTTTGTTCCTAAGGACATGGGAGAAGTCTTGCTATAAGTAGTCATGTGAATTTGCTAATTGTTTGATATTTTGATGAGATGTATGTTGTCATCCCTCTAGTGGTGTCATGTGAACGTCGACTACATGACACTTCACCATTATTTGGGCCTAGAGGGAGGCATTGGGAATTAATAAGTGGATTATGGGTTGCTAGAGTGACAAAGCATAAACCCTAGCTTATGCGTTGCTTAGTAAGGGGCTGATTTGGATCCATATGTTTCATGCTATGGTTAGGTTTACCTTAATACTTCTGTTGTAGTTGCGGATGCTTGCAATAGGGGTTAATCATAAGTGGGATGCTTGTCCAAGTAAGGGTAGTACCCAAGCACCGGTCCACCCACATATCAAATTATCAAAGTACCGAACGCGAATCATATGAACGTGATGAAAACTAGCTTGACGATAATTCCCATGTGTCCTTGGGAGCGCTTTACTTTATATAAGAGTTTGTCCAGGCTTGTCCTTTGCTACAAAAAGGATTGGGCCATCTTGCTGCACCTTATTTACCTTTATTACTTGCTACTCGTTACAAATTACCTTATCACAAAACTATCTGTTATCAATAATTTCAGTGCTTGCAGAGAATACCTTACTGAAAACTGCTTATCATTTCCTTCTGCTCCTTGTTGGGTTCGACACTCTTACTTGTCGAAAAGGCTATGATACATCCCCTACACTTGTGGGTCATCAAACATGTGCACATCACGGCGGTGCCGTACTTTCGGTACTAGGATCGGTCGATCGTAAAGATGTACGACTACATCAACCGCGTTGTCATAATGCTTCCGCCTACGGTCTACAAGGGTACGTAGACAACACTCTCCCCTCTCGTTGCTATGCATCACCATGATCTTGCGTGTGTGTAGGATTTTTTTTGAAATTACTGCGTTCCCCAACACTTTTCTCACCACATGATGCTTGCCAAAGGAGAAAAATAAAAAAGGAATAGAGAGAAAACTTTTGACTCTTTGCATAAAAGTAAATACATAATAGTAAAAGATAGGCCCTTCGCAGAGGGAAGTAGAGGTTACCATGCGCTTATTTGTTTGTATGCTCAACCCCTTAGTGCAAAAGAACGTCAAGTTGTATTGCCCCTTGTGATAGCAACCTTTATTATGCAGTCTGTCGCTTTTATTCTTTACCATCACAAGTTCGTACAACGCTCAATTTTCTCTTACACTAAATGATCTCACACTTTTAGAAGCAATTTTTATTGACTTTTTGCGCCAATGACAACTTACTTGAGGGATCTTGCTCAATCCCTAGGTGGGTATGGTGGACTCTTGAAAATAAGATTTGGGTTTAAGAGTTTTTGGATGCACAAGTAGTATCTCTACTTAGTGAGGAATTTTTGGCTAGCAAAGATAGGGGCAAGCACCACATGTTAAAGGATCCATGACAATATCTTTACCTAATAATAAAGCAAATTGGGTTTCTTTCGTCCGTCATGGCATTTTTCAGAAAAGTCCCTCTATTTCAGAAAATTCAACCCGCAGTTCTGTTTTAAGTTAAAACGAATCATTATTTTCGTATTTTACACAAAAGTCCCTGTATTTTTTGAAATCAACCCGCCATCCAGATTTAAGTCACACCCGAACCGTTATTGTACATTTTTCAAAAAAACCCTGATGTTTTAGGTAATTCATCTGCGGATCATATTTAAGTCAAACAAATGCTTTTTAAAATCATCCATATCTTTTAGACCGTAACTCCGAGTTGAACATGTTATATATGAAATTTGATTAGAAAAATATGTAGAATATGAATATGAGATTATTTTTACCTGTTAAGTATTTTTAAATATTATTTTGGAATATATTTGAGTCAAACCAAATGATTTTCTAAATTATCTGTATCTTTTAAACCGTAACTTCGATTTTAATGTATTATATATGAAATTTTATTAGAAAAATGTGTTGAATCTAAATATGATGATAATTTTACTTGTTAAATATTTTAAAAATATTGTTATGGAAGCAAACTTATAGTTTATAGCGCAAGATTTGTTTTTTCATACCGGCGGCGATCCGGATTGCAAATAAACACCCCACTATAACCATATATATACGGAAAAGAAAATATCGATAACTACACATGCATACCTCTGAAAAATGTCGCAGAGGAAAACAACATATTTCTCATCGCGAGAGTGAGAGAAAATGAGCGAGAGAGAGAGACAGAGGGAGAGAGAGAGGGAGAGGGAGAGAGAGACGCCTTAGGATTAACCATATTCAACACACATTTTTTGTTGTTTTGTGTGAACACCAAGGCCATCGCCGGCGAGGGCAAGAAGGAGGATAAGCGGCAACACAAATATGATGCCTTGCGAAAATAAAGGAGATGGACCTATTGTGGTCTTGAGTGATGGTTGTTGAGTTAAGAGCGTGTGTTATGTTTTCTCTCCCGTTGCAACTCACGGGCTCTTTTGGTAGTGACTTCTATGTGAATAAGCAAACTTAAACTATTAGGTTGTCTTCGTTGTCCAACGTCAACAATTTTGGCATATAATATTTTGATGAGGGCTCACAATCACAAAAGATTTCTAGGATACTATATTTCACTACAAAAAATACACTTCCGTGATGATACGTGTTTGTCACAGTAGGTTGCGTTTTCTGTCATGCATGTACATCCATGACAAAGTTATGACAGAATCAAGATAGTCATACCTGTGCTATCGTAGAAGTGTTCCATGACATTGCCAAAATTATCATCACAGAAGTGTCCACTTCCATGACGATAAATCGCGTGTCACAGAAGTGCTTTCGTCAAGGGTGACCAACACGTGGCATCCATCGTAACGGAACGCCGTTAAGCTATCGGGTCGGATTTTGGATCCGATAACCCGTTAACAGCCACGACCAATGCCGATTTTCCACGTGTAAAATTCTCATTGGCTGATGGATCCACGCGTCAACTCCGCGTTGGCATAGGTGTCACTCATCCAACGGTCGAGATGGGCCTATGATATGTTGACATGTGGATCGGCCCAAAAGTGGCCCACAAAGATTAAATGGGCCGGCCCAACCGAAGGCCCATAAGATTTAGCGGACCGTAATGGGCCGGCCCAGCTAAAGGCCCATAAAATTTAGCAGACCATAATGGGCCGGCCCAGCTAAAGGCCCACACGATTTTGCAGACCATAATGGGCCGGCCCAGCTAAAGGCCCACAAGATTTTGCGGACCACAATGGGCCGGCCCAGCTAAAGGCCCACAAGATTCTGCTGAGCATAATGGGACGGCCCAGCTAAAGGCCCAAAATTCTCTGTCAAATCGGCCCGTCAATGGCCTGTCCTAAACTTGTCATCAACGCGGCCCATGGTCACTTCTGGCCCGTTAACAGTCCGCTAAGTAATTGGGCAGAATTACGGCCCGGTGTATTTCCGGCCTGTTAAAGGTCCGGCTTCATTTGGGCCCATTTACAGGCCATCAAAACTTGCGGCCCATAAACGACCGTGAAGGATTTGAGTCATATTTGGCCATGTTTGACATTCGGCCTGTTAGAGGCCCACTATAGCTTTGGGCCACTTTCGACCTGTTGTCATTTTCGGCCTGTTAACGCCGGACGTAAACCATAGGCCATATGTGGCCCAACGTCATATCGGGCCCATTAACGACCCATATAAAAATGACGATAATCTAGCCCGACCGAAGTTCCGGCCTGTTAAAGGCCCGTGTATTAGGTCGGCGCATTTACGGCCCGTCCAAATTTCGGCCCGTTAAAGTCCAGTGGGTTATTTCGCACAATCAGGGCCCAATCTCACTTTCGATCTATTAAAGGCCCATGTATTTTATGGGCTCGAGATATTTACACCTATAAACGACCTATTTTTACTAAGGGCCCAAATTATGTTTAGGCCTGCTAAAGGCCCACTATGGGCACAGGCCTACCAGAAAAATATGAATGCTTATGCTGATTTAAGCCCAGATATTTTTAGTGGGCTACATGCCAATTTCGGCCCGTAATCGTTTTTACCCCAATTGGAATGGGCCCGACGAATGTTGGCATGTTGGGCTCCTACGAAGCTTTCGGCTGAATACATTACTAAGATAAACCTACACTATACAAAAATAGCGTCGTAATTACTGCAGCCTGAGGCAGCGTCATAAATGTTGTATCACAACAAAATAAATTCCAACCATACAAAAAAGGCCTGTTGGCATAAAGTTTACAGTCCTTCCAGATAAAAGCACCATCAGATGTATAGAAGCACAGATCATTTGACCTGAGTACTGATGTTTCAGGCTGTAGAATCTGATGAAGCAGCACGATCTCCACCTTTTTCTGCCATTGCTCTTGAATAACGAAGCGAATGTCTGATAGTCTGGTTTCGAAACCATTCATATCTTGACGACATTTCTCAACCACTATTCTTGTTTCCGAAACAACGTCCATTAGGGATTGGACTTGTGTTTGGAGCACAGATATATCACTCTGTCTAGCAGGAAGATTTTGTTCAGTAGGCGATTTGGACGAGGTTACCTTGACAACCAACCCAGAATTACGCAGGAAGGTGCTTTTTGCACTGTTAGTGGAGAGATACGACGCACTGCAGCAAGAGGTGACATTGTGCCTGTAGTAGCCTCGTCACCTTCAGGTGGTTGTGGCTGTTCAATCATTTGTTCCATAGCTTCCTGAAAGTTTGAACTTGTAGATTAGTGTACCAGATAAGTTACTAATGAGACAAAAACAAACAAAGTAGGTTAAACGTTTATACATAACTTATTTTGGTGAACTACTGTAATACATTAGCATGTATTGTAGTGCCAACTACATAATAAAATCACTTTCGGAACATATGTCCATGTAGCATGCCTACTGTATTGTCTATTTCCTCACATTCGTTGACATCTAAGGATAAAGAGACATGGTTTAAAGTAGGATGAACATAGTATGACATCATTCATATCATGGGCAAACAGATATAAAACAAACATGCTATTTTATCATTGTGTGCGCATGTGAACATAACAACTAGATTACAGATCAAGACCAAAAGAATATCCTTCATCTCTTTTAAACCATGTAAGGTGAAATGATACGTTAAGACAACTGTGAATAAAAGTGAACAGAGTAACTGACATTGGCTGCAAACCAAGTAGTTAAATGAACACATCACAGTACCAATCAGTTCAAGGCAGGAGGAGTAAGGACTTACAATAGCGGCTTGAACTGGTGTGCTCATGCCCTTCATCTTCCTGGTGTGGCAATCCTTGAAGATTTGCACTACATTCGGTTCAGGTTCTTTTTGGTCCGCACGGGATTTCCTCTGTATTTGGAATAAGTCAATATAGATACGATAATATGGCACAAAAAAAAGAAGGAAGTAGCAGCTATTTACAAGAGCCTCGCAGTGTGCAATATAGCTACGAGATCCTGTGGTCTGTTGGAATTTCACTTTAGAATGGTTGGTTTTGTTCTTCAAACAGTTAGCCTAGAAGAAGATACACTTGTAAGGCACATACATAAATACAAGTTCAATATGTGGTCTGATCAAATACATATAGCCTACCTGATACTTTGGATCAGACCAGTGTTTAATGAGGGCTGTCCAGTCTTCATCTGTAATATATTCCACTAGAGATGTTTGGGCGATTTCATTATTAGCCTTGCCTTCAAAGTGAGATTTTCTAAGGTGGTACCGATACTGTCGTAGAGCAAACTGAAAAACATGAGTGCATGCTTGTCTAGTTGCATCATCTTTCGGATCCAACTTGAACCTCATCTATTGAAAAAAGAATGCGAGTCTTATTAGGAGGAAGCTAGAAAGTATGGGACAGAGCAAGACAATATTACTAAATTGCGATGAATAACATTACTTATGGATAAATGGTCAAGGAAGGTGTTAAACTGGGTATTGTCTTTCTCATTCCTGTACTGGATCCACGTTGGGAGGATACATGCATGACACCTAACGGCAACAGCTGCCTCTGATACTAACTTGGCTGACTCTGTAGCATCACGTGGCCTTTTTAAACCTGCCTCAAAATGGATCTCCATTTTTTCTCCTTTAGATTTTGTTAATCTGTCAAGCATTATCCCTGATGTCTGTTTCCGCTTGCGCCATGGTGCTAGTTCAACAATGAATATGGAAAGTGTTAGTGTACATCAAACTGTGAGAGTACATATAAAGGAGCATGCAACTGCAACTTGACTCGGTCAGGTACTGTCTTGGTGTTGATGCTCATGAGGTTCATCTAATCTTGCCAAGTCCTGTTGTGTCAGCAGTGCTTCGGAAGTAGTGTTAGGTGTGAAGGCAGCTTGGGAACTGGCCAGTTCCGGAGCAAACGAATGAGTAACTGGTTGAGATGCTGGTACAATTGAAGCGGATGCTGCAGCTGGTGGAGCAGGTGATACTGTGTTTGTAGATTTAGCCGGTGGACTTGGACCTTCTACTGCACTATAAGTACTAGCAGAATCTCGACGACAGAACCTTTTCTGTTTCACCCGACGAGTAACAACAATCCCTACTATATTATTTTCCTTGCTCTTTTTTAACTTTGCCATGTCAAGCTGTACCCACAACACAAAAGAATAAAATCACTCTTCAGAACTCACTGATGCATGATACAGACAAGCAATACTTTGATGTAAGACAACCGTATGAGGATGGAATATGTAAGAAAAACAGGACGGCATGACATATTCACAGCTACGATGTGCAAACTAAGCAGAAGGATTTTCAAGAAAATAGAAGTAATGCAAGCTAGACACCATATGAAAGATGCAACCAATATTACTCTGCCAAGTTAAAAATGTCTTGTCATAAGTGGCAATTCGAAAAATTAGAAGCAGTACAACGTAGAAATCAATGCAAGATGCAACCACTATCAAACTGCCATGTTAAAAGCGTCCAATCATGAGTGACTGATGCGGGATACACAACAGCAGTACTTTGATGTAAGAACATGGTATGATAGATAGATGCAGTGTATTCTAGACACAGAAAGCCATGTCATATGCACATGTACAATGTATAAACTCAGCAGGTGCAATTTAATCAAAATAGAAGAAATACAGGCTAGACAACATATGCAACATGAAACCAATTATCACACTGTCAACTTAGAGCAAGCACCTGCGATGGTGGAGTACGGGAGATGAACTCATCATGTAGACTTGGGAGTTCAACTTCATTAGCAGTAGCAGTGGCAAATCTAGAGAGTCTCTGTTTGCATCGGTGCGGAGGACCACCAACATCCCCTAACTTACTCTTTTTCTTCCTATTTTCTGATATTGCCTTATGAAGTCAAAACCACAAGAAGATGAATAAAATTAGCTCTGCATAACTGGTTGATGCATGATACAGACGAACAGTACTTTGATGTAAGGCAAGCGCAGGATAGGAGGATGGAATATATACAAAAAAAGACAGCGTTTCATATTCACATGTACGATAGGAGGATGGAATATGTATGGAAAAACAGTAAGCGGAAGGCATTTCAACAAAATTAGAAGAAATGAAAGCTAGGCACCATATGAACATGCAACCAATATCACTCTATCAGGTAAAAAAGTGTCTCGTCGTAAGTGCCATTTCAAGAAATTAGAAGCAGTACAAGCTAGAAGACAATGCAAGATGCAACCTACATCACAGTCGCAAGTTAAATGTGTCTTATGGGTAAGTGATCATTGCAGGTATAAGTTGTAAGCTACACAGATGCAATTCAACATAATCAGAAGCAATACAAACTAGACATCATACGGAAAACGCAACCACGTATAACAGTTCCAAGTAAGATCGAGCAAGCACCTGTGATGGTGGAGTAGGGGAGATGTGCTCATCATGTACACGTATGTTCTAGAAACAGGAACACGTGTCATATTCACAGGCATTATGTGTAAAGTAAGCAGATGCAATTCAAGTTAGAAGCAATACAAGCTAGACATCATACGCAACATGAAACCACATATAATAGTGTCAAGTTAGACCAAGCACCTGTGATGGTGGAGTAGGGGAGATGTGCTCATCATCTACACAGCTACGTTGACTGTCCAGACTTGTGTTGTCTTGCGAATCGTGTTGGGAGGATGGCGGAGTAGAATCTATAGAGACCCCCTATTTGAGTTGCTCCGAAGGATCACCATCATCCACTACCGGACTAATTTGCTTCAGCTGTAATGATTTTGCATTGTGAAGTCAAACCGATAAGAAAAAGGAATAAAATTCGCTCTTCAGAACTCATTCATGCATGATACTGACGAACACTACTCGGATGAAAGGCAAACACATGATGCAAGGATGGAATATGTATGAAAAACAGGATGGTGTGACATATTCACACCTATGGTGTGGTAACTAAGCAGAAGGCATTTCAAAAAATTAGAAGCACTGCAAGCTAGACACCATTTGAAAGATGCAACCAATATCACTCTGCCAAGTTCAAACTGTATGGCATTTCAACAAATTAGAAGTAGTACATGTTAGAAATCATATGCAAGACACAACCAATATCACAGTGGCGACTTAAAGGTGCCTTATCATAAGATATAGTATGTACCAAAAACAGGAAAGCGTGTCATATTCACATGTATCATGTGAAAGCTAAGCAGATGCAGTTTACACTAATTAGGAGCAATACGAGTTAGACACCATATGCAACATGCAACCAGATATCACACTGCCAAGTTAGAGCAAGCACCTTGGATGGTGGAGTAGGGGAGCGGAGACTTGGACCTTGTAATGCACTATCAGTACAAGGAGAATCGGTACAGATGCTCCATTTACGTTGCTGCAGAGGACCACCATCATCGCCTTCCTTACTCTTTTCCTTCATCTTTCTTGATTTTGCCTTGTCAAGTCAAACCCACAAGAAAAAGGAATAAAATTTGCTCTTCAGAACTCATTGATGCATGATACTGACGAACACTACTTTCATGTAAGACGAACACTACATATCACACTGCCAAGTAAGAGCAAGCACCTGCGATGGTGGTGTGGGGGAATTGCGGTGATCAACTAGAGAACTACGTTGATTATCTTCATTTAGCCTTGCTGTTTCTTGAGAATCATGTGGGGAGGATGACACTGCACTCTTTAAACGAGTATGGCGTCTCACAAAAACCCACCCGGGTGACTGTCTCATAATAAGTGATTGACGAGGGATACAAAAGAGCATTAGTTTGATGTACGAACATGGTTAATAGACATATGTAGTATGTATCAAAAACATGAAGGCATGTCATTATCAAAGGTATAATGTGTAAAGTAAGCAGATGCAATTTCACCAAATTGGAAGCAATACATGCTAGACACCATATGCAACATGCAACCACATTTGACAACGCGAAGTTAAAGCAAGCACCTGGGATGGTTGTGTGTGGCAATTGAGATCATCAACTGCAGAGCTACGTTTACTGTCTCCAACTGCTGACACTGCACCCGTTAGAGCGCTCGAACGCTTAGTGCTTATCTTCGAATTACACTAGAGCGACTTCTGTCTTTTCTTTTCTGCATTCATCAACACTGCGTCAGAGTCTGAAATACCCATGCATAAAAAAACAATAGTGTGAGTATGGGTGAAGTGTGTGCACAATTAGTACAGTGTAAAGGTAGCAGATAGCAGGTCGGTGAGAAATAAATGACGAGAGACATATGATAGCTCCACAACATGCATGGCACACTAAATTACTACAGGATTCTATGAAAATAACAGTCGACTGAAAGCAAATAGGTTAGTCCATTTTTTCTGCACCGTCCGATGTACAAAGAACGGGCAGATCGCCTTCATCTACCTCCAGCGAGTCAGTGTTGATGATCTTCCTCGAAATGCCAGCGACCACCGGCCCAGTATTCCTCCCCTGCCTGCGCCCTCCCCTCGACCTCACCGCACTGCCATGCTTGGCACCGCCCCCCCGACCATCCATTCAAGCCCCGCCGACCTCCATATCGGGCGCAAGCAGCTCCTGCGCCCCACACCCCTATGATAGACACCGATGCGCCGCTTCCCCGAGGAACAGGCGGACTAGGTGCTCCGCGTGCCTAAGCGGGTGCTGCTTCTTTTTATTGCGGTTCGGTTGACCCTGAATTGAAATCCAGGCGGGCTACTGACCTCTAGCAAAGGTGAAATAGTAAAATGGAGGAAACCTTGTGCATTTAGTATCACGAAGAAGATACAGTAAGAAGCGCTCAACTAGTTTCTTTTGTGGGATGAATACGATGTGAGCGGAGACGTAAGATTTGCACGAATAAGGGAAGAGGAGTACCTCTTTCTACTAGCAGTGCTGTGTCCTCCTTCTGTTTTTCCAACGATCTTCTTGTTGTTCGCCGGAAACCAGAAGTTGTGGAGGACGGTGCAGCCTTGGACGAACCCATGGCCAAGTTGTTGAGTGTGGTGCAGTGGCCGTCTGTCGGTGGCGGGGAAGCAGATCCGAGGCGGCGAACGACGACGTAGCGGGAACAGCTCCGGTGCGGTGGACGGTTGCGACAGTGGAGCCACAGCAGTGAGGCGCAGGACGGCGTGGTTGGAGTGGTTCTGGTATGGCGCACGTCGGCGTCGGTGTCATGGAGGCAGCTCTGCCTCGGCTTCAGCTGCTAAATCCTTGAGGGTGTTGCGGTTGCGGTTGCGTTGGACGACGACGTCGGGGTACCGGCTCCAGTGTGATGGAGGAGGGCGGCGGTGGATTGGCCGCTATGGGGTGGAGGACGAAGGAGGCTGGGGTTTCGCGGCTGGTGGAGAGGGCATTTTCGCGCCCACGGAGTATGAATGGGGAAACGGAGGGAGGTGGAGAACTAAGGGGGAACAATGTTTTGGTTTGAGACGCGCTTGTTTGAAATTTGGGGAAAGTTACAAACTTTCCCCCATCTAAAATTTCGGACATATTGCGGGTTGGGGGTAGGACAGTCATGTCAGGTGTCCCAAATGTGGGTGGGATAGATTTCGGCCGAGCGCATGGGTAGGTGCCCATGGCGTATGAATGCTTCTCTAGCGTCTTGGTGAAGTTACAAACCTACCCCGGTTTAGACCTTTGGACATCGGGCCGATAGGCTACACGGGCCAGAGTCAGGACAGTAATTTCCTACCACCAAAACATTAGTCTCGCGCGGTTTCGGGTGACCAGAGGCCTATTTGGCGCTTCGTTCAATATTTGGGAGCAGAAGCATTAACGTTTTCGGTTCTCTTGAATTGAACTTTCAGGATTTGTCAAACTTCACAAATATTTACTCTTGAAAATCCTAAAGCTACCATTATTTTGGAATGGAGGGGGTACATTTGAATATACATCGTACACGAGTATATATTAAAAAATATGCAACTTACCTCAGTTCATGCATGGTTCCAGATATAATCTCCTTGGTTGCAAAAAAGAGTTAGATATGCGTATGAATATATATATAGCATTTTCAAACTCACAACAAAGATTGTTGCCCCCTTTTACATCTGATTTACAAATGCCATTATCTCGTGTTCAAATAGATGAATGCACTTCCTATGAATTCGAATCTTCGAAACCCCCTTTATGTTGAATTCGACATGTATTCTATTTCGTAGCTAGCAATTTGGAATGTATCCATGCAAGTGACAAATGTATAAAGTGCTTCACACTAACAACATGGAGTGCACTAATTAATTTTTATATATGAATTGCAAAAGCATCCATTGCCTGTATTTCAAACCGCTGTCACTCTATGGATCGATAATATGAAACAAACATATGCACATGCTAGAATTCAATTGCAGTTGAAGAAAGAGCCTACTCCTGGTACTGTATATTAGTGATAGGGGTGTGTACAAAGTACATGTGAATACCAGGCATTGTGCGTGTGTGTATACTATCGACGAACTAGCCCCCAAGCTTGTATAACATACTAAGGGCCTAGGGTTACAAATCATATATAGTCGGCTTATCACTAGTGGGGATAGAGTCCTCCGCGACTCTGGTAGCTTCGTGTTGTACGCCGAGTCCTCCACTTGGGTCTTCATATAACACGTCTTGGTCCAACCTATATGTGGCGCAGGATGGAACTGACCATGAGTCTTCATGTTGACCCACCACAACTAAAAATGATGTGCCCACCACACCACACACGCAATCGGCCACTAAGAAAATAAGCATATACAATAGTACAATGGTATCTAGCTCACGATACGTCTCCATATTTTGTTGATGACACTGACGGACTTTGCATTTGATGCGTGCTCCGTATTTTGTTGATGACACTTACGATCATTGTATTTGAAGCGAAAGCACAATATGGTCACTGGACTTCAGAATAAGCTCATCACGGTCACCACATACATTTTGTCGTGCTAACCAACATGTGGTTGGATGGTTAGAGGATAGTGGTTTCTCGAGCCCACCAAGGTTAAAGTCCCGGTGTTTGCATTTATCTTGTGTTAATTTCAGTATTTTTCTAGCGATGTACGTTCAGTGGGAGGAGACGTTCCAATCGACTACGAGGCACCTATGGTGACTTCGTAAAATCTCAAGATCATATATGCTGGCCCACTCTCTCGAAGGTGCTCATAGGGGTAGGGTTCACGTGTGTGCGCTTATAGCGGTGAGTGCTTGCGCGTATATATGAGCCCTTGCGTCTGTACCGTGTTAAACAAATACATATCATGATTATACGGTCACTGGCTCATCCGTACAACTCCATATTTTGTTGATGACACAATCAATTAACCAGTCAAACGTTCCACGCGGCGCAACTAGTGTTGCACCGTCGGGGCGCGTAACCGTGGGGCCCACCTGTCAGCCCATATATGAAAGAAAGAAATGGTAGTTTGAGTCTGTACTGTGTTAATAAAATAGGAGTACATTTTAGGGTGATCATACGGTCACTGGCTCACCATACAGCTCCGTAATTTGTTGATAACATGATCAATTGACCAGTCAAACGGTCCACATTCAGCAGCGCACATTACCATAGGGCCCACCCGTCAGCGCGTATATGAAGGACAGAAATGGTAATAAATTAGTGGTCGGTGGGTATTTGAAGTCGTGAGACCTCTGGTTGGCAGTCACCGGCGGTTGGGGGGCGTTCATTGGGCGGTGGGGTGGGGATATCTGGAGAAAAAGCTCGGCAGGGGGGGGGGGGCTAGAGGGATGGCCGGTGCGGCGGCGGACCGGCGGGGGGGAGGGGTTTCGGGGGGGGCGGGCCGGCCGGGGGGGGCGGGGGCTGGCGGTTCGGCCGGTGTTGGCTGGCGGCTCAGGGGGGTGGAGTTTGATGATAAACTGGAGGCCCTTGATTTCGTATCCAACGGCTAGAAAATCTAATGACCAGAGATGAAAAAGTCAGTCGACTGACGTGTAGCCTCACCCCGCACGTACACATGCACACACGCATGTAGGCGTGCAACACTGACATGTACACACGCACGCATGCTGGCATGCAACACTGACACATACACATGCACTCACGAACACATGCACGTACGCACCCATGCATGCAACACTGAAACGTACCCTTGCACACACGCAACACTCACACGCCTGCATGCACACAACACACGATGCAAGACACACGTTCAACCTATACGTGGATGCACCCTTTGTTAAGGACATGGATTGTTACGGGTATTAATCAATCTTATCTGTGATAAGCAGAACATTGATGTTTGTAGCAGTATTTATGAATCACAACGTATCTAATGGGCTATCAACATAGTAGGCTTATCTACATGAAAAAGATGATGTCACACTCAATGAACAATCATCGGTTTATGAAATGCCCGCTTCTGACCGCCCTGGCCCACCAAAGGTTCCTCTGCTGTGCGCTGCCTACGTTGGGTCACTGACATGCATGCCATGCACCCAAAGAGCCCACATGTCAGTGGAAGAACGGCGCGGTGTCCTAGGTCAGAGTTGAGGGCGCCACTCGCGGCACGCCCGGCTGAACACGCCTCCGTGCCGCATTGAAACACCTCCCTGAAACCCGCCCGTGTGGAAGCCGAGAAACCCACTCTAGACACACATCCGTTCATGACCGGGCCGGCGTTAAACGCAATGCCGGCCGAGCTCCTCCCGTCCGCCATCTATTTAATCTCCTATTTAAACGAGGCCAAACGCCGGCCAAGAATCGCACACCTCTGCCGCTCCCCTATCTCCTCCACCATTTTGTCCACTCTTACAATGGCTTACGAAGAGTAGTTATTCTGCATCCAAGCCGGCTGGGTAGCCCGCCGGATACGAGCTATGCAGCTTGCTGATCCACCTCCCTCCTGAGGGAGTCCTGGATTAGGTGGTGTCCGGATAACCGAACTATACCTTCGGCCGGACTCCTGGACTATGAAGATACAAGATTGAAGACTTCGTCCCGTGTCCGGAAGGGACTTTCCTTGGCGTGGAAGGCAAGCTTGGCGATACAGATATGTAGATCTCCTACCATTGTAACCGACTCTGTGTAACCCTAGCCCTCTCCGGTGTCTATATAAACCGGAGGGTTTTAGTCCGTAGGACGAACAACAATCATACCATAGGCTAGCTTCTAGGGTTTAGCCTCTCTGATCTCGTGGTAGATCTACTCTTGTACTACCCATATCATCAATATTAATCAAGCATGACGTAGGGTTTTACCTCCATCAAGAGGGCCCGAACCTGGGTAAAACATTGTGTCCCCTGCCTCCTATTACCATCCGGCCTAGACGCACAGTTCGGGACCCCCTACCCGAGATCCGCCGGTTTTGACACCAACATTGGTGCTTTCATTGAGAGTTCCTCTGTGTCGTCACTTTTAGGCCCGATGGCTTCTCCGATCATCAATAGCGATGCGATCCGGGGTGAGACTTTTCTCCCCGGACAGATCTTCGTATTCGGCGGCTTTGCACTGCGGGCCAATTCTCTTGGCCATCTGGAGCAGATCGAAAGCTACGCCCCTGGCCATTAGGTCAGATTTGGAAGTTTGAACTAGACGGCCGACCTCCGCGGAGACTTGATCTTCGACGGATTCGAGCCGCAGCCGAGCGTGCCGCACTGTCATGATGGGCATGATTGAGCTCTGCCACCGAACAGTGCCCTGGAGGCCGCACCCACATCAGCTCTGACCCTTAATTCGGAGCCAACTGTGCTAATCGAGGATGGGTGGTTGGACACTGCCTCGGGGGCTGCAATCTCTACGGTGGTCGAGCTGAACACCAACCCTATTCTCTGCGAAGCCCGTGACTCCAAGGGCCCGGACTCCTCTCCAGACTCCGAGCCCTCCGCGCCCCTACCGATCGAACCCGATTGGGCGCCGATCATGGAGTTCACTGCCGCGGACATCTTTCAGCACTCGCCCTTCGGCGATATTCTGAATTCACTAAAGTCTCTCTCTTTATCAGGAGAGCCCTGGCCGGACTATGGTCAGCAAGGTTGGGATGTGGATCATGAAGAAATTCAAAGCCCACCCACCACCCACTTCGTAGCCACTGTCGATGATTTAACCGACATGCTCGACTTCGACTCTGAAGACATCGACGGTATGGACGCCGATGCAGGAGACGATCAAGAACCAGCGCCTATAGGGCACTGGAAAGCCACCTCGTCATATGATATATACATGGTGGACACCCCAAAAGAAGGCAATGGCGATGGAACAGCGGAGGATGACCCCTCCAAGAAGCAGCCTAAGCGCCAGCGTCAGCGGCGCCGCTCTAAATCCCGCCAAAGAAAAAACGGTGATTCCGGCACGGGAGATAATAACACCCCGGACAGTGCCGAAGATAACCACCTCCAGCAAGATTCAGCACAGGAGGATGGAGAAGCCAGCCCTCATGAGAGAGCGGCAGACAGAGAGGTCGAGGATGATAATTATATGCCTCCCTCCGAAGACGAGGCAAGCCTCGACGACGATGAATTTGTCGTGCCGGAGGATCCCGTCGAACAAGAGCGTTTCAAACGCAGGCTTATGGCCACGGCGAGCAGCCTCAAGAAAAAACAGCAACAGCTTAGAGCTGATCAAGATTTGCTAGCTGACAGATGGACTGAAGTCCTTGCGGCCGAAGAGTATGAACTCGAACGCCCCTCCAAGAGCTATCCAAAGCGCAGGTTGCTACCCCAATTAGAGGAGGAAGCACCTAAACCTACATCACCAGCACATGATGCGGCCGACTGGCCACCCCGTGGCCGCGACAGAGAAGCCTCTCAGCCCTCCACTCAAGCCGCACCCAGCGCCGCTCAAAAAATACCAAGGCACGGGAAAATATGCCAGACCTGCGAGATATATTGGAGGACAAGGCAAGGCAAACAAGATCGATCTAAGGATCGTGTGGGCGCCCCACGGCACGAGACGATACTCATCACGCTGGATACAGTAAATCCGGCCGGGCCGAACACAGTAGACAAAGCTCGTTTGAGCTGTGTCGTGATATAGCCCAATACAGAGGCGTTGCACACCCACTATGCTTCACAGATGAAGTAATGGATCATCAAATCCCCGAGAGTTTCAAACCCGTGAACATCGAATCATATGATGGCACAACAGATCCTGCGGTATGGATCGAGGACTATCTCCTTCATATCCACATGGCCCGCGGTGATGACCTACACGCCATCAAATACGTCCCACTCAAGCTTAAAGGAGCAGCTCGGCATTGGCTTAACAGCTTGCCAGCAGAATCAATTGGTTGTTGGCAGGACCTGGAAGCCACATTCCTCGACAATTTCCAGGGCACTTATGTGCGACCACAAGACGCCGATGACCTAAGCCACATAATTCAGCAGCCAGAGGAATCGGCCAGACAATTCTGGAGACGGTTCCTAACCAAGAAAAATCAAATCGTCGACTGTCCGGACGCAGAGGCCCTAGCAGCCTTCAAGAATAACATCTGCGACGAGTGGCTTGCACGGCACCTAGGACAGGAAAAGCTGAAATCTATGGCAGCCCTCACGACACTTATGACCCGCTTTTGCGCGGGAGAAGACAACTGACTAGCTCGCAGCAATAACATGACCAAGAGCCCTGGTAATTCGGATACCAAGGACTGCAGTGGCAGGTCGCGTCGCAACAAGCAAAAGCGCTGCATTAACGGCGACAATGCCGAGGATACGACAGTTAATGCCGGATTCAGAGTCTCTAAACCCGGTCAGCGGAAAAAGCCATTCAAAAGAAATACTCCGGGCCCGTCCAATTTGCACCGAATACTCGACCGCTCAGGCCAGATACATGGCACCCCCGAAAAACCAGCCAATCACACCAACAGGGATTGTTGGGTGTTCAAGCAGGCAGGCAAGTTAAATGCTGAAAGCAGAGACAAGGGGCCGCATAGCGATGACGAGGAGGAGCCCCGGCCGCCGAACAACAGTGGACAGAAAGGTTTTCCCCCACAAGTGCGGATGGCGAACATAATATACGCAACCCACGTCCCCAAGAGGGAGCGGAAGCGTGCGCTAAGGGACGTATACGCGATGGAGCCAGTCGCCCCAAAGTTCAACCCATGGTCTTCCTGCCTAATCACTTTTGATTGAAGGGACCACCCCACTAGCATCTGTCATGGCGGATTCGCCGCATTGGTTCCAGACCCAATTATTGACGGATTTCACCTCACTAGAGTCCTTATGGACGGCGGCAGCCGCCTGAACCTGCTTTACCAGGATATAGTGCGGAAAATGTGCATCGATCCCTCGAGGATTAAACCCACTAAAATGACCTTTAAAGGCGTCATACCAGGTGTAGAGGCCAACTGTACAGGCTCAGTTACACTTGAAGTGGTCTTCGGATCTCCGGATAATTTCCAAAGCGAGGAGTTAATCTTCGACATAGTCCCGTTCCGCAATGGCTATCATGCACTGCTCGGGCGAACCGCATTTGCTAAGTTCAATGCGGTGCCGCACTACGCATACCTCAAGCTCAAGATGCCAGGCCCTCGAGGAGTCATCATGGTCAATTGGAACACTGAACGCTCTCTCCGAACGGAGGAGCATACGGCGGCTATCGCAGTGGAAGTACAAAGCAGCCTCTTAAGGCAATTCTCCAGTCCGGCCATTAAATGTCTGGACACCGTCAAGCGCACCTAGAGTAACCTACAACAAGACCGTCGGGCACATTCCGAGCAAGCGTAGCAATGCGGCCCCAACCCCAGCCCTCGCGAACTTACGAAACCAGTGTTGCGCGTACATAACTATGCTCTGGAAATACCATGGGCACAGGGGGAGGGGCAGCATCACGGCACGCCCGAAACGTGGCTTAAACCGCACTAGGGGCTGCCAATTTCTTAATTTTCTCTTATTTTCAGGACTCCCTTCTTCGGAAGGCTTGTCCAGCAGTACAATTGCTGCACAAACGATACAACCAGGGAAGCAGAAAGCTACGCCGCACTATGGAACTCTAAGGTGGTCTCTATAACGAGCAGTATACCTGTTTCGCATACCATTCCGCAGCTCGCCCCTGGAAAGGACACATTAAATAGTCCCATTTTTTGCTTATCGCACTATTTGTATCGTTCTGCTTTGATCGCAGCTTTTTTAAATAAACAATGCATAGCTTCCGTCTATTATTACATTACTCTTTTTTACGAATATATGTTCATTAATGACATGTTGCACCCGTACACTTTGGTACGGCCAATACGCCAGGGGCTTAAGTACCCCACAATATGGTGTGAGAAGTCCGAACACTTCCACAAGTGCGGCACCCCGAACTTATAGCATTATATGCATCGGCTCCGAATCATGTCTTGGGTCAATAGTTGGGTTTGCCCGGCTCCTATGTTTTGGTACCTTACGTTCCGTTATATCGGCTAAGGTAGCACTAGGAGAACTACTGCGATTGTGCCCCAGTTGATCTGGGCTAAGCACCTCAGTAGAGAAAGCTAAAACTGACCGTCATGATGAAGCGAGAGCTGGTCGCTGTTCGAGAGGTTTTCGAGTCCCTAAAGACTTATGCCGCTTAGAGAGAGGAGTCGGCTTTGTCCGGCCTAGGCATGGATATCGCCCCGAAATCGGTCTTCCGAACACTAGGGGCTTCGCCGAAATTTAAAATTATAGAATTCTATGGTAAGTGAGAGTGTTCAAGCATTATAGTCCGATTGCCTTGTTTGTTGTGTTGAGCGCCTCCCTCGAAGGACCCAAGAATGGGAAAAAGAGCGCTCATGTTTATCCCGAACACCCCAGCACTCGTGGCATGGGGGCAGAAGCTGACGACTCGCCATCTCTCAAATTTGATAAACGGCCGCACAGAAGGTAATATTTTAAATTCAAAAGCGTTTCTTAGCGCATATGAACAAGTTTTCAGGGTACAGGATCACAAATGCGAGTTTACTCAAAAGTTACATCTTTGGAGCATTCATCCGCTATAAGGTGGGCACCCTTCAGGACGCCCTCATAATACGCTTCCGGGACGCGATGCTCCTTGCCCGGCGGTGGCCCGTCCTTCACCAGCTTCTCTGCATCCATCTTTCCCCAGTGCACTTTAGCACGGGCAAGCGCCCTATGGGCACCTTCGATGCAGACGGAGCACTTGATTATTTCAAGTCGTGGACAGGCATCCACCAACCGCCTCACCAGCCCGAAGTAGCTACCAGGCAGAGCCTCTCTAGGCCAAAGCTGACCTATGAGGCCCTTTATGGCCTGTTCGGCCACCTTGTGGAGCTCGACCATTTGCTTTAGCTGGTCGCTCAAACGCACTAGGTGTCCGGCCTCAGCATACTGAGACCAGAACACCTTCTCCGTCGAGCTCCCCTCCTCGGCTCGGTAGTAGGCGGCGGCATCAGACGCACTGCGGGGCAAATCTGCGAATGCTCTTGGAGAGCTCCGGACTCGGGTAAGTAACAAGTAATTCACTTTCACGTGCTTGCTTTGCATAATGAATGCCTTACCCGCCGCTATCTTCTTCATCGCTTCAATTTCTTGGAGGGCTTTCTGGGCTTCGGCCTTGGCAGACTTCGCGCTTTTGAGGGCTGCCGCAAGCTCGGACGCTTGCGTCTTTGAGTCAAGCTCCAAACTCTCGTGTTTTTTCTCGAGAGCCTGGAGCTCTTTCTGCACCTCCTCCACCCACGCCTCCTGCTTCCCTCTCTCCGTGCGCTCTGCGGCCGCTCTGTTTTCGGCCTCGGACAACACTTGCTTAAGGGTTGCCACCTCGGTCGTGGCCCCTATAATAGCACGTTGATCCTGTCATTTTTTGCAACCACATCTTCTCTATATACTTGCACAAGGTATTACTTACCTTCCTTCTCCTCGAGTTGCCTCTTGGCATGACCGAGCTCGTTCTCGGACCGCGCGAGGTTTTGCTTCAGCGTATCCACCTCCGCAGTCAGTGCGGCGGAGGCCAGCAGCGAAGCCTGCATACGCATATTGACTTGATTATGTTAGACTCCTGCGAATGTTATTAGATCCTCTATTCGGCTTTTCTTTCCGAACACCGAACAGAGCATCAGGGGCTACTATCTATGCAGTAATATTTTTACACATTCTTCACTTACCTCAAAGCCTGTTAGAAGGCTGGCACAGGCTTCAGTCAGTCCGCTCTTGGCGGACTGAACCTTCTGGATCACCGCACTCATAATAGTGCGGTGCTCCTCGTCGATGGAGGTGCCATTAAGCACCTCCAGCAAATTGTCCGGTGCCTCCGGTTGGACGGAGGTCGCCGACTCGGTAGGCTTGCTCCTCTTGGAAGGAGGCTGCCTACCAGAGTTCGGAACCATTGAAGGTTCCGGCACGGTGTCCGGCTCAAGGCCGGACTTGGAGCCCTTGGGGGTTCTATCCCCCTTACGCCTGGAGTCTGGGAGGTCGCCTTGCGGCGCCTCCAGGACCACCTCCTCCTGGCTTGGAACCTGTTGGGACAGCACCTCGGCGTTGTCCATAGGGTAGGGGGAGGTAGCCGTCGGAAGCGAATTCACATCTGACAAATCTAGGGAACCGCTCGACGACACGTCGAGCCGGTCTTTGGGTGGACTGCATAAACATGTTCGACATAAGGAGGAGCTGTGCAAGAAAGGAACAATATGAATTGCTCTAGTGTCTGAATACTTACGATCTCACCAGGGGCTTGGCCCTATGCGGCCACTCCTCTTCGCCGTCATCGGCGTTGGTGGAGTAGTCCAGAGGAGGGGTCTTCCCCTTCTTGGACCCTTCGGCCTCCCCAGTTGGGGCGGCCTTCCTTTTCTTCCCTCCCCCCGCTGGAGGGGGAGAGGTCTCTTCTTCCTCCTCCTCGTCTTCACGGGAGGAGTGTGCCTTGGAGTCGTCGGATGATGAATCCGACACCTCCTGGCGCCGGGCACTCTTTCGAGTCCCTGTGGCCTTCTTCTTGGCCTTCTTCTCCGGCACCACATAGGGTGCCGGAACCAGCAGCTTCGCCAAGCGAGCATCCGCTGGGCCTTCGGGCAAAGGAGCCAGACAGTTGATCTGTCCGGACGTCTCCTGCCAAACCTGTCAAAGGTAAGGGGGCTTAGATCCTGCTTGGAGTCAAACTATGAAAAACTAATACCCTGTAAAAGATAAAAATGGCTTACCGCACTAGCGTGACGTTGCGTGCTGAATCCGCGATCCTCGGTAGCGGATGCGGGGGCCTCGGCGCCCTTGAAAAGCACCTTTCAGGCATCTTCATACATCGTGTCGAAGAGCCTGCTCAGAGTTCGGTGCTGCCCCGGGTCGAACTCCCACAGGTTGAAAGCCCGTTGTTGACACGGGAGGATCCGGCGGATGAGCATAACCTGGACTACATTGACAAGTTTGAGCTTCTTGTCCACCAGGGTTTGGACGCATGTTTGGAGTCCGGTCAGCTCTCCTTTTTACCCCACGATAGGCCCATCTCTTTCCAGGAGGTGAGCCGCGTAGGGGGTCCGGATTGAAACTCGGGGGCTGCGACCCATTCAGGGTCGCGCGGCTCGGTGATGTAAAACCACCCCGATTGCCACCCCTTTAGGGTCTCCACGAAGGAGCCCTCGAGCCATAGGACGTTGGGCATCTTGCCCACCATGGCGCCTCCGCACTCCGCCTGGGTGCCGCGCACCACCTTCGGCTTGACATTGAAAGTCTTGAGCCATAGGCCGAAATGGGGGCGGATGCGGAGGAAGGCCTCGCACACGACGATAAACGCCGAGATGTTGAGGACAAAGTTCGGGGCCCGATCGTGGAAATCTAGGCCATAGTAGAGCATGAGCCCCCGGACAAATGGGTGGAGAGGGAAGCCCAGTCCGCGGAGGAAATGGGGGAGGAACACCACCCTCTCATGGGGCCTAGGGGTGGGGATGAGTTGCCCCTCTTTGGGAAGCCGGTGTGCAATGTCGTTAGTATCCGGCCTTCCTCAGTTTTTTTATGTTTCCCTCCGTGACGGAGGAGACCATCCACTTGCCTCCCGCTCCGGACATGACTGGAGAAGGTTGAGGTGGGGTGTGCGGACTTGGGCGCTGGAGCTCGAGTGCGCAGAAATGGATAGGCAAAGGAGGAAGAAGGCGTGGATGAAAAGGTGGATCCTTATCCCCTTATATGGGTGGACGCGACTATGCGTCCCCACCAGCCTGGTAAAACTCGCTTATCTCCCGAGCACCGTAATCAATGGAGCAGTTGGGTTACCCACGCCCGTATTGATGAGAATCCCGGAATAAGGGGACACGATCTCTGCTTTGACAAGACGTGCCAAGGAGACCACCTCGCTAAACGCGCTGAGGTGGGACAGTAACACGATTTGAATAAAGACTTGGACGTGGTGTGATGTCACACTACGGAATACGTCAGCAGATTAGATTTGTGTAAATATTATTCTCTCTATGGCAATATGTGGAAACTTATTTTGCAGAGCCGGACACTACCTTTGTGTTCAAAATCTTCTATGAAGTACTTGGAGGAGGAACCCGCCTTGCAATGCCGAAGACAATCTGCGCGCTGGACTCGTTGTCATTGAAGCCTGGTTCAGGGGCTACTGAGGGAGTCCTAGATTAGGGGGTGTCCGAATAGCCGGACTATACCTTTGGCCGGACTCCTGGACTATGAAGATACAAGATTGAAGACTTCGTCCCGTGTCCGGAAGGGACTTTCCTTGGCGTAGAAGGCAAGCTTGGCGATACGGATATGTAGATCTCCTACCATTGTAACTGACTCTGTGTAACCCTAGCCCTCTCCGGTGTCTATATAAACCGGAGGGTTTTAGTCCACAGGGCGAACAACAATCATACCATAGGCTAGCTTCTAGGGTTTAGCCTCTCTGATCTCGTTGTAGATCTACTCTTGTACTACCCATATCATCAATATTAATCAAGCATGACGTAGGGTTTTACCTCCATCAAGAGGGCCCGAACCTGGGTAAAACATTGTGTCCCCTGCCTCCTGTTACCATCCGGCCTAGACGCACAGTTCAGGACCCCCTACCCGAGATCCGCCGGTTTTGACACCGACACCTCCCCTCGCCCGACGGAGCCAGTTGCCACCCCAAGCCGGCACATGGTTCAGCAACTTGCCGCTCCAGACCAGCTCGACGAGGAGCAGCGCACGGGCGTCGTTGCTGCCGTCCACGCCACCGCCTCGTACCGCGTCTTCCGTTTCTATGGCCAAGACTCCCATGCCGGCGGCCGCGCCATGCAAGCAGCGACAGAAGCCGGGTGCGCGGAGAGCGACGAGTCGGTGGCCAGCGCCTCCGTGTCCGCCGCCATCATCGAGGATAAGTAGAACACGGGAGGCCGGCGCTGCTTTGGTCCCATGAAGGCCACCGCGGAGGCGACACCGGCGTTCACAGCAGGTGTCTTGCCGAATCCTTTTTTGCGAGGACCTTCGTCGACCCCGCATGGGCTCCACGGTAGAGGGGAATGTTTGGATGAACTCGAGCCTGTGCCGGCCATGGCGAAGTAGTGGCCGGTGATGAACTCAAACCGGTGCCGGCCACTATCATCTTCGGCACCAGCCAATGATATCAGTTGGGCAGTGGGGAAGCAAGCTGTCCTTTGCGCTGAAGCATATACCTCCGGGGCTCCCGGCAGTCCGGTGATCGTGCTGCCGGGCATGAGGAACACAAATCGATCGACGGGCGACCATTTAGGCCAGGTATTATATACCTGTGCTGTCCAGAACTAGCACCGCGTAGTTCATTTTAATGTAATGAAATCCGTCATGTTTGTATGAAAATCCGGTATTTTATATGATTTCCGTCGTTGTTTATATGAAATATCAGTTTGTCTACGTGTTTGCGTGAATTTGTCCGGTTGGTTGAGTCGCTGTCATAATGTGTGCGGCTATGGTTGGATGGCGTAATTTGCGGGCCGCCGGTCGGTCTGCAGGCGGCTCGGGCGGCGTTGTGGGACAAAAAAACACAGCTCGTGCGAGCTCGTCTCCAACGTGCGCACTGGAGGATGCATGACAGCATGAGCACCCGAGCCATTCCTCGTTCATCGGTGGCAAAGGCACCCGTGGACAAAAGGGTCGCCAATATTTTGGCTACCCCGGGCAAGATCCAAATAGCCCCTCCCAATAGATTCAAATCCCTCGTTCGCCGTGGAATTTTGCCATGTGTTGTTTTCATGGACTAGCAAGATGCCCGTGCATTGCACGGAACATCAAGATGCATTTTTTTACAAACTCCCGCATGCATGCAAGGGATAATTAATGTCCTCCTTTGCTAGTACCACGAGGCAAACACCATTAATATTGCATCGATTAGTGTTAGTGCCCTTGTATATCTGCAAATTGTAATTTTGATAGTGGCCCCTTGTATATAAAAATGGAGGGAGAAAGATGAGAGATAAGGTGAGGAGGAGTGGGGCGTGGTGGTGACTGGTGGTCGGACTGGGCGGAGGCATGGGGATGGAAGGCGCATTATGTCTAGGTTTGTATCTCTCTCACACACACACGTAGGTGGGGGACGTGCACGAAGAGAAGAGGTGCACGCACGACGCACGTACTCCTGTCTCTTTCCCAACCACACCCGTGCGGGTACACGGTCAGCTCATTTCTGTACGAAAAAGGTAGCCCACGTGGTAATTTGGCACGTGTACTGGTTGTCCACTTGGTGGAGGGAGGATCGTCTACCACGGGTGAACAAACAAATTGCGACTTGACACGTTATGTTAAATAAAAAAAGAGGCAAACCATGTGGGGCCTACCTTAGAGGCAAGGCTCTATACACTGGAGTACTTTTGATGTGTCCCATCAACTCGCAGAATGAGGAGAAGCTTGCTTAGTACGCCGTCTCCCCCGCCCATGGGCGCGGTGGCTCACAGGATGAGGTGAAGCTTGCTTACTATGCCTTACGCCCGCTCCCTCGCCCACGCGCGCGGTGGCTCGCAGCACGAGGAGAAAATTTTACTACTCCCTCCGTTTACTCCTCATCCCTACTACGTACTTTGGTTAGTACTCCCTCCATTTACTTATACAAGGCCATTATAAAAAAATACATTTTGCATCTATACAAGGCCACAAATAGTAATCGAGACAAAAGTTACTACTCTCTCCTTTCCAGTTTATGCCTCAATTTCAAATTCTCTCCAACCAAGGTAGACGGTGAGTGGTCGAATTAATTTCGTAGTTTTCACAAGTAATTAGTACGCTCATTTTTCTCAAGGAGTTATGTTTACCGAGGCATTAATTAGAACGAATACATGAATGACCACTAAATTTCCATGAACTTGTACATGCATTGGTTAGTTTCCTCTTGACACTGCTTGCGTCGGGTGATCTAACGCACCTCGAAATCCAACATGTAATGGTACTACTACTAGTATAGTAGAATTGAGACTTATCAAACGGAAAAAGGAATGTTTTTTGGATGAGCCCTATAAACCCTAGTGGGTACGTACTCCGTAAAAACAGATTTTTCCAAAACTAAGTCGCTCCCTTTCATGAATTCTGTAGTATACTCCTCCGTCGACGCTCCCTTTCATGAATTCTGTACTTCCTGTCGCCGACATGTAGGACATATAGCAACCGGGCTGACGTGTCAAGCACCAAATAATAGTGCAGAACAGCAGGGGGGACGCACCCCACTCGTACCGGCCCAGTAGTAGTAATGAGCAATGAGACGTCAAATCACAATGCCGCACTTTCCCAGACGGACAAAGCAACCATTATTTCACACTTTGGTTCGCCATCATCTCAAACCACGTACTAGTATTGCTTCTGCATCAAGAGGGACACGCGCATCGCCTTGGTACATCATGACACGTGGGACTGCATGACAGGCCATGCTCCCCCGCCGATCGCTCGGTAAAATCACCTCATTTTTACTATACTTCCTCCGTATCGGTTTACTACATGGCATGCACATCGTTCTAGGTTGAGAATTTAATTGGCTATATATGTGATGAACAATACTCTAGCCTTTTAAAAAATGTATACTTTTGTACAGTAGTACTATCGATGGATTGCGCCATGGAGCAAAAATTGAAATTAAAAAAAGGGTGGTACATATGGAAAGCGCTTGTCGCCAAATTATGCATATAGTACTATTAAAAAAGCTAGTACATGCTTAATTAGGGTGCTAAATTCTATTAAAGTAATACTAGTAGTATGTACATACTGAAGAGTTAAAGTAACAAGAAGAAACATAACATAGTTCTGCTGGGGGTTCAGCACAACACACCCCTCAAATTAAACTAAGCACACCTGAAATTAAACTATGCAACTAATCCGGTAGACACTGCATTAGAAGTTTAGAACCACCATGAGCAACGACACTGCCACCTTACTCGGAGTCCTCATCCACGTCCTCGACTTCGTCCTTGTCCCTATTCCTCTTGGCCGATACTTCTTTGCTTGAACCGCACACTTGGCTGTTGCTCGTCATCCAACCCTTGTAGATATTAAAACAAAGGTAGCCATCCATTGCAGCGTAGTGGATGTGGTCTATATCTAGTACATTCCGCTGCCATGCATGATGATGAAACATGTATGGAGGTTTCTCCAGTTTACCGTACGAAGGATGAACCCTGGCTCCTGCCAGGGTCAGCATTGAAGGCTGACGAGAGGGCACTAGCCGATTCTTCTGGAGGTCGAAGGGGTTGCCTACAATGAGGCCTATCTGACCCAGGATTTCTTCGTCATTCGTAAAGTCTATAGTAACGAATTTCACTGTTTTGTCCTTGAGGAAGTTCTTAAAATCCAGGCACTCAACGTCGGCATGGCATATTTGGTAGACCAAGCAAACGTTATGTATGCAAACCTAGATCACGGCAGGCTTCTTCCTCTCTTCGTCCTTTAGATCCTCCTCTCGTCCCAGGACTGTAGTGTACTCAACATCTAGCCCAGCGACCCACTCATCATCTGAGTTTTCGAACATGCGTCTGAAGCGAGAAAGGCATCCTTTAACCGTCGCGGAAGAACAGGTGTAGATGACGTTGAACTCATCGCCGGTGATGGTTCTAACCTTGTCCTCACCGCCGATAGTGGAGATTTGGGATGCCATGGATTTGGGAGGAGGGTTAGGATTAGTGGAACTGCCATAATGTGAATGGACGAGATGACTAGGAGCGAACCGCCGTAGTATTGAAGGACGTGCGGGGACGAGTAGGAGCGAACTGCCAGCGTGCGAATGGCAGGGTAGTGGCTTTCCATTCTCCCATGATACGGGCTTCCGAGAGCCCTTGGATCTGAGATCGAACGGTTGCATGGCGTGATTCTAAACCTATGGGTGAATATCGTATCCTAGAGGGTTATTCTGCAAATTTTCAGCAACTTAGCATGCGACCATTTGATCTCAGATCCAACGGCTGCCAGCAGCCCGTATCATGGTCGCGCCTACCATGACCGTCGCGTCGCTCGCGCGGTCGCGCCCTTGGAGATTTAACACGGTGCGTTAGGCTATCTGATGTTGGCATGTCATACATAGTCATCACTTAGTCACTCATACTACAACAAGGTTGGCTCTAAGTGTATTTTTACTCCCCTCTATCTCTTTCTTCGTACTCAAGGAAGAAACGGTGCTAAGCGCGTGTATTTATTGCATTTGCCAAGGAGTGACCTCTTCCAATGAAATGGTGTTGCTAAGTTTTCTTCATTTAATTAGCTATAGACTCAAAATTGTCTTTTCACCTAGGTACACGCGCTTAGCACCGTTTCTTCCTTGGGTCACCAAACTAGTCTCTCTCTTCTTGATTAACTTGCCACATCAGACTTTATGCCTATGTGGCAAGCTTAAGCACCTGTAGGAGCAAGTAAAAGTAAGTACAATAGTGCGCTTTACATGGCATTTTTGCATATGTGGAGGAAAGAGAGGCAAGGAAAAAGTGGAGAAGTGGGTTCTCATGCAAGAGCCAGCCTCTACTACATGGTGGAGCATTGGGAGAGGCACCTGTATGGAGGTGGTCAGGAATCTGGGAGACTCACGCCGGTTGTAGCGCCGCAGTTAAAATGATAATGGCAAGTCAAATCACGGGGCCCCACCTGTCCAGCAGTAACTCGCTGTCAAATCACACAGCCCTACGTTTGCAGCAGCCTACTCCCTCGTCTTCTCGCGCATCTGTCGAACTGACTAGGCGGAACTGCCCCGCCGCCTACCGTGCAGGAAAAGCCCCGCCCTTGACTTTTAAATACAACTACATCCGCTTAAGAATCCAATGATATACTTTTTGTGACATAGTAACTCATATTTAGTTAGTTAAATGGATGACCTAGAACTACGTGCAGGCCCTATAAACCGAGACGCCTAAAAAGAAAAAACTGAGACAGAGAGGGTAGTTCAGCATGTATCTTTTTAGATCAATATAGTCGGGATTCACCAAGGAGCAAAACCAAGTGGTAGGCTGCTCCTGTCGTGTTGGCGTAGCAACTCAAGCAGGGTTAGTCCGCACACGAAATGGCGACACACTTAGTAGGACCCCTTTGGCCGACATGTGGCTCATCCACCGTCTTGTTCCACGTGCGATGCACCAAATTACAGTTTGGAGCAACGGTTGGAATTGCAGGCACCCCGGTCGTAGCGCCGCAGTAGTAGAAAATGAGCGACGAGGGGTAAAATCACAAAGCCCCACCTTTCCCGCATTAAGCTGGACGGACGAAGCAACCATCATTTCACTCTAGGGTGCAAGAGCACAAAAAAAAGAGAAAACAATGATGCATGCGGTAGCTACCTAGGGCACCCTAGGGTAGGGGTCTCCACTACAGATCCTTTTTTTGAAAGCGCCTCCACTATAAATCGGCTTCTCCCTCGTCCTCTTAAAGAAAACCGATGATGAGTGCGGCGGTAGGGTTTGTAGGAGTACTACGGCGTGCGGGGCCACGTCGTAGTAAACGGGTTCGAGCCGATGCCTTAAATATGTGTGGGCCGCTTGGTTCTACGGGAACGAGGCAACATTTTGGGTTCGGGGACCAGTGGAGATATAGTACATACAAAAAATTGTGGACGTAGGTTCGACTGAAAGGCAATGATGCATGGGCCCTG
Source organism: Triticum urartu (assembly GCF_003073215.2). NCBI lineage: Eukaryota > Viridiplantae > Streptophyta > Magnoliopsida > Poales > Poaceae > Triticum > Triticum urartu. Next base: position 609,991,971 of record NC_053026.1, on the reverse strand, counting down.
CATTTTGATATACTCGGGGCCGCGTGAAATTTGCTACTCTACTCAAAACTAGTAAGGTACACATGTATTGAACGCATGAGATTTCGAAACCAAATTATGAATAAATACACACTATAGCATGTAAAGCTTTGAGTCATATATGCATGATGTAGATGTTCGTTTAGTTCTTATAGTTCATCTCATTCAAAATCAATAAGTTTTATAAAAATGTTAAGATTCATGGGGTTGTGCATTGTACTCCCTCCGTTCCAAAATAGATGACCCAACTTTGCACTAACTTTGTACAAAGTTAGTGCAAAGTTGGGTCATCTATTTTGGAACAGAGGGAGTAAATCATAAAGTAAAAAACAAATAATGGCAATTCATTTAGAAAAAATAATCAATTATGATACAGAAGATTCTAGAACAAAGGAGAAGTGCTTGTGTTTTGAGGTTTGTGCATTATGCTTAAGTTCAACCATGGAGTCTTCTAAATTGTACATGTGGCAGATCTGGTGGAATGTTGATGATATCCAACGGCCAGTAGTGCTCGGATTTTCCTATCTCTGCACTGTCGGGTTAGCTTCATCCAACGACCATCTTTCAAAGTTATTGGCACACTATATAGTTCTTGTGCCATAGTTGCATGTTTTGGAAAAAAGCTACTAGTGGGTTGTACTATCTATTTAGGAATAGAAGATGTATACATGGAAGTTGTAGGGAAAGAGATGACATGGAGCATCTCAATTCCTATGAGTAGGGATTGGAAAAGAGATGTCATTTGGTTCACATCACACTACTAGGAAAAGGCCTACTAATGGCGCACCTAATTTGGCCATTAATGGCGCATTAGTGGTGCGCCATTAGTGCCACGCCATTAGTATATTTTACTAATGGCGCACCACAGGTGCACCATTAGTATCTGGTATACTAATGGCGCACCTCAGATGCGCCATTAGTATATACAACAGTGTGCCATTAGTATGCCTCCCAGGGGGCCATGTATACCCAGGTGCTTTGGCATACTAATGGCGCACAACAACAAGATGCGCCATTAGTAACTTCGGCATACTAATGGCGCACTATTTAATGATGCGCCATTAGTATCCTTTGGCATACTAATGGCGCACTATGATGTGATGCGCCATTAGTATGAATATTAGGTTTTTTTTATTTTTTTATTTTTTGTTTTTTGCACAGGTTACAAAATGTATAATTGGACAAAATATAGACAGCACACATCAACAACAGATTCATCGAATACAATAGAAAATTAGTCTCTGAATACAATTCATCATATTAGTCTCCGAATACAATTCATCATATTAGTCTCCGAATTGAAAAGACCGAAGGAAGATAGAACATTATATTACAAGTATCGAGACCGCGAGTAGCGAGTTTGTCTTCACATTACAAGTCGATATCGATCATCTAAACTACCATCACATAGAAGAGAGCTGCGGTCATCACGATGAGCATCATCATGATGAAACTCGTCTTCATCCGGTTCCTCCAGCGCTCCCTCCCCTCTCCCGCTAGATAGCGGGCGTATCTAGATTCGGCCTCGGCCCTAGTGGTGTACCCTTTGTAACTGTTACCGATGAATCGGTGAACCTGTCTCCGACACTCCTCCCAGTCGTCGTAGACTCCGGGAACCTTACCCTTGTACACGACATACGACGGCATCGCTATGCAGTAGCCAAATGAAACGTTAGTACCAATTCACAGAAAATACATAAGAAATATATAAGTATGCAACAGAACGATCGGAAGAGAAAAGCAAGACATTAATAGCATCGATTACATCTAAGTTGAACGACTCTCGAAACCAAAGAGACATACTACAAGTTCATTAAAGTTTAATTACAACATGAGCCAATCGATGTTTCAGAACTAGACACAGCATCACTGCTTTCGACTCGACTCAAGGGACCGGAGCATGGATGAAGCCGCCGTCTATCGTGGGAGTCATGAAATAAAGGTCGTTGTCAGCCTGCATTTGTAGCATTGTGTCGATGTCACTATTGGATGGTTGATTTCTGAGGTAGAACTGCCCCGAGGTACGAAGGACATCTTGATAGATGATTTCCGCAAACTCCGACTGGATGCGAAAGAATTCTTGTCTGATGTCCGCGTCCTGGATTGCCGACACGCTCGCGGCCCAATCTTTGAGTTTACTCGGTAGCAGAAGTTGATGATGGTCCCGTATGATCGCCCGCATGTGATGGATGGCGTAGTAGGCACCCTTCTGACCGCCAGGCGGCTGCTTGACGCAGCAGAACGTCGTATTGTGGGAGAACACGTGCTTGCCGTACTTACGAATAGGCTTGGTGAAGGTGCCTCCAGATTTGGCGTAGCCGGGGAGAACATCATCAAGAACCTTCTTGACATTTGTGTAGTCTACGTTTGAATGACGGTCCGGGTCGAAATACGTGGCCATGGAAAATTTGGGGCTTAGGAGGATGAGCGTGCAATGTGTGTCACTGCAGAAAACACGGAATGTTAAAAGAAAAATGATCGAAATCTAAGAATTCATATGTTACGGGGCGGTTGAGGGGAGGACTTACTCGGGAAAGTAAGGCACGAGGAAGTTATCCTTATCTTGGTTTGCCAGAATGACGCCTTCGAGGTAAGAACTCGCGACTTGCCGGTCCCCAGCGCTGCCCAAGATCTTGGCACGCATGTAGAAGGGGTCGACTATCACGATGTCCGGGGTCTTGTCGCGAATGATCCGCATCTCCATACTCAGCGAAAATAGCCGAATGAAGGTGTAGTGCAGCGGATGAAGGTTCAACATAGCATGGATGTCATCAAACCGCAGGATGATCGTACCCCCGATGGAGTTATCCACAAAGCCCTTGCCCTCTGGCACCTTGGCCGCGAAAACCGGGTATGACACATCCTTCTCTCTGAGACGCCGCTTCTCCAAAGAAAGAACACTGTCATGCAGACTCCGCATAGCACCGATTGCAGCATCGAGCATATTTCTCAGTATCATCGGCCTACCCGCCACATGCAGCCTCCTCATTAAATCCTCAGGTGAAGGTGGCCCGTCCTGAGCACGGATCGTACTCGGTGCCGGCTGGCCCGCACCCTTGTTAGTCTTTCTTTTGCGTGCCTTCTACTTCTCCTGTAATGGGACCGAGTTCTGCTCACAGACCGCCTTCTTGAGTGTGTTGGGGGTGATAATATTTCGCACCTCGCCTATCTGAGGCTCGGTGAAGTTGGCAGCTGGAGGCGTCTCCTGAGAGCTGAACTGCAGACGACGCCTGTTGCAACTTGGCTTCTTCGCGGTACCAGCTAGATCGCGCACGTCTTTTGTTGGGTTGGGTTCTTCAGAAGGAGGCCCCATGAAGTTGCCACCGTACCCATGATCGGCAAAGTACTGATCGACGTTGCCAAATGTATCGTCGTCGTCGTCGTTCTGATCCTATGCCATATGCATGTTTGGATCTAGTGGCATAGGGATGTCCGGCACCGTTGCGGCGGTCTTGCCATGGGGCCGACTTGGCGCCGGCACGACTGGCGGTGTTGTCTTTGGGGTGGTGTCCCCCACCCCCAAACGAATCTGGCTCTTCGGCCAAAGCAGGGGCCAGCTCAGGCAGGCGCTGAGGGTCATCACGTCATCATCGTCGGCCCCGACGGGTCGAATCGAAGGTAACAACTCGTCGCAGCCTGGCAGCACCCGAACCAATTGAACCCTAAACAAGTTGGGTGGCATCTGGGTACCGTGGAACAAGGGGTTGCCCAGTTGAATGATTTTGCCCTTGGCGACATCGACCAACTCGTTGTTCACGAAGTGCAGGAGAGTGCACGGAACATCGGCGGCGCCCTGCGAAAACATGTAGGGCGTCAGGGATGCCCAGTCAAAGGCAAGGAGAAGAAGTCCTCGACCGAGAGAGGCTTAATTAGTTACCGTGATGATGGCGTCGAGCTCGGCTAATGTCGAGGCACCGCCAACGGCGGGCGTGCAGTTGACGGAGGGGCCGCTTGCTGCAGAGGTGCCGGCCGGCGTACACCCAGGTGCATTAAGCTATCGTGCCGGCGTCGGAGACACCAATGCCGCCTCCGCCAGATACACCAATGGCCCCGCCATCGCGTTCTGCGAGTTGCTGGCCGTGAAGCTAGGAATCGGGGGCGGCCACTGTTGGCCGCCCGCAATCCACGCACTAATCCCCTGGATCAAGGTAGGCACAATGGCGGTGATCGTCCTTCCGAGTTGTTGTTCCACTTGCTCTTGGACAATCTCCGGAATCTGCGCCACCTGTGCCCTGAGTTCTTGAACCTCGCGCGCCTGGCTTTCCGAGCTAGTCTTTTTCTCCTTTCGCCCACCAGTGTTATAGTATGACGACCATTTTGTCGACAAGCCTTTGCCGGCCACACGACCAGCTGACGTCGGCTTACTGAGCTTATCCTTGTTCTTCATTACATTCAACGCCCTATTTAGAGTGGTGTCCCAAGGGTTGCTCTTAGTCGACCCCGCGCTACTGCTTTCAGTCGCCTGCGGAAGGAATGTGAACCATTTAGAAATTTGCTTCATTAATTAGAATGCAACCATATGGAGCTAATTACGCGGGGGTGTATTCCTTACCAGAACAAGCTCAAGCGCCCTGGTCTTCGGATCCGTGGTAAGCTCCTTTGTTTTCGGGTCCTTCTTGTACCGGGCCCTGACAAAGTTCCTGGTCTGCTTGTCACCGTATTTATCGAAGAGGGGCGGTAGGCCTTGCTCGGCACGGTCCGCCTCCTCCTTGTCCCATATAGGCTCCGCCACTCTGTAACCGCCGGGACCGAGTGTGTGTTCCCCTAAGTTCAGCTCCCGCATTTCTTTCCCCCACTTACTTGATTCGGAGTTTGCGGTGCTCGAGCAATTGATCTTGAAGTCGTTGTAGTCATCTTCGGTGATCGAAGGATTTTTCTCCTTGATCTTCTCATAACTCTCACCTTTCTCGATCATTCTCTTCACATTGCTTTTCCAAGTAGACAGGGCCTTGCTCATCTTCGTGAGGGCAGCATTGTTCACTTTATTCCCTTTGAGGCTTGTGTTCTCAAATTCAGCGGGGAACTTGTATCGTTCGTGCAGCTTCGTGAAGAGGAGGTTGCGCAAATTCCCTCGGTCAGGATGCCTCAGGTTCTCGGTGTTGATCGAGACGGTGCTCCAAAGAATGCACCCGAGCTGAAGCGAGTACCCCTTGACTATTCGTTCGGGCGCCGTTGGATTCCCGTCGGAGTCCACTTCAGTAACTTCCTCCTTGAGGGTGCGGAGCACGGTCGGGCGCCGGTCCTTCCATTGCCTCTTCGGTTGGCTGCCATCTGTGCGTGCGCCGCCATCATCAGTGGTGGCATCCTCGGCGGCACCATCAGTGGTGGCATCAGTGGGGTCATCCTCGGCGGTACCATCAGTGGTCTCAGGATCGGTGGGGAAGGCGGCGTCCTCATACAAGTGAGGTTGTTCCTCCATCTCCTGGGACAGCTTCCAGAATGCCTTGCCGCCCGAACCCCTGGACTCATCGTTGTTGGCCATGTTTCTCTCTAAATAGGAACAAAGTTTGGTCAAAAAGTTGGTTATTGTCAAGGAACAAGATCATGGTCTCATCATTTAGGGTTTGTCGACACCGAGGCATCCTAAAAGCTAAGCTTTTATCATTGAGGGTTTTTCGACGCCGAGGCACCCTAAAAGCCTAAACTTTCATCATTTCGGTTTTTATCGACACCGAGGCACCCTAAAAGCCAAGGTTGTATAATTAATGGTTTGTCGACACCCATGCATTAGTCACAAGTACCCCATATGTCCTATTTTTAGCAAAGTCATGCTAAAATTCACGGAAAATTTCAGCATGACCTTTGCTGAAAATAGGACATATGGAGTACCCGAATTTGCCGGAACGGAAGTTAATCGACATTCCAGCAAGCTCAAGGGCCTCTCGGGTGGACAAGGCAAAAAAGGCCTCCATCACAACATGGAAAATACATTGGCATGTGAAGAGGTGAAACAATATATGCATCTCCAAGCAGTATCATTCAACATTTATCATAACAGCGGAAAAAGAATTGAACAGTTTATCATAACAGCGGAACACTGATGGTCTGGTATGGCAAGCATGCAAGCTGTAAAGTGACAACACTATAACTGTGAAAAGAGCAGAGTCCAGCCAAACATATCACACAAATTCCACTAAAATATAACCTAAGCCACACAAAACAAGTAATGAAACCTCCACCAAGAATAGAGCCATACTATAGCAGCAAGACTGTAGTAAGAAAGAACCAATTCCCAAGTCCCAAATTACTCATGGTACAAAGGCACATGCAAATCCTTATGCAAGAAGTGTAGATTACAAAAGCTAGACACTCATCACTATAGTAGTCTACAGCAACTGCAGAATCACCAACACTGAAAGTCAAATCTATGGGTACCATGAAAAGAAGTTAACATGGACAGCAAGTAGCTGACACAAAACGAACATAGCCTAATTTAGCTAAGAAAACCCTCAGGTTGTAGTAGAAGATACTGCTCTAAAACATGTGATCCTTTTTGCATGCTAGGTTTAGTTAGTGTTACCTGCAAAGTGCACATGTGACAGTAGTTCTAGCAAGCAATGTTGCTGAAGGGTATAGCATGTAAATTGGGTCTTGGGCTATAAGTTTAGTGAACTACAGGCTACTGGGCTTCATGGCTATGAATATCTCACATAGATTTTAATCTCTTCGCTAGCTCCAAAAAGAAATTAGTAGTACATGTCTGAGTATTTGGATATGCTATCTATCTATCAGCAAGTAAATTATGCCATTTGAACAAATTTATAATATTTGAATGCCAAGTACATGACTGAATCTGAATGTGACTGAATCTGCAGGGATTAGATCCATCTACTAGCTAGGGGATCTAATAAATTTTGTCACTTGAACATATTTACATTTGAATGCTTAGTACATGACTGAATCAGAATGTGCACTGCAGGGATTAGATCTATCTACTGCCACTCTCTGTTGAAATCCTCCTACCGGCAGGAAGATCCAGCTTGTGAGGGGGAGAGGGGGAGAGGAGGAGGGGGAGCTCACGGGGGCGGTGGTGTGGACGGGGCGACGAGGTCCGGGTGGTGGTGGTGCTCCGGCGACGGTGGTGTCGACGGGGCGGCGTCCGGGCCACCGGCGACGAGGGCGGCGGGGCGATGGCGTCCAACAAGGTGGGGCGACGGGGAGAGCGGCGCCGACGTCGGGGCCTCAGGGCGATGGCGTCCAACGAGGCGGGGCGATGGCGTCCAACGAGGCGGCGGGGCGGCGTCGAGGCGGCGGGGCGGCGGGGCAGCGGCGTTGGGGCGGCGGGGCAGGGGCGTCGGGGGGGCGTCGAGGCGGCGGGGCAGCGGCGTCGGGGCGGCGTCGAGGCGGCGGGGCAGCAGCCTCGGGAGAGGAGAGGGGAAGGGGATCGAGGGTGAGGGCGAGGGAGAGAGAGGGGATAGGTTTGGGCCGGGGAGGAAATATGGATGGGGCGGCACAATACTAATGGCGCACCACCCCTCGGTGCACCATAAGTACATCCATACTAATGGCGCACCTCACCCTGGTGCGCCATTAGTATTTTTTTTTGATTTCTGCTCGAGCCAACAGGTTATCTTCCACCTGACCTGATCCACACCAAGTTCCCTCTACTAGCTTGACTGGTCAGCAGCCAGTTCTCACACCAGGAGGTCCTGGGTTCGATTCCCAGGCTCCACAATTTTTTATGCATTTAAAATGCTGTTTGATACTTATTTGTGTTTAAATATGTTCAAACTTGTTTAAATCATAACAGTAATATTTTTTATAAGACAATAATAATTTTTTAAAAAATATCATCAAACAGTAATGCCGGTGGAGCGGGGGAGGGTGCGCGGGGTGCGGGGGGTCGGCGGCGGCGGTTGAGTAGGGGAGGGGTGCGGGGGGTCGGCGGCGGCGGTTGAGTAGGGGAATCTAGGGTGCGGGGGGTCGGCGGCGGCGGCCGGTGGACCGGGGGGTGCTCGGCAGCGAGGGGGACCGGATCTGGCGAGGTTGGATAGCGATCGAGATGGAGGGGGATCGAGATTGAGTGTCCATGAAATTTAAAAATATTCATGATAGTTCAAAAAGTGCCCATGAAATACAATCGAGAAATGAAGGCTACGATTTAAATACAATCGATCTTAGCTAGCTATCTATTCACAATCTTCTTGCCCTTCTTTTTCGCAAATGGAGTTCTTCTGTGGAACGGACGTCCTTTAGGTAGGGTGGTCCTGCTTATTTGTGTTTAAATATGTTCAAACTTGTTTAAATCATAACAGTAATATTTTTTTATAAGACAGTAATAATTTTTTAAAAAATATCATCAAACAGTAATGCCGGTGGAGTGGGGGAGGGTGCGCGGGGTGCGGGGGGTCGTCGGCGGCGGTTGAGTAGGGGAGGAGTGCGGGGGGTCGGCGGCGGCGGTTGAGTAGGGGAATCGAGGGTGCGGGGGGTCGGCGGCGGCCGGTGGACCGGGGGGTGCTTGGTGGCGAGGGGGACCAGATCTGGCGAGGTGGGATAGCGATCGAGATGGAGGGGGATCGAGATCGAGTGTCCATGAAATTTAAAAATATTCATGATAGTTCAAAAAGTGCCCATGAAATACAATCGAGAAATGAAGGCTATTATTTAAATACAATCGATCTTAGCTAGCTATCTGTTCACAATCTTCTTGCCCTTCTTTTTCGCAAATGGAGTTCTTCTGTGGAACGGACGTCCTTTAGGTAGGGTGGTCCTGCTTCTTCTTGTGGTGTATGCTGCTACTTCATCATCGTCGTCATGTTTGATCCTCGGGTCGCCGTACTTGTCGAAGTCTTGCTCATTGGCTACTCCATCCATTCCGATGATCTTCCTTTTGCCTCTCCTCATGACAACACGACTGGGCTTTGACGGGTCGGTAATGAAGAAGCATTGGTCCACTTGGGAAGCCAGTACCCATGGCTCATTTTTCGCGGTGACGTTTGCGCCCGCGGTCTTGGATTTGGCTTCGGGTATAACCATGGTGGTGAAATACCGGTCTTCTTTTAGGACGCTCTTCGCCCATCTGACACGGAACATCGGGACCTTCTCTCCAGCGTAGCTCAGCTCCCAGATCTCCTCGATCCTTCCGTAGTATCTGTCCTTGTCGTTACCGGTGTAGGATTCCATCGTTACCCTGGAGTTCTGATAACCATCGCTCTTCATGTCCTTGGCCTCGGTGTAGAATGTGTAGCCGTTGATATCATACGCCTCATAGGTCATCAGGTTGTGCTCGGCGCCCTGTGACAAGGCGAATATGAGTTGTTCTTCCGCGGAAGAATCCTCATGTAAAGGGTACGACAGAAGCTTCTGCTTGAACCAACGCGTGAAACATGAGTTGTGCTCTTTGAGTATATCTCCGTCCGTCCTCTGTTGGCCTCGGTCATTGTACGTCTTCTTAATAAAGGTTTTGTGCTCTACCACCCAAGGATCGACCACATCTATGTGTTGTAGCGCGACTAGGTTTGCTCTTTCAAAGTCGGCGAGTCGACCCTCGAAGTCGACATGCATTTCGCGGCGACCCTCACGGTGACCCCATCCAGTGAGCCTACCGAGGTGCCTGTTGACGGGTAGACCAACGGGGTTCTCGATGCCTAGATAATTCGTGCAGTAGGAGATGCACTCTTCGGTCAGAAAGCCCCTGGCTATGCTTCCCCCTGGACGTGACATGTTGCGAACATATCCTTTGATGACACCATTCATCCTTTCGAACGGCATCATGCTGTGCAGGAACGTCGGCCCGAGTTGGATGATATCGTCCATGATATGGACCAGCAGATGCACCATAACGTCGAAGAATGCGGGCGGGAAGTACATCTCAAGCTCGCATAGTATCACCACGATCTCTTCCTGTAGCCTTCTGAGTTGCCTCACGCCAACAAACTTCCGAGAGATGACGTCGAAAAAGTTGCATAGGCCAAATAGCGTTTCACGGACGTGCGCGTCCATAATCCCACGGATTGCAACTGGAAGTATCTACGTCATCAGCACGTGATAGTCGTGAGACTTCATTCCGCTGAACTTCAGCTTTGCTGGGTCTAGGTATCTGCTTATCTTCCCCGCGTAACCGTAAGGAAGTTTTACTCCTAGGAGGCAGGTGAAAAACTGCTCGATCTCCTCCTGACTTAGAGTGAAGCACGCGGGAGGGTAGTCATTTCCGGTCTTCTTGGCCTTTTTGCCTTTGCGACGACTTTCCGTGTCCTGCTTCGCCTCATCATCATCATCATCATCATCATCATCATCATCATCATATATAGCGTGAAGCTCCTGCCTGATGCCCATTGATTTCAAGTCTGCCCTTGCTTTCGGCCCATCTTTGGTCCTCTCTGGCATGTTGAGCAGGGTACCAAGCAGACTCTCGCACATGTTCTTCGTGATATGCATGACATCAAGGCTGTGAGGCACACGGTGGATCTTCCAGTACGGCAAGTCCCAGAAAACAGACCTCGTTTTCCATATCTTCAGCAGCGGCTCTGGCGCCTTTCGCTTCTTTCCCGGCTCTGGCGCCTTTTGCTTCTTTCCCGGCAGTGGGCAATCTTTCCAATTTTTCAACAGCTCGTCTATTTCCTCGCCGCTCCTCGTACGCGGGCGTCCTCGGGGTTCGGTTTCACCATCGAACAGATCCTTGCATTTTCTCCACAGGTCATCGTCGCGAAGCCACCTTCGATGTCCTATGAACACGGTTTTCGAAGACCCGGGATCTCTATCTAGCTGGCGATACGTTGTGTCATCCATGCACCTGACGCATCCAGAAAATCCGTGGACCACCTGCCCCGCGACATATCCGTAACCGAGATAGTCGTGCACCGTCGTGAGCAGCGCGGCTCTCATAGGGAAATATTCTTTCTCTGCGGCATCCCACGTATTGGCTGGCGTTTTCCACAGCGTGTCAAGCTCCTCTTTCAGCAGCCCCAGATACAGATTGATATCGTTCCTTGGTTGTTTCGGTCCTTCAATTAGCATACTCATGTGAATGTACTTCCTCTTCATGCACAACCAGGGGGAAGGTTGTACATCCACACAAACACAGGCCAGGTGCTATGTGTGCTTCTCTGGCTGCCAAACGGATTGACTCCATCGGTGCTCGCGCCCAGCACGATGTTCCTTGGATCGTTCCCAAATTCTAGGTCTTCGAAGTTCAACGCTTGCCACTGGCTCGCATCCTTAGGGTGACTCAGCATCTTGTCTTTTTTATCTATCTCCGGATCATTTGCGTCATCTTCTCGCTTCTTCTCCTCCCTATCCGCGTGCCAACGCAGGAGCTTTGCTACCTTAGGGTCCGCGAAATACCGCTGCAGACGAGGAGTGATCGGAAAGTACCACACCACTTTTCGAGGAGCTTTCTTCCTCTTCTTGTATCGAGTGACGCTGCACACCGGACATATGGTAGATTCCGCGTGCTCGTCCCGATAAATGATGCAATTGTTCATGCACACATGGTATTTCACGTGCGGTAAATCCAGAGGACACACGATTTTCTTCGCCTCCTCCAAACTGGTCGGGCACTTGTTCCCCTTGGGAAGACGTTCGTGCCAGAATGACATGTTCTCGTCGAAGCATGCGTCAGTCATTTTGTATTTTACCTTCATCTCCAGAGCCATGAGCATTACTTTCAGGCGGGTATCCTCGGGCCTGCATCCTTCATACAATGGAGTAACCGCGTCTAACTCAAGTTGATCCATCTTGGCTTTCTCTCGGGCGGCAGCTCTTACGTTATCCGTCTACTTGAGAAGCAGCTCTTGAATATGAGGGTCCTGCACCCAGCCCATCAATGGTCCAGCGTCGTCTGCTCCACCGGCATCATCATCTTCATGATCATGCCCGTCGTCTGCTCTGGCATCTTCCTCATCATCATGTCCTGCATCTTCTACATGATGACTGTGTACAGCATCACCGTTGTGATCATCTCCTGGGGATTCTTCGTCTTCTCGCCTGCCCGAGCCGCGGGTTGTCTTGCTGCCCTTCCTCATTTCTTGCCCGGCCCCCGTGAACGACTTCGTAGTCATCTTCATCACCTTGCCACCGATAGCCATCCATGAAACCACGCAAGAGTAGGTGGTCGGGCACCTGCCCGGATTCCGGGTCCGCAATAAGGCTCTTCAGCTTGCATCTTCGACATGGACATCTTATCTCCGTCTCGTTCTTTTGAAGCATCTCGGCCTTCGTGGACCTCAAAAACCTATTCACGATGCCTTCGGTCATCGTGCGGACCATGGTCGCCTGCGGAGTAGAGCAAAACGATATTTTAGAACCAAGAAAAAATTTGGCATGACTTTCCCTAAAAATAGGACCAAAAAGAATGCTTAATGCCAAAATTCTCGCCGAAACGGAAATGAATCAACATTCCGGCAAAATATTGGCAACTATCGCATTTCAAATACCGGTACACCTCCAAACACAAACACATATGCAACACCACAAACATATGCAACACCACGAACATACATAGATCTAGCTAGGCCATAAAAAGTGCATGTGCACATTGTTGTAGGGAGAACAACATAAATATAGCTTCCCCCCTTACTTACCTATCAAAACATGGTAATTTAACCACTTAAATTGAATGAATCTATGGTGGAAATGAGGTGAAAAAGAGGAGGCACCCGAGACAAGGAGGAGGTGGAGAGAATGAAGTGGGGAGAAAGTGAGTGTGGGTACGAGAGGCTGTCCAAAATATCTTGTTGCTGCCCACTTACTAATGGCGCACCAACTCTAAATGCGCCATTAGTAATCCAGGTTACTAATGGCGCACCTTCTAGTGGTGCGCCATTAGTAGTTTTGCAAAAAAAACATACTAATGGAGCACTGTCCCACAGTGCGCCATTACTAGTTTAAACTAGTAATGGCGCACGGTGGAACCGTGCGCCATTAGTAGTTTTGCAAAAGAAGGAATAAAAAATATAATAAAAAAACAACATTAGTGGCCCACTTTCCGACAGGTGCGCCATTACTAGTTACAACTAGTAATGGCGCACTGTTTCTGGATGCGCCATTAGTATGTTTGGACAGGCGCACTAGTTCAAATTTTTTTTGATACTAATGGCGCACCCTGGGCCTGGTGCGCCATTAGTAGTTTCAACTCTAATGGCGTATCAGATGGTGGTGCGCCATTAGTATATACTAATGGCGCACCGCTTGTCTGGTGCGCCATTAGTGTCAATCCCATCTATATCCCTTTTTCTAGTAGTGTCATAGGAACTTTTCTATTGAATCTAGAGATGACATGTTTCTCAATTCCTATGAGGAGGGATTAGAAAAGAGATGTAATTTGGTTCATCTCATAGGAACTTTTCTATTGAATATACGCTAATGTTTATTTTCCTTTGAAATTAAGGGAGTATAGGAATCCATTCATATGAACCAAGTGGCTCTAAAGCTATAGAAATGATATCATGTTTATTTCCTTTGGAATGTGGAGTATATGAATCTATTCCTATGAACCAATTGGCTCTAAAGGAAAAAAATCCTATAAAAATCATATCATATAGAGTTCCTATGATATTCCTCGACACTAAAGGATGCTTGAAATTGCTGTGGGTGATACGATGGTCTTTCTTTGTAGACTCCTCACCAAACTTTATAGTTACCTCTCGAAGATGAATGAAATGATATATACATGGTATTCCATATGTGCAATTTGGTACACGAAAACTCGGTAAAAGTTTGTGAGGTTCGAATTTTCAATAAAGCTATATGCACTCATTTCGGAACGGAGGGACCATACGACAGTTGCTAACACTCACGTGGAAGATTTGTGTGTAGGAGGAGTGGCTGTTCTATTAAATGACATGGAAAAACTGACAGAGTCACGACTCTCCCGAGTCCTCTCGCAGACTCGCACGTCGCGCCCACCGTCTATCTGCAGGTAGACGTCACGCACATATGCGCTCTTCACACCCTACCCTCAGAACTTCTAAAAAACAAAAGATGGCGCGCACATTTTATTTTAGCTCACACGTCACACACTTGTACTATTACTCTTGCGGCGAACGTTCTTTGGGCATAGTATATTGTACTCTCACGAAGAGAAGCGGTGCACGCACCCACTAGTTCTCTCACAGCCACTCGCGGGTACACGTAGGAGCGCATTTTTTTGAAGCTGGTACAACAAAATTACTCCACTATATATAAAAGCAGGAGCCTTAGCGCTTGCTTTACTAGGGTTCCTCTTGTTCACTCTCTCATGCTCTCCAGATCTAAGCAACACATAGGTGGCCACACTCTCTCTCAGCTCACGGCTGGTCACAAATCCGGCCGGACAACCTCGACCGGGGCAGGGGTGTAGGTGCATAGTTCACTCTGTCGTCGGCGGCGAGGGAGGAGACCAACGGCTGCCCGCGTGTACCGATCGGCGGCCGTGCCGTTCTCTCCGAGAGAGCGCCGTCTCGGGAGGGCCTCCGACCCCTTCTTCCTCCCCGCGGTATTGTGGCCAAGATGCGGCCTCCTGACGCCGTCTTTGCGACATGCCGACGACCCTCAGGTATATATTCCTTCGAAACCTGCCTTGCTCTACTGCCCCAGCTCCCTTCGTGTGGATCCTTTTCTACTTCCGTTCGTTGTTCCAAAGCCAGCTAGACTTCTACTAAGGCACGTGCTTTTCACATATGTTCTGTATGATAGATACTCATATACCTTCTTTTTAGAGAGAGAAATGGGTACTCGTATATTGAGTAGATATCATAGTGTGTTTGTTTGCATGATCTAAGGACTATTCTGAAATAAGAAGCAAATCACTTGCACAAATCAAACTGAGTTCCAAGTAAGAATTTGATTACAAGATAAAAGTTGTAGTTTTATTATATGCTGTTTCCTGGGTTCCACTGATGTATAGTTCCAGAGTTGTTTGATGGTTTACATGCATGTTTATGGACTATTTTGTGCAACTAAATAAGTCATTTAGGTCTGACAGACACTCATGTCCTGTATTAGCTTGAGGTATAGCTTATGTATGACTGAAATAAAATATTACACTTTTTCTGCAAATAATAAAAATATTACATTTCTCGATGAACCAGAATAAAACTTTAGCTAGCATCAGCCATGCAATGTTATGTTATGTGAACAGTGTAAACTTTGCGGTATAGCGGCATCTAAAAAATCCATTTTTACAGTAATCTAAAAAAATAAGTTAGTAGTAGAGTGTTTATTTCCCAGGTGACACCGGGGAACCAAAATGTGCTAGCTATTTGCCAACTTGTCATACTTGCATGTGAGAAGGTGGCAGCAGTTTCTAGACATTTCTCAACTTCAGTAGGTGCAATCCAGATTCAACGGGGACTTCTTTATTTGTTTACTTGGAGAGCAGAGTCGGCCATGTGCACAAGGAGCGGGAGCGAATCCGGCAGCTCTTAGCCGTCAGATCATGTCATCCTTTGTTTGATGGACGGCAGTGATATGCATGAGAGGGGAAATGAACGGTGGATTTTGAGCCAATGCTTGTTTGGGCGGGAGAACTGAAGATGGAGTGGTAAATCCAATTTCAAAACTGTTGCATTATAGTAGTAGTAGTTTAGAAGTAAAGCTATTTCATATAGTCGACTCAAAGCGTTGGTTCAAACAGGGAAGAAAGTGGGAAAGCTGTAGCATGAATCTAGGACTTGGTTCTAAGAGGAAACGGGGGAAAGTAGTAATATCTGTCACTGTTTAAATAACCATATTTCTTATTTGCACAAACAGGGATGTCTGTCTCCATATCGTTTCGGGATGTCTGTCTCCGTATCGTTTCTATCCGCGCAATCAAAAGCACACACCTCAGTTTTAGTACAACTATGCAAAATGAGATGGCTATCCCTCGCTGCCGTCGTCTAACCTCCCATCTTCAAGGTATCCCTACATTGGTAGTAACTAAGGTAGAATGACCAACGCAATCTAAAAGAAGCTGATTCGTACGTTTTACTACCTGATTGCAGTGCAGGGACGAGCGAAAACAACTACATCCTAGTCCGGAATGCACTTTCTACCAGTTCATCCATGGACAAAGGACTAGCTGGCACGGCTGCACGGCGGTTTTTTGGACAGGTGCGCGGACAAGAGGCATTGTGGTCTGCTTATTTCTGCAAATAGCGGTGCTTAAATTTAGTGGAATGCACAAGCATTTCAGCTGGTCAGTACACTGCATGGTTCAGTTCAGCATTCCAGCTGAGACCACAATTATAATTGGTTATTCTGGAATGAGAGAACCTAACCCTGAATGGTGGCAACAAGAAAAAACTAGAGTGAACTCCAGGAAATTTCAGCCTACCGGGAGGCCCTTTGCTCAGAGAGAAGCCTTGCTTGTTTTTTCCTGATTTGTAAACCTTCTCACAACTTTGTCTTTTGCTGTGAACTAGTATATGTTTGTTATGTTCCATGAATCATTGAGATGTATAAAATTGCTTAACTTATGCTTTTCAAGTTTTTTTTATGAAGATGAGTTTAATGTGAGTGTTCCACATGAGCGCTGGACTAGCATGTGAACGTTTGGAATTTATTACATTGTGGCCTCAATTAACTTGATGAACCACTGTAACAACATACATAGTTGCTTATATGTCAGACATCAGATTGTTGATTGTTAGCTAGTCGATAGCCTAGTGTTGAAGCGAGCTGAGCCAATGTGCCGTGTTTTGCACAACTACTTACAACTGGGGCAGCACCAACAGTGTTTACAAGTACTTATGTATACGTCGGCGCATCGTTCTCGAACGAGTGCTCTATTTCATCAAAACACACACTGCTTGTGTGATAAACCGTGACAACTTATGTCTTACCATGCCATATTCATGAAAAAACTAGTGAGGACGCATCTGTTTCGGCAACAATTACGATGGTTCTCACATGATTCATGGTCACACTAAAGTAGCAACAGTTCCCATAGACAGATTCAAACAGAGTACTAGCCCAGAGGGGTCGATAACAGGCAAGATTCGGATAATTAGACACAATCCAAACTACTATTAAACACTGGCCGGGGCAACTATTTCATGCCTTGATCTAATTTGGGATGGACACAAGACGAACCTTGCATGAACATCATCGAGGACGTCCCGCATCATCTCAATCATGTGAACCTTCATGAAGACAACCTTGTGGCCTTGCCACTGATAAACTTGTTTGTGGAGGCATGCCACGTCATCTTCCTGTGTAATCTTGACAAGAACAGTATTCCTCAAAAACGAAGGAGTAGCTTTGAACTTGTTGTGCTTCAGTACACCCTGGACAAGACGCCTGACAACAGTGAGGCTGGAATACAACTCTTCATTGGTATAACCGCAAATGGCTTCCAGGATCCAACAGCCTAAGAACTCTATTTTCCTAGTGCGTATATTCAGGTCGTCCGCCTCATAGCGATTGACATGTACAACCACACAATTCTTGTCTGCATTAGGGCTCTAATTGAAACAGAAACAAATTTTGAATTACTTTTCAGTATAAGAAACACAAGTTATTTAAACCACTACGTATACCATGGCATCAAAGCTAATAAAATTTTGCATTATTAATCGCCACATGCTTCCTTTTCTAAAAAAAATCACCACATACTTAGATGAAATACCACAATCGAGATCGGCAAAGAAGGAAATTACCTTGGGCAGCTCAGCCGGGGGGGGGGGGGCACATCCTCGAAGGGGGAAAATTGCTCCTGTAGTGCCACGGCAGCTGTAACCTCAAACGGGGCGTTGACCATCTCAGTATCTGGGGTTGCCTCGGTGGTTGCCTCCATCTTCTTGGAGCTCTCTGTCTCGTGGGGATCAGCCCCCCGCGTCTGCTCCAATATAGGCAGATCTTTGCCTGGTTCTCCTTGGTCCATCATGAAACTGATGAATACTAGGAGTCCACTGAAAGGAAAACACAATTACAATGACAATGAAACAAAAAAGAGAGTGAGGATCGGTTACTGCTTTGCATAAGTTCTTTTTTTCCTCTGAACAAAAATATACCAACATCACGGATCCGCTTACCTTCCCTTCGTTCGAAGAGAAGAACAGTGGCAGATGCAAGTGTTGCCTTTCTTGAAGACGGTGACGGAGAAGGGGATTCAGCGAAGAGTGAAATGATGGTTGCTTCGTCCGTCAAACTTAGACTGCGGGGAGGTGGGGTTTTGTGATACGACGGCTCGTTACTGCCGCGCTACGACCGGGGTGACTCTTCGCCTGCATACTGCCTTCTAATTTGGTGGATGGCATTTGGGCCCGCGCGCTGTATGGCCCGCATGTCGGTGAACAAAAGTATAACAGCATTTAGTAGAGGGAGACATTTCAATGACCTAGGAGGAGCCAGAAGCGGTAGAGTGTCTCCACTGTATTAGTAGTAATTGTTTTTCTGGGTAGCTGTAGAGTGTCTCCACTGTACTAGTAGTAATTGTTTCTTGGGTCCCAAGACAAAACAGCCCATCCACACTAGTAAATAGTAAAATCAATTCAAAAACCTGGGTGCTCTTCTTCCTCCTCGCTCCCACCCACCTCATGTCAGCTCGCTCCACTCATACCCCCAAATTCCTCACCTCACTCCTACAGAAAACCCCAGCTCCCCTTCTTCCTCACTCCTACAGAAAACCCCCAGCTCCCCTTCTTCTTCGCTCGCACTACAACTAGGCTCGTCATTCGTTACTCTGCTCAAATCCGTGAGCGCGACGCGACACCCTCGAGGAAAATGGAGGCGGCTGACCCCAGCGCCAAGAAGATGAGGCTCCCACCAGCGGTGACGCCTGTTGTAGATCCCGCACCCGGTAGCGCGGGGAGAAGCGGTGACCCCGCCCCCACCAGATCCCAGGAACCCGTAGAATCTCGGGTGGACCGCATCAGCGATCTCCTGGACACCATCCTTGGGGAGATCATCTTGCTTCTCCCCACCAAGGATTGCTGCCGCACCCAAGTCCTCTCAATTCGGTGGCGCCCTCTATGGCGCACTGTTCCCCTTAATCTCGACTGTCGTCAGCTATCTCTCTTCAATGATTTTGAAATCCCCAGAGGCATCATCTCCTCCCACCAGGGCTCCGTTCAAAGCCTCTGCATCCCGTCATGCTACCTGAGCAAGCATACCATGCCCTGCACGGTGGACGCCTGGCTGGAATCCCCTGAATTCACAGAACTACAGCTGCTTGAGTTCTACTATTCCCCTAGAAATCACATACCACACACCGAACGCCATGAACTTGTGCCCTCAGCACCGATGTCCATCTCGGGGTTTTCGTCCTCTCTCCACACCGCCACCTTTGCGAAGTGCTACCTACCAGACAATCTGGTACTAAACCTTCGACTCCCATTTCTCAAGAAACTTTCACTTGTGCAGGTTCGTATATCGGAGGCCTCATTGCACATCATCATCCACTCCAGTTGCCCTGCGCTGGAGTGCTTGGTGCTTGTTTTCACAGATAGAATCGGTTGTCTCCAAATAAAGTCGCCTAACCTTGTAAGAATGGGAATTTCTTTTGACGGAAGGCAGCTCATCATCCAAGATGCCCCTTCACTTCAAATGTTGATCCTTTATTTTAGTTATTCACCGTTGCAAATAACCATCATCTCTGCGCCTAAACTGGAGACCTTGGGTGTAATACATGATCTCTGTGCTCATTTCAATATGGTGTTTGGCTCCACAGTTCTTTAGGTACTTTATATTATCATCTACACTTGTAACCATAAGCTGCATTTTAAATTTCTGCGCATAATTTATATATCATCTTGGAGTACACATTTTGTACTAATATTATGTTCTATGCTCAATTAAGAGTTTCTCCATGGATGGCCTATCAATGGTGCTGGATTCTGTCAAGATCTTATATATCCAAATGAATAGTTTTGATCTGAACAAGATTATTGGCTTGCTGCAATGCTTTCCATGTCTGGAGAAGTTGTATATAAAGGCGATAATTTCACGCACATTGGAAGCCCGCATATAGTGTACTAGAATTAACCGTTCAGCTGTTGCTCTTTCGACACTCTTCTTTTAGACCTTAATTGTTTTCAATCTTCATGTCTATTTAGGAAACATGATGGGGTAATAAAGTTATAACCAATTGGTGGATTCGTAAGCATCGGGATTTTCTCACTTCTCATGAGATTCGATTGAAGACAATAGCGCTAGAACGATATGTAGCCAACCGTGCAAACACAAGATTTGTCACATTCTTCCTGCTGAATGAGAGGTTACTATTGTCCATCAGGCTTAAGTTTATCAGCAGCATGGTTTTGACGGATGGGTATGTCGAAGAGCAAAAAAAGGAGTTTCAGCTGGGCAAAAGAGCTTATGAACGTGCCAGGCTTCTATTTACAACATATTGTGGTCATAATCCAATAAATTTTACGACCCAGGATGTTCATTCTATGGACCTGACCGATCCATTTGACCGTGACAGCCAAAAATAGTGCTGGAGTTAGATGTTGTTGCCCTTTTCAATCCAGTTTTTTTGTAAACCTGATGAACAATTAACCCTCGTGCTTTTGTACAGTTTGTAAGCTGGAGTTAGATGTTCCTGCCCTTTTCAACTCGGCTGTGACTGTCATATTTTCTTTGAAACAAGGCAAATGGCTTGCCATTCGTTTAATTTAGAGTGAAATATTGTAACAAATCCAAACCAAGGGAAATAACATCACTCTCGCCGGCTGCTTGAGCTCACTGTGCATTACAGAAGCCAAGTGATTAGCCCCCACCAGCACCCACAAACTTATTTCGAACTAGCACATAAAATGGGCTGTAAATTTTCATAGGAAAGGCTGCATGACCGTGATAGATTTGGATTCTGACATTTGGGACCCGCGAGGAAATAGCCTATCCAAGGTGGTGTCGACTTACTAGCCAGTCAACAAATGATTCTGCCTACCAGCCGTTGGATTGACATCCAACATCTGTCGTGTATGTTCCATCTCTTGTCTTCTTCTTCCTCCAATCGCCCAAACCAAACCACCCCGTCGGCTCCGCCTGCTCCCGCCTCCCATGGCTGGCTGCGCCTCCGCCGCCCTACCGTACGTACCCTCCAACGTTGGCCAGTCTCTCCCTCTATTCCCCCACACGTCCTGTTATTCTCCGGCGACGTCTGCCCCAATACGCACCCGCGCCCGAACCAGTCAACCCTCGTACTCCCCTCCGCCTGCGACTGGACCAGCGCATCTTCAACGGCTCCGGTTCGTTCCGTCCGAGGCCTCGCCGTCGTCCTCCGCCTTGCGGCCTTGGTTCACTCGCCGTGCGTGGTGCGCCACCCTCTTGTGTTGTCAACGTCGTCAACAACCGAGAGGAACAAGGAGATGACTATACATGGAGAGGATGACAGTAGGGACCCACCAGCGTCATGGCAGTACACAAGAAAGTGCCTCTATAGTACAAGCCCAAAAATATGGTTCCTCCTAATGGTTGGACATCTAGGGCTCACGCCATTGTCAACGTAGTCAATAAACGAGAGAATTACACTACGAGCGGCTGACACCAGGGACCCAACAAGTCGCGCAGTTTATTTTAAGGAACAAGCAGTTGTTATTTATACTAGTTTTAGCGACGGATCAGGGTAACAACGGGGCTGTGCGGGGGCTGTGGCCCGTGTAGCCAGGGTTTTATTTATGTTTACCACATCATGAGCCCATTTGTGTTTTTTTCTTGCCGAAAATGGCTAGCCCAGTTCTATTTTTTTAAAGAAATACCCAAACAAGGCCTACTTGCTTTATCGGCCCTGCTGGGCTGCAAATCTTTCAAGACGAGGAGAGTTTCATTCAGTTTGCCCAGAAATGGGCTGTACATTTTTCAAACACATGAAACCGGGAATTAGTTTCAATTTTTCATTACAAGATCTTAACTTCCATTGATTTTTATGCATGGGCAATTATTTGGAATTTATATTTATTTAAATTATTTTTCAAAATAGTTTGAATGTGAATCGATATTTCTGGATTAAGAACAGTTGACTGCACCGAAATATGCAAAATTTCGT
This sequence comes from Triticum urartu, assembly GCF_003073215.2. Taxonomy (NCBI): domain Eukaryota; kingdom Viridiplantae; phylum Streptophyta; class Magnoliopsida; order Poales; family Poaceae; genus Triticum; species Triticum urartu. The sequence goes on along the minus strand of NC_053026.1, from coordinate 609,970,064 downwards.
ATATTTTTTTAACCATGGCCACAATATGGGGTGTGATGCTAACAAAAAGAAGATGGGATCCAAAAAAATTCTTAAGAATTAGCAAATGGGTTGTCCATTATTAGAAATAATGGCAGATGGGTTGTATGTTGTTTTCCACAGATTTGAGGCTGACTTGTGCGCCTACTACAGGTTGACGCGTATGCTTTCATAAAAAAAAGGTTGACGCACACGCAACGCCCTGTCAACTTAGTCAACACACGAGAGCAGTGACTGTTGGATGTCCATCCAACGGCTGTCGTGCTTCTTCAATCTCTGCTCTTCATGCTCAAGCCGCTCAAACAAGCGCCGGCGGGACTGCTTGCTCCCTCCTCCCGTGGCCGGCTATGCTGTCGCGCAGGCCTCACGGCCCCACCGTACTCCCATCGCTGGCCTAGCCATCCCTCTACTCACCAACACATGTTGTTATTCTCCGGCGACGGCAGACGAACCAGTAAACCCTCGTACTCCTCCGCGTGGGAAACAACTGTCGAGTATTCCCTGGCTCCGTGTCGTTCCCTTCCTAGGCCTCGCTGTCGTCCACCGCCCTGGTGCACTCGGCGTGGCCTGGTCAACGTGGTCAATGAACGATATCCATCGGAAGTGGACTGTACGTGGAGAGGCTGACAGCTGGGTCCACGGCCGCATGCAAGGAAATGCCTCCTTATTACACGCAAAATAATGATTCCTCCACCTGACAGCTAGGACCCACAGGAAGGGCCTCTGTATTTCGCGAAAAAAACATTCCTCCCGCTGACAGGTCGGACCCACCAGCTATATCTTCGCACGCAAGGATGTGCCTCCTTATTACGCCCAAAAAAATGAATACCCCCCTGCTAGCTGGGACCCACCATATTGTTGGGCTAACTTGTGGGCCTACTAAGTTGACAGGGACGGAGAGCTTTGTCAACTTAGTCAATACTCCAGTGACCATATGATGTCCATCTAACGGACATAGTGCTTCTTCAACCTCTAGTCTTCTTGCTCCAGCAGCCCAAAGCAGCGCCGGTCGTGCCGCTTGCTCCCGCCTCCCGTGGCCGACTGTGCTACCGCGGAGGCCTCACCGCCCCCATACTACTCCCAACACTGGCCAGGCCATCCCTCCACTCACCCACACCCCCTATTATTCTGCGCCGACGGCAGCCTCACAACGCAGCCGAACCAACGAATGCTCGTACTCCTCTCTGCGTGGGCATCCACTGCCGCGTCTTGCACGGCTCCGCGTCATCCCCTTCCTAGGCCTCGCCGTCGTCCACCGTCGTGGTGCTCTCGGCGCGGCATGGTCAATGTGGTCAACGACCGACTTCCATCGGAAGAGTACTGTACGTGGAGAGGCTGACAGCTGGGTCCACGGCAGCCGCAAGGAAGTGCCTCCTTATTATGCGGAAAATAATTATTCCTCCACCTGACAGTGGGGACCCACCGGACGGGCCACCAGTATTTTGCGAAAAAATCATTTCCCCCTGACTGCTGGGACCCACCGGACGGGCCATCGTATTTCGCAAAAAAAACATTCCCCCAGCTGTCAGCTCGGACCCACTAGAAGTGCCTCCTTATTACGCACAAAAAAATGAATACTCCCCCTGCTAGCTGGGACCCACCTTGCTGGGACGCTGACTTGTGGGCCTACTAAGTTGACGGGGATGAAGGGCTTTGTCCACTTTGTCAATATGAACGATTCTAGATCCAGTGACCGTACGATGTCCATCCAACGGCCGTAGTGCTTCTTCAACCTCTGGTCTTCTTGCTCCAGCTGCCCAAAGCAACGCCGGTCGTGCCGCATGCTCCAGCCTCCCGTGGCCGACTGTGCTGCCGCAGAGGCCTCACCGCCCCCTACTATGCCCATCGCTGGCCAGGCCCTGCGGCGACGTCAGCCTCACACCGCAGCCGAACTAGTGAACCCTCGTAGTCCTCTCCGCGCGGGCTTCCACTATCGCATCGTCCCCTTCCTAGGCCTCGCCGTCGTCCACCACTGTGGTGCTCTCCACGCGGCGTGGTCAACGTGGTCAAGGAACGACTTCCATCGGAAGAGTACTATACGTGGAGAGGCTGACAGCTGGGTCCACGACCACAACCCAGTTTTTTTGTGATTTGCCAAGTAAGTCGCTTTGTCAGGCCTGTTGGGCTGCAAATCTTTAAAGACGAGGAGAGCTTTCGTTCGGCTGGCCAAGAAAATGGCCCATCAGCAATGAGAAATGGGTTGTACATTTTTAAAACATATCAAACCGGCAATTAGTTTCAAATATCTTTTTTTTCATTTCAAGATTTTAAATTACATTAATTTTTATGCGTGGAGAATTTGTTGGATTTTATATTGATATACATTTATTTTTAAAATCAGTTTGAATGTGAGTTGAAATTTCGGGATTAAAAACAGTTCGGACCGCACCGAAATATGCAAAATTTTGTATAATTTTTTAACCGTTGCCACAATATGGGCTGTAATGATAACAAAAAGAATATGGGCTCCAAAAAAAACTTTAAGAATTAGCAAATGGGTTGTGAATTATTAGAAATAATGGCAGATGGGTTGTATGCTGTTTTCCACAGATTTGAGGCTTTCCTAAAAAAAGGTGGATGCACAAGCACTGACAGTTGGATGCCCATCCAACGGCCGTCGTGCTTCTTCAATCTCTGCTCTTCCCGCTCCAGCCTCTCAAACAAGCGCCGACGGGACTGCCTGCTCCCTCCTCCTCGCGGCCGGCTGTGCTGCCGCACAGGCCTCACCGCCCGACCGTACTCCCATCGTTGGCCTAGCCATCCCTCTACTCACCCACACCCGCTGTTATTCTTTGGCAACGGCAGATGAACCAGTAAACCCTCGTGCAGTCGTACTACCCTCCACGTGGGAAACAACTGCCGAGTCTTCCCTGCCTCCGTGTCGTCCCCTTCCTAGGCCTCGCCGTCGTCCACCGCCCTGGTGCTCTCGGCGCGGCGTGGTCAATGTGGTCAAGGAACGACTTCCATCGGACGTGGACTGTACGTGGAGAGGCTGACAGCTGGGTCCACGGCCGCAGCAAAGAAGTGCTTCCTTATTACGTGGAAAATAATGATTCCTCCACCTGACAGCTGGGACCCACCGGACGGGCCACTGTATTTTGCGAAAAAAATGTTTCCCCCTGACTGCTAGGACCCACCAGCTACATCTTCGCACGCAAGGAAGTGCGTCTGGGTAAAAAAACGATTCGCCCCCTGACTGCTAGGACCCACCAGCTACATCTTCGCAGGTAAGGAAGTGCCTGACAGTCGGGACCCACCCTGGTCGAAGCGTACGTAGTGTTGTCATTCTGGTCGCGAACGTGTACGTACATACTGGTCGATGTAGAGGCGCGCACGTGTCGTAGTAGAGGCGCGGACGTAGCATGTACACGTACATACATCGGCCAGGGTGCAAGAAAGAAAATACGGCCACGTATGTGTACATACGGGCGGGGTCTCGAATGCCTACTCATGCATACGTACGGCCAGGGCTCGTGTACATGGCTGGGTCGGAACGGAGAAACAGCGTCATCGTCGTGTTCATGGAGAGGCAACGGAATGTGTCGTGTTCATCGGGAGGCAACGGAATGCGTCGTGTTCATGGGGAGGCAATGGAATGCGTCATGTTCATCGGGAGGCCTTGGACGGAACAGGCGATGGAAACGAGGCCTGGCGTACCGCAGAATGGAGGAAACGGCCTTGTGTTCGACCGGCCACGTTCGAAACGGGATCCTGTTCATCGGGAGGTGTCTGGCGTACCGCAAAACGGAGGAAATGGAGCTCCTACGGTCGAAACAGGGGTCCTGTTCATCGGGAGGGGTGTGGCGTACCGCAAAACGGACGAAATGGACCTCCTACGATCGAAACGGGGATCCTGTTCATCGGGAGGGGTGTGGCGTACTGCAAAACGGAGGAAACGGACTTGTGTTGGAGCGCTACGGTCGAAACGGGGGTCCTGTTCATCGGGAGGGGTGTGGCGTACCGCAAAACGGGACTCCACAAGATATTGTTCATCTCCACCGTCGACCCCCTCCAGCCTCCACGAGCTACTGTTCATCCACCGTCGACCTCCTCCAGCCTCCACCTGCGACTGTTCATCCACGGGCTCCTGTTCATCCAGCCTCCGCCGCGCGCTACTCCACCGGCTACTGTTCAACCAGCCCTCTCCACGGGCTCCTGTTCAACCACCCCTCCACGGGCTACTGTTCATCCTGCCCTCCACCGTCTACTGTTCATCCTGCCCTCCACGGGGTGGTCCTGTTCATCCAGCCCTCCATGGGGTCCTGTTCATCCAGCCCCAACCGGCTCGATCGATCGGGGTCCTGTTCATCCAGAGGCAACACCACGGGGTCCTGTTCATCCACCCCCACCGGGAACTGTTCATCCAAACCCCCCGCAATGCTCACTATTCATCCAGAGGCAGCATCGATCGGCTTTAGTTAGCAGCAGTAGCGAAGGAATCGCTCGATCGGGTTCAGTTAACAGCCATCGAACGATCGCTCGGGTTCAGTAACGCGTAGCCTGCAGTGCAATCGCTCGGGTTCAGTTAGATCCCAACGCCTTGCTCGGGTTCAGTTAGAGCCAACGCCTCGCACACCCGCACGTACATGTACGAGAGAAACGCGCATCGCTCGGGCCCCGACCTCCCACCGTAACCGGGAACTCCCCGAAATTTTCCTCGCCCTCGCTTCTACCACGGTTTTTTCCGTCATGGACGGCCCAAAGAATGTCATGCAGCTGCGTCTCCGTTCCGCCCAGGACGAAAAGCTCATTTTCTGTCATGATTTTTTATCATAGAAGTAGGAGCCCACCACATCTATGATGATACCGGGTTTTGTCACAATTATCGTCATAGAAGTGTCATATGTATGACAGAATTTTTTTTCATTCAGCCCAAAATGTCACGGATGTGTCTTTTTTTGTAGTGTTTATATGTGAATCTTCTCTTCCCTTATTATTTATTTCATGAGTTGCATCATTGACTAATGCTATGTTTGTCAATCTCTAACAAAATTTTCTACTTATAGTTTTCCTTATGCGATGTCATCACCTACCATAAGATTAACATATGATCTTTTTCAATTATTTCCTTTCTTTTAATTGCAACATGAAAGTAAAGAAAGCAAAAACTCAAACTAAACTTTATTATATATTTTGCACATGATTACAAGGATAAATCACTAAGCAAACTCTCGAAAAGAAGGGATCGAACTAAACTTTTATTCATCTAAAGCAAAAGATCAAACTAAAATAAGTAAAGGCAAAATATAGTGGGGATGATGCGATACCGGGGAACCTCCCCCAAGCTTGGTGGAAGCCAAGGGGAGTGCCCATACCCGATACTCAATTCTCTTTTGGTGATGAAGAAGGAGGTGGTGGTGATGAACAAGGGATCTTGTCCCCGGGTTTCCATGGCAGAGGTCCACCGTCATAAGAGGAAGAGTGAGTCTCACGGGTCCTGCCAACCGGCAGCCAAACTCATACCTTTAAACCGTGCCTCATATTCAAAGACTTGGTTTTGGAGAACATAAATTTGGCTTTGGAGGAAGTTGATTTGCTCGTTGAGGGTGAAGACGATGTTCTTCATGGGCTTGACATCCACCTTGAGATCATGGGAAAGGTCCACGATCATGAGGTCATTGGCATTGAGTCCACGCTCCACCATCCCCTGGCAGTGGAAGACATCTTGTTCCATAGCTTCAAGCCTGGCCTCCATGGTTCCCGTTCCCTTAGGACTAGGCACATCGTGGAGGTGAAGCACCCCCTCATGCATCTGGATGACTTGAGGGTGCTGCACCACCTCCCGCAAATATGGTTTGATGACGTTCTTGAAGAACTTGTCCTTGGAGGAGCTTGAAGCGGCCATGATAGATGGCATCTGATAGAAAAAAGAAAGAAAATAAAACAGAATATTTCTCCGTGATACGGTGGTTAACATGTTCGGGGGGTATATAAAGATTTTTTATCATGGGAAACAAGCAAGCTGTAGAAAAACGGAGTCCGGAAGGTACCCCAAGTGGGCGCAACCTACCTGGGTGCGCATGGCAAGCCAGGCGTGCCCTGGTGTCTTATGCCCACCAGGGTATTCTTCCTGGAAGTTTCTTACTTTCCTATTTTTCTAAATGTTCCAAAATTGACAAAAAACATTTTTGCGGATTTTTCGGAGTCCGTTTACTTACTGTATCACGTACCTCCTTATTTTCATGATTCTAGAGTATTCCGGGAGGACTCTTTTATATGTTCTTCCGGTGTCAAAATTTGGATAATATTACTTTCAACATTAATGGGCATACCTGAGATATAATGTTTTATTCGTTGCCCGCTAACAACCTTCAGGTTAGTACCTTCGGCATTATTTATTTTGATGGCTCCAGAACGATAAACCTCCTCGATGACATAGGGGCCTTCCCATTTTGAGAGAAGTTTTCCTGCAAAGAATCTGAAACGAGAGTTGTACAAAAGAACATATTCTCCTACTTTAAACTCACGCTTTTGGATTCTCTTATCATGCCATCTTTTGACTTTTTCTTTAAACAACTTGGCATTTTCATAAGCTTGGGTTCTCCATTCATCTAATGAGCTAATATCAAATAACCTCTTTTCACCAGTAAGTTTGAAATCATAGTTGAGCTCTTTGATTACCCAATATGCTTTATGTTCTAACTCTAGAGGCAAATGACAAGATTTTCCATAAACCATTTTATAAGGAGACATACCCATAGGATTTTTGTATGCTGTTCTATAAGCCCAAAGTGCGCCATCTAATTTCTTAGACCAATTCTTCCTGGACCTATTGATAGTCTTTTGCAAAATTAACTTTATTTCTCTATTGCTAAGTTCAACTTGACCACTAGAGTCAGGATGATGATGCAATTCTATGGTTAACATCATACTTGGCAAGCATTTTACAAAAAGCACCATGAATAAAGTGTGAACCACCATCAGTCATTAAGTATCTAGGGATGCCAAACCTTGGGAAAATAACTTCCTTCAGCATTTTAATAGAGGTGTTGTGATCAACACTACTGGTTGGAATAGCTTCTACCCATTTAGTAACATAATCAACAACAACCAAAGTATGTGTATACCCATTAGAGGAAGGAAAAGGTCCCATGTAATCAAATCCCCAAACATCAAATGGTTCAACAGCAAGTGAATAATTCATAGGCATTTATTGACGCTTACCGATATTACCTATTCTTTGGCATTCATCACAATATAAGACGAACTTACGGGTATCCTTGAAGAGAGTAGGCCAATAAAATTCAGATTGCAATACCTTGTGAGCAGTTCTATCTCCAGCATGATGCCCTCCATAAGCTTTGGAGTGACATTTCCGTAGGATTTGTCCCTGTTCATGCTCAGGTACAGAATGTCTAATAATACCATCTACTCCTTCTTTATAAAGATGTGGGTCATCCCAAAAGTAATGTCTTAAATCATAGTAGAATTTTTTCTTTTGTTGGCACATACAGCTAGGTGGTAAATATTTAGCAACAATGTAATTAGCATAGTCAGCATACCAAGGAGTGTTATGAGCACCATTTATTTCAGCTAACTGCTCATCAGGGAAACTATCATCAATAGATAGTGGGTCATCAAGAACATTTTCAAGCCTAGACAAGTTATCAGGTACGGGGTTCTCAGCTCCTTTTCTATCAGTGATATGTAAATCGAATTCTTCTAGCAAGAGAACCCATCGAATAAGTCTAGGTTTAGCATCTTTCTTTTCCATAAGATATTTAATAGCAGCATGATTGGTGTGAACAATTACTTTTGCATCAACAATATAATATCTAAATTTATCACAAGCAAACACCACTGCTAAGAATTCTTTTTTAGTGGTAGCATAGTTTCGTTGAGCACTGTCTAGAGTTTTACTAGCATAATGAATAACATTCAGTTTATTATCAAATCTTTGTCCTAGAACAGCACCAACAACATAATCACTAGCATCACACATAATTTCAAAAGGCAAGTTCCAATCAGGTGGTTAAACAATAGCTGCAGAAATTAAGGCTTTCTTGAGTGTATCAAAGGCTTCTAAACAATCATCATCAAAAACAAAAGGAATATATTTTTGCAAAAGATTCGTAAGTGGCCTAGAGATTTAAGAAAATTCTTTAATAAATCTCCTATAGAAACCAACACGACATAAGAAACTGTGAATACCTTTGATATCTTTAGGACATGTCATTTTCTCAATTGCATCAACCTTAGCTTTGTCCACTTCAATACCTCTTCCAAAAATTTTATGGCCCAAGACAATACCTTCATTAAACATAAAGTGGCACTTTTCCCAATTCAAAACAAGATTTGTTTGTTCGCATCTCTGCAAAACTCGGTCAAGATTGCTTAAACAATCATCAAAATACTTCCCATAAACAGAGAAATCATCCATGAAAACCTCAATAATCTTTTCACAAAAGTTAGAGAATATAGCAGTCATACATCTTTGAAAGGTAGCAGGTGCATTGCATAAACCAAAAGGCATATGTCTATAATGATAAGTTCCAAAGGGACAAGTAAAAGTGGTCTTTTCTTGATCAGGTTGAGAAACAGGTATTTGTGAAAACCAAGAATATCCATCAAGGGAGCAAAAATGTGTGTGCTTAGATAATCTTTCTAGCATTTGATCAATAAAAGCCAAAGGGTAATGATCTTTTCTAGTTGCTTTTTTTAATTTTCTAAAATCAATTACCATTATATAGCATGTAACAATTCTTTGTGGAATAAGTTCATTCTTATCATTAGGAACAACAATAATACCTCCATTCTTAGGGACACAATGAACATGACTTACCCATCTACTATCAGCTATGGGATAGATTATACCTGCTTCCAGAATTTTTAATATTTCCGTTCTTACCACTTCTTTCATCTTCGGATTTAACCGACGTTGGTGATCAACAACGGGTTGAGCATCAGGTTCCATATTAATTTTGTGCTAACATAGAGTGGGACTAATGCCCTTTAAATCATCAAGAGTATATCCAATAGCAGCTCGGTGCTCCCTTAGAACTTTCAATAATCTTTCTTCTACATGTTCTGAAAGGTTAGTGATACGTCTCCAACGTATCTATAATTTATGAAGTATTCATGCTGTTTTATTATCATTCTTGTATGTTCTACAACCATTTTATAGCAACTTTATATCATTTTTTGGGACTAACCTATTGACCCAGTGCCCAGTGCCAGTTGCTGTTTTTTGCTTGATTTTTACATCACAGGAAATCAATATCAAATGGAGTTCAAACACTGCAAAATTTTTTGTGGATTTTTTATAGACCAGAACACCCAGGATGGGCCAGAGCAGCACCTGGGGGGGTGCCCCGAGGGGGGCACAACCCACCAGGGCGCGCCTGGGGCCCCAGGTGCACCCAGGTGGGTTGTGCCCACCTTGGTGGTCTCCCGCACCGCCTCTTTACCCTATAAATACCCAAAAATCCCAGAAACCCTCGTGGTTAACCTAGATCAAAAGTTCCACCGCCACAAGTCTCTGTAGCCACTGAAAACCAGTCTAGCCCCGTTCTGGCACCCTGCCGAAGGGGGGAATAATCACCAGTGGCCATCTTCATCATCCCGGCGGCCACCATGATGAGGAGGGAGTAGTCCACCCACGGGGCTGAGGGTTTGTCCCAGTAGCTATGTGTTTAATCTCTCTCTCTCTCTCGTGTTCTTGAGATGTCATGATCTTGATGTATCATGGGCTTTGTTAATATAGTCGGGTCATATTGTGTTTTCCCCTCTCTATCTTGTTGTGATGAATTGAGTTTTTACCTTTGAGATTTCGTTGTTATCAGATTGAATACTTTTATGGATTTGAGAGCACTTGATATATTTCTTACAATTTAATACTCGTGGTGAAAATGGGGTATCATATTGATTCACTTGATATATGTTTTGGAACTCAACTCGCGGATTCAAGAGGTGACATTGGGGTAATCTATGCATAGGGGTTGATGCACGTTCTTGTCTTTGTTTCTCCGCTATAAATCTTGGGGCACTCTTTGAAGTTCTTTGTGTTGGATTGAGTATTATGAATATGAATTTGCTTTGGTGTTATTTTAGTACGAACTCTAGGATAGATCGAACGGAAAGAATAGCTTTGTATTATTTTAGTATGAACTCTTGAATATACAAACGGAAAGAATAACTTTGAGGTGGTTTCGTACCCTACAAACAATTTATTCTTATGTTCTCTGCTAGATAGGAACTTTGGAGTGATTCTTCATCGCACTTTGAGGTGTGGTTATATGATCCAATTATATTACCATTGTTGAGAGATTGCACTAGCGAAATTATGGACCCTAGGCCTCATTTTCAGGCATCGCAATACCGTTTTTGTGCCCTTTTACTATTTGCTACCTTGGTGTTTTTATTTATTCAGATTATAAAAATATATTTCTACCATCAATATTTCACTTTTATCACCATCTCTTCGCCGAACTAGTGCACCTATACAATTTGCTATTGTATTAGGTGTGTTGGGGACACAAGGGATTTCTTGTATTTGGTTGCAGGGTTGTTTGAGAGAGACCATCTCCATCCTACGCCACCCATGGATTGATAAACCTTAGGTCATCCACTTGAGGGAAATTGCTATTGTCCTACAAAACTCTGCGCTTGGAGGCCCAACACGTGTCTACAAGAATAAAGTTGCGTAGTAGACATCAAGCTCTTTTCTGGCGCCGTTGCCGGGGAGGTTAGGTAAGCGGCACTCACATATCGTCAACGAAGCTCTTTCCTGGCGCCGTTGCTGGGGAGGTGAGTGCTTGAAGGTATATATCTTTAGATCTTGCAATCGAATCTTTTAGTTTCTTGTTTTATCACTAGTTTGGTTTATAAAATAAAACTACAAAAAAATGGAATTGAGGTTGCATCATATTATTCATATTTATATTGTATTTCATGAAAATGATGGAAAGGAAAATTGTGCTCAATTGATAGAAGAAGAATTCAATAGAATGTTTGGTATAAATGACGAGCATGATTGCAATGTTGTTAGTATGAATGCTTTGAATATCCATGATGCTAATTGTCGGTGTCAAAACCAGCGGATCTCGGGTAGGGGGTCTCGAACTGTGCGTCTAGGCGGATGGTAACAGGAGGCAGGGGACATGATGTTTACCCAGGTTTGGGACGCCTTGATGGAGGTAAAACCCTACGTCCTGCTTGATTGTTCTTGATGATATGAGTAGTACAAGAGTTGATCTACCACGATATCAGAGAGGCTAAACCCTAGAAGCTAGCCTATGGTATGATTGTTGTTGTCCTACGGACTAAAACCCTCCGGTTTATATAGACACCGGAGGGGGATAGGGTTACACAGAGTCGGTTACAAGGAAGGAGATCTACATATCCGTATTGCCAAGCTTGCCTTCCACGCCAAGGAGAGTCCCATCCAGACACGGGACGAAGTCTTCAATCTTGTATCTTCATAGTCCAACAATCCGACCAAAGTATATAATCCGGCTGTCCGGATACCCCCTAATCCAGGACTCCCTCAGTAGCCCCTGAACCAGGCTTCAATGACGATGAGTTCGGCGCGCAGATTGTCTTCGTCATTGCAAGGCGGGTTCCTCCTCCGAATACTTCATAGAAGATTTTGAACACGAGGATCGTGTCTGGCTTTCCAAAACAAGTTCCACATACCACCGTAGAGAGAATAATATTTCCATGAATCTAATCTACTGACGTACCCCGTAGTGTGACATCAACCCATAGCCAGGTCTTTATTCGAATCATTTTTCATAACCAATCTCAGCGTGTTTCGCGAGGCAGTTTCCTTGGCACGTCTTGTCGAAGCAGAGATCGCGTCCCCTTTATTACGGGATTCTCATCAATACGGACGTGGTAACCCAACCGTGCCTATTGGTAGGACTCCTAGATCTTAGGCAAGTCCCAAACGACCACGAGGAGGACGCTTGATATTCACCCTCTTTATAAAGGGGACAAGGCCTTTTCCTCTCGATCTTAATCGAATCCGCCTCCCGCCTCGAGATCCAGCACCCAAAGCTCAGGTTTAGGCACTTCAGACCTTCAACTATGTCCAGATCCAACCTTCAAGGTCGGTGGATGCCCTCCTCCGTCACGGAGGAGGACATCAAGAAGTTGAGAGAGGCCAGATATCTTACCGCCGAAATTTCGCATCGGCTGCCTGCCCGAGGGCAAGTCGTCCCTACTCCCGAACCCAACGAGAGTGTCGTGTTCATCTCCCACTTCCTCCGAGGACTAGGCCTCGCTCTGGATCCCTTTGTTAGGGGTCTTATGTTCTATTACGGGCTAGATTTTCACGATCTAGCCCCGGATTCCCTTCTTCACATCTCGACATTTATTGTCGTATGTGAGGCCTTCCTCCACATTACACCTCACTTCGGCCTGTGGCTCAAGACCTTCGATGTGAAGCCGAAAATGATCGAGGGGCGGCACGCAGCGTGCGGAGGTGCTTCAATAAGCAAAATTGCTGACGCTCCATGGCCTGAGGGTTACTTCCCAGAGGTGTCCGGATTCTGGCAGCAGGAGTGGTTCTACATCACAGCTCCCCGAAGTGCCAAGTGGGTAGCTGCCCCCACCTTTCGCTCAGGCCCCCACCACAACTGATGTCATGGATCAGCAGGGGGCTGAGATGGGGTCCAGCCAAGGACGTGCCAATACTGCAAAGCCGTATCCGAGATCTCTTTGAGAGAGATTTCAGTCTGGTTATGGTAGTGCAAGTCATGCTAGTTCGTCAAGTCTAGCCTTGCAAATGCCGGTCCCTTCACATGTGGGAATTCAACCCGGAAGGACAGCGAGCTATTCAACATTTCCTCCGCATGACGCACGAAGAGATGTACAAATTGTTCTTCGGACCACAAATAATGTGTTCGGACATCACTGAGGATGCAGGTCTGAGTTGCAATCGCCCGGATACCCAAGTAAGTAGCCCCGCATCCGAACACACTGTCCGTTTATTTATCGCAACATTGCCTAAAAAGACGCTCTTTGACCCAGGATTGGATAGCGAAGGCAAAGTTGATCAGGTGTTCGGCCCCCCTCCCCGAGACCTCGTCAAATCCCGTGCTAACCAGGATGCTGGAGATCGCGCCTTATCAAGCGCCCTCAGGAGAAGAAAAAGGGGGCAACAAGGAGGCTAGCGCCTCCGCGAAGGAGGTTAGCCGGGGGGGAGGAACTGAAACTTCCTCTCCCCAGGGACGGAAGAGAACCGCCTCTGTGGACCCGGAGACAACGGTCTCCAAACGGGGGAAGAAATCTCCGCCAGAGGGTCCTGCCCTGGGGGATACCCCGGCCGCACTATGCCCTCGAGGGGATCAACCCTCCACCAAGCTGTAGTAAAAGGGTAAATGAAAATATCCCGCTTTACCTCTGAGGAAAATAACCGAGGCATTTATATTGCAGTTCGGATCTTAGCCCTTCTCAGCAGAGCTCGTCTTCAGGGGATCTTCTTGCAGAGATGATGGAGAGCGAAACGCCTCCCCCTGCCACACCGCCTCACAAGGCGGGCGACCCCGAGGTGTCGTCGCAGAGGGTTTCTCCTGATCCGGCAAGGCCAGAAGGTAATCCTATGGCCACCCGAAGTCCTCAGTATCCAGCTATCGAAGAGAGCAACCAAAAGAGTCCGGCACCGTCTGGTGTGCGGTTGGACGTACTGAGGGATCTGCTGGAGCAAGCGGCTATCTCAGAAGAGCACCGCACGTTGATGGGTACGGTGATTGAAAGGATTTTGTCCGCCAAAAGCGGGTTGCATGAAGCCTTTATGAGTCTACTGACGGGTTTTGAGGTACGTGAAATGATGTACATTTTTTACAGTACCGCACATTTTTAGATGTGCCCTGTGTAGATAGTAGCCCCTGAGACTCTGGTTGTCGTCAAAAATGGCGGCAAACAGAGGATCATAGTCCCAGGTAATAATCAGACCGCCTTTATGCGCAGGTGGTTGAAGCTCCGGTGGCTAGCCGGACTGATGGGTTTGCCAAACTAAAGCGGCAGCTGGATGCGGCAGATGCCGACACCGTGCTTGTCAACAAGCGGCTTGATGAGGCACAGGGTCAGTGATTTTTCTGGTGATTGTCACATAATAAGAGCAGCATGATGCCAGTATCTTTAATATGTTGTGACTGCAGATGGAGCTGCCACCGTGGACACCCTTCGGGCGGAGCTTGCCCTAGCCAAGGAGCAAGCAAGGAGTAGCAATGCCGCCGCTTTAAAGGCGACCAAAGAGTTAAGGGCCGAATAGGCCGCGCATTGCGAGAGCAAAGAAAAAATAGCCAAGATGGCTATAGAGTTAAAAGATGCTGCTGACCATTACCAGCTTCTTGAAGAAGAAAACCGGGCGAAGGCGACGAACCTGGAAAAGGCCCAGGTGGCTGCCAAGGAAGCCCACTCTAAAATTAGAGCGACGAAGGAGGAGCTGCATCAAGCTGCGGATATTGTATCTGGGAAGCCCTTCTTGTTGCGAACTAAGTTCGGGGATCCGAAATATGCTCCTCTGGACCGGCTATGGAGTTCTGCGGACGAGTACATGGATTTGGCTGCAAGTGCTGCTGATGCAACCGAGTACTTCAAGGATCAGAAAGTTCCTGAAGTGGAGAAGCTGTTCTGGTCACAGTTTCACGCTCCAGTCCGTCCGCTGTTGCTGAATGAGCGATTGACCGGTTGGGCCGAGCTCCATAGATTATCCGGACTTTCCATGAGGTCCGTTGTGGATCATCTGTGGCCAGGAGGGCCAAGGCTGAATAGCTACTTTAGCTTAGTGCAACAATTCCTTGGTGTTGTGCCACGCATCGATGCTGTAAAGAGGTCGGCGTGCATAGAATGCTCGCGGATGGCCCTTGCCCGTGTAAAAACATACTGGGCGGAGATGGACGCCACCACTGTTGCGGCACAGGGTTCGGCCGTAGGCCGAGTGGCTGACGAGCACTACTTTGAAGAAGTTCTTGAAGGCGCTCGTTTGACAGAGGCTCAATGCTCGAAGAATATTATGTTTAAGTGACATGTATTCCCATTGTAAAAACAATGTTTTATTGAGTTTATCAAGGATGTATTTATACTTTTGCCCTACTATGACGCCTCCTGTGCGGCCGTTTATGTATATATGTATATAACCTGAAAGATGGTAGTCGTCGGCTTCAGCCCCCACGCATATAATGCGGGGGTGTTCCCAGAAGACGCATGTTCACACTTGATCCAACGTCTTGGTCCATTAAGGAGGTGATAGTGCAGCGGACTAGACAACCAGACTATAATGCTTTAACACTTTCACTTAGCGAGAGGAGTTTGACAGTGGGGCTATTATATAGCCCCTGGTGGCTCCGCGCTCATCCAAATTCGGGGCGCGTACATGCCTGGCCGGGAAACGGCCCTTTGTTAAGGTGGAGGAATCCCGAGGATTCCGTTAGGTCATCGAGTGGTTGACCAGTCTCACGCTATATCATGACAGTCAGTTTTCGGCTTTCTCTACTCAGGTGCTCGTCCGGATGAACCAAGGCACAATCAAGTAGTTCTCCTAGTGCCGCCTTAGCCGATAGAGCGGAACGTAAGGCAGCAAAACATAGGAGCCGGGCAAACCCAACATTTGACCAAAGACATGATTCGGAGCTGATGCATATAAGCCCAAACTCGCGACGCCGAACATTCCCTAAGGTATTCGGTCTTTATGATGGGAACCGGGCTAAACGGTGCCCTGTGTAATAAGCCCCCGGTGTCCAGGTACGTGCATATTCTGACGTGGCCACATGCCAATGCGTCAACATCCTTCTCAACTGTACTGAGAATCCGGGGGATGTGTATCAACAAGAGACAGTAAAGAAGGTTTACGCAGGGTCTTAATCTAAAAAGAATCCTTGGAACGGGTCTCTGCTGCATGTCTGCGCCTGTGTCTCTGTTGTGCCGTATCCTGGACGGGTGTAGCACGATGGTCATTTGTAAAAGAGAGGAACTTAGTTAAAAAGTTGTTGTGCAAAAAGGTAGGTTATACTAAATAAACCATGTACAGTTTAAGATGAGTAAAGTTGAGCCTAATTGTCACTTGTTTACACGCGTTGAGCCCCTTGTATTGTTATAGGGGTATAGCCATCAAACCTGTATTAATTATACTAGCACATATGCCCGTGCGTTGCAACGGGAGAGATTTTTTTGTAAGCAACATCGGGATAGATAATCGATGTGTCCATCAAAACTGTCCCCACAATAGTCGGGCGATAGAGTGAAGAGTTGTGGTGTTCTCGTGGGTCGTGTTTGGCCCGCAAGATCTTTGTAGTAGTGGAGTTGGTCGGAGTGGCGTCCACTACTCAACTCGTGCCTTTTTTTCCTTCAGGCCCGCCTCCTTGTAGAAAAAGGCAAACAAAAAATCATTAATTTCTAGAAAAATGCAAACAAAACTTTGAATAGGAAGATTTTTAAAATTTATAAACATTTTTTGAAAACATGACCGTTTCTAAGGTGGGAGAAACGAACATTATTCGAAATTTTGAAGAATTTTTGGAAATGGAAACTTATTCTGAACATTCAATTTTTTTTAAAAAAATGTCTTTTTAGTCACGAACATTATTTTCAATTTGTGGTCATTTCTATAAAAATAATATTTTTCGAATTTCTATTATTTCTAAAATGAAATTTATTTTTTGGAATTCCTTTTGAAAAAATGCGAACATTTTTTGAATGTCAAACAAATGTTGAAAGAAAATAAAAAATTTAAAGGTCCTAATATTTTTGAAAATGGAAAGAAATTTTGCAATTCTAAGATTTAACGGAAATTAGTAAAAGGAACAAAATTTTGGAAAATTAAAAAAAATTATGGAAAAAGGAAAAAATAGAAAAGGAAAAAAAAATTGGAAACAGGCCCGCTCAATATTAGGCGACCGATGAGAGGCTCCAATTATATGCCGCTGCGTGCGATAACTAAGGTTCCCAGCTGTGTGCGCAGGATATAAATGGGTGGCTATTCTGGGCCTTAGCGCGTTTGGCCCACGCCCAAAATTCTTGACAATTTTTTTGTTCTTTTCTAGCAGATGGACTACACAATTTATTTATTTTCGAATTTCAATTATTTTACAATGAAATTTATTTTACAAATCCCAATCAGTATTTGAATTCTTTTGGAGAAAATGTGAACATTTTTATAATTTCAAAAAAAGTTTGAACGAAAATAAAAAATAAAAGTTGCAAATATTTTTGAAAATATGAACAATTTTTAAAATTCTAAGATTTAACAAAAATTAGTACAAAAAATAAATTTAGGAAAATTAAAAACATAAATTTATGGGCAAGGGGAAAAATAACTTTGAAGGGAAAAATAGAAAAGAACAACAGAAAAAATAAAAATGGGCCGGTCCAATATTGGGCGACGGATGGGAAGCTTGAACTATATGCCACTTCGTGCGGCAAATAAGGTTTCCCAGCTGCATGCGCATGATATAAATGTGTAGCTTTTCTAGGCCTTAACGCGTGCGGCCCATGTACGAAATTGTGGACAAAACTCTCAAAAAAATTTAGTACCACCTTGAATATAGAAAAATATTTTTGTGGTGAACGGATGAAAAAATTGGAGAAACGCACCTTGCTTTATTAGTAGATATAGATATAGCTGCACCGGACTCGTCTAACCGTGTCCGTGGTCTTAACGACCTGTCAGATGCTCTAGTTGGTGAGGCCGTCTAGTGTGCGGCTGCCAAGGCGGCCGCACGGTCTTCCGCGCGCAAGTAGCGCTCAGTATTTCCATTTACTGTAATGATGCCACGTGGACTGGGCATCTTGAGCATGAGAGAAGCGTAATGCGGTATTGCGTTAAAGCGAGCGAAAACTTCACGTCCGAGTAGTGCTTGATAGCCACTTTGGAACGGAGCGATGTGGAAGGTTAAATTTTCGCTGCGGAAGTTATCTGGAAAGCCGAATATACTCTAGTAGCAGGGAGCCCGTGCAATGGGCTTCTCGGCCTGGCGTTCTCCTTTAAATGTAGTATTGCTATGGCTGATTTTCTTGATTCTATCCCCATTTTGCGGACTGTTTCCTGATATATCAGGTTTAAACTACTGCCGCCGTCCATCAGGACTCGTGTGAAGTGGTATCCGTCAATTATCGGGTCTAACACCAAGGCAGCCCATCCTGCATGCCGGATACTTGCCGAGTAATCCCGATGGTCAAAGGTGATCGGTTGGGACGACCAGTGGCAGAACTCCGCGGTGATAGGCCCTGTTGCATGTGTCTCTAGGAGTGCCACTTTGTTTCTCCCCTTTGTCACGTGTAACACGTTTACTGTTTTGACTTCTGGTGGGAATTTCTTCTGTTCCCCAGTGATTTGCTTGCGAGGCTCGTCCTCGTCTTCGCTTGGTGTATCCTGCCCCTTGTGTTCGGCGTTGAGCATGCCAGACTGCTTGAAGACCCAACATTATCTATGCTGTGGATCTGGCATATTTTGAATCGTGTTTAGGCTGGACAGTTTGTCTCTGTTGCCTTTGGAGGGCAGCTTTTGCTGACCTGGCCGAGAGCTTCTGAATCCGGCGTTTACCGCCGTGCTCTTCGGGCTGTCTTCTTTATTCTGGCGCTTGTTTTTGTTGCGTCGTGGTTTCCCATTTCCGTCCCTGACTTCGGATGTACTTGGGTCGCTGGTGCTGCATTGGGCTAACCAGCTGTCCTTGCCCGCGCAAAAGCGGGTCATGAGGCTTGTTAGTTCTGCCATTGTTCTCGGCTTTTCTTGGCCGAGGTGTCTGGCAAGATATTCATCTCGAACGCTGTGCTTGAAAGCTGCTAAGGCTTCGCCGTCCGGACAGTCGACTATTTGGTTCTTTTTAGTGAGAAACCTGTTCCGAAGCTTTCGGGCTGACTCTCCGGGCTGTTGAGTTATATGACTTAAATCGTCTGCATCCGGTGGTCAGACATAGGTCCCTTGAAAATTTGCTCGAAAAGCGTCTTCGAGCTCTTCCCAGCTTCCAATGGAGTTTTTGGGGAGGCTTTTAAGCCAGTGCCGAGCTGGCCCTTTGAGCTTGAGGGGTAAGTACTTGATGGCGTGGAGATCGTCTCCTCGAGCCATGTGGATATGGAGGATGTAGTCCTCAATCCAGATCCCAGGGTCAGTCGTTCTGTCGTACGCCTGTATGTTTATGGGTTTGAATCCCTCTAGAAATTCATGGTCCAGCACCTCATCGGTGAAACATAGGGGGTGTGCGGCACCCCTGTATTTCGGTGTACCGTGGTGTTCGGATTTTTGTTGTGTTGCATTGCATGCTGGAGCGCGCTTGCTTGGCCCGTAGATGGATCTGGTTGCGCCGTCCTTTTGATGCGAGCCCTCACGTGGATCGCGTACTGGCTTGTGTGCGACGTTGTTTGCCGCTCTATGTTGTCCACGAGGTCGTCTATCCGACCGGATGGCTGTTTTGTTTTTTGATTGCGGGGGATCTAAGGCCTCCTCATCGAATTCAGGTAGTAGCTTTCCTTTCGGGTAGCTCTTTGTGTGGCGACTACCATCGTATTTTGCTGTAGTGTTGAATACTTCACTCCATCTAATTCTGAGTGTGTCTTGTGCAGCCCTGAGCCTTTGCTTCTGCCTTTTCAGACTCCTCATAGTGGCAACAAGCCTTTGATGGGTATTCTGTTGCTCCGGGTGCCTGTCCGGTGTGATGTCATCCGGACTGTTATCTTCGCCGGAGTCGGGTTGTTCGGTTTGATTCTCCGTGTTGCCGTGGTCGGACAGTGGTTCAATGTCGTGTTTGTCGTTCGCTGGCTCACCCTGCTCTATTGCTGGGTCTATATGATCACTTTTTTTGCCTAGGCGGGATTTGGAGCGGCACTTATGCCGCCGCTTTGTCTGCTTCTCGAGCGAACGATCCTTCGCTGCGTCCTTCCGTTCCTCGTTGTTGTTTTCTTTGGGTGTGTCCACCATGTATACATCATATGATGAAGTGGGCGTCCAGTGCCCTGTGAGCAGTGGCTCCTGTTCGTCTCCTGCATCGTCGTCCATACCGTCGATGTCTTCAGAGTCGAAGTCGAGCATGTCGGTCAAATCATCAACAGTGGCTACTAAGTGGGTGGTGGGTGGGCGGCGAATTTCTTTGTCATCCGCAGCCCAATCCTGCCGGACATAGTTCGGCCAGGACTCTCCTGACAAGGAGAGACACTTTAATGAATTCAGTATGTCGCTGAAGGGCGAGTGCTGAAAGATATCCGTGGAGGTGAAATCCATGATTGGTGCCCAATCGGATTCGACAGGCATGGGCACCGGCGGTTCGGAGTCCGTGGCCAGGGAATGATCCGGCAGTTTGGCGACACGGCTCTCGTAAAGGTTAAGGTCGGTATTAGGCTCGATCACCACTGAAGATGCGGCCTCCCTGGCGGGGTCTATCCACCCGTCCTTGGATGACGCAACTGGCTCCGAATTGAGGGTCGGAGCGGTCGCCGGTGCGATCTCCCGAACACTGTCCGATGGCAGAGCTAAATCATGCTCATCGTGATCGTGCAGCGCACTTGGCGGGGGTCGAATCCGTCGAAGATCAAGTCTCCGCGGATGTCGGCCGTGTAGTTTATGCTTCCAAACCTGACCTGGTGGCCAGGGCCATAACTTTCAATCTGCTCCAGATGGCCAAACGAGTTGGCCCGCAGTGCGGAGCCGCAGGATACAAAGATCTGTCCGAGGAGAAAAGTCTCACCCCGGACTGCATCGCTATCGATGATTGAAGGAGCCATCCAGCCTAACGCTGACGACACAGAGGAACTCTCAATGACAGCACCAATGTCGGTGTCAAAACCGGTGGATCTCGGGTAGGGGGTCCCGAACTGTGCGTCTAGGCGGATGGTAACAGGAGGCAGGGGACACGATGTTTACCCAGGTTCGGGCCCTCTTGATGGAGGTAAAACCCTACGTCCTGCTTGATTGTTCTTGATGATATGAGTAGTACAAGAGTTGATCTACCACAAGATCAGAGAGGCTAAACCCTAGAAGCTAGCCTATGGTATGATTGTTGTTGTCCTACAGACTAAAACCCTCCGGTTTATATAGACACCGGAGGGGGCTAGGGTTACACAGAGTTGGTTACAAGGAAGGAGATCTAACTATCCGTATTGCCAAGCTTGGCTTCCACGCCAAGGAGAGTCCCATCCGGACACGGGCGAAGTCTTCAATCTTGTATCTTCATAGTCCAACAATCCGGCCAAAGGATATAATTCGGCTGTCCGGATACCCCCTAATCCAGGACTCCCTCACTAATGATATGCAAAGCCATAAGCTTGGGGATGCTATGTTTGATGAAGATGATCTTTTTAGTCCCCCAAGATTTGATGTGCAAATTTGTTATAATGATTGCATGCCTCCTATTTATGATGATTATAATGATGAAAGTGGATTTGGAGAGGTCATGACTTTATTTAGTGATGAATCCACCATTTTGGATGAGGCTTCAATTGACTATGATAACAAAGTTGCTATCTATGATGAGCATGGTGATCACATGTACGCTATAAATAATAATGATAACCATGAAACTTGTCATCATGATTTTAATTTTCACTCTCATGATAGTTATTTTTGTTGAGTTTGCTCCCACTACTATTGATGAGAAGAAATTTGCTTATGTGGAGAGTAATAAGTTTTCTATGCTTTTGTGTCATGAAAAGAATTCTTAATGTGATGGTTATATTGTTGAATTTATTCATGATGCTACTGAAAATTATCATGAGAGAGGAACTTGTGATTCATGATGCTCTTGTTATCTTTCAATCCTTATATTTTATGTGAGCATAATTGAAATCTTCATGCCTAGATTAAAAGGCATTAAAGAAAAGCGCATGTTGGGAGACAACCCAACACTTTTACCTACTGTTTTTGTGTGTTCACATGATTAGGATACTATAGTGATCATGTTTTATTGCTTTTGTTTCAATAAAGTTCCAAGTAAGACCTTTGGGATGGCTTACGGTGATAGTTGATTTGATCTTGCTGAAAAATAGAAACTTCTGCACTCAGGAAAACAATTCTATTTTTTAACAGAAGCGCAATAAAATGCTGATTCTTTTTCCAGAAGATTAATAGAAAAATTTCCCAGGTTTTTATATTTTTTCAGGATTTTTTGAGTAGCAGAAGTATGGTTGGAGTACAGATTACTACAGACTGTTCTGTTTTTGACAGATTCTGTTTTCAATGCATAGTTTGCTTGTTTTCTAGTTTGCATGGCTTATATTTCTCAATATAAATTGTGGAAATGATATGCTACAGTAGGAATTGTGTGAGAACAATTATGAATCTTGTCTTTGACAGTACCAAAAGTGAAATGGTTTGCTCTTTATCATAATAACCCATCTCACAAAGTTACGTTAAGTTTTGTGTGATTGAAGTTTTCAAATTTTGGGTGAGATG
This sequence comes from Triticum urartu, assembly GCF_003073215.2. NCBI lineage: Eukaryota > Viridiplantae > Streptophyta > Magnoliopsida > Poales > Poaceae > Triticum > Triticum urartu. Next base: position 609,947,725 of record NC_053026.1, on the reverse strand, counting down.
TTGATATGAGGAGAATAAGGAGTGAAAAGACCCTAAGCTTTCCCAAGGTACCCCAAGGTAATATTCAAGGAAGATCCAAACAACTAATCTTGGGGATACCCCGGAAGGCATCCCCTCTTTCGTCTCCAACATTGTCGGTAACCTCACTTGGAGCTATGTTTTCATTCGTCACATGATATGTGTTTTGCTTGGAGAGTCATTTTATTTTGTTAGGAATTGCTTGCTGTTATTTATAATATTGTTTTGCATCTTTTATTTCAATAAAAGTGGCAATGATATCCTTTTCCATGCTTATTTTTGCAAGTATACATGTTGCTGTTTGAAAACAGAAAGTTTACCGTTGTTGCAAAAATTCCCTAGAAAAGTCAGAATGTGATAAAATGTTGAAACTTTTTGAAAAATGAGCTCTGATAAATTTTGTACAGTGTGGCAAATTTTTGTAACTTCTGGAGTTATGGAAGTATTGATACTCTTGCATTCTTTACAGACTGTACTGGTTTGGCAGATTGCTGTTATGTTTGCATTGTTTGCATATGTTTGCTTGTTTAATGATTCTATTTGCGGATAGGAGTATTAAATATGCAGAGGCATTTAGTATGCAATGTTGAATAATGATTTTAGTGATTTTCTACAGTAGAGAATGATAAGGTTTTTTGCATTGGTTTATACTAACTTATTTCACGAGTCCTTGTTGAGTTTTGTGTGGATGAAGCTTTTGAGATTTAGGAAAACTGTGATATGAGAAGAATTAAGGAGACAAAAAAGCATAAGCTTGGGGATGCCCGAGGCATCCCAAGATAATTGTGACGCCCGGATAATTAGGCTACAGTAATCTCACGATAATGATGCCACGTCACCATGGTTACAGTTGTTAATCTTGCGGTGTATCACGTCCCTTTCGAATTCTAACTTAAAACAAAGTTAAACGATAAAAGTTTTCTAAAGTCAAATCTAAAATGTTCAAAGTGTAGCAAATATATCATATATGATTAGGGTGGTGAACCCAAAATTTTATAAAATGCTTAGATGCACTAAATGATAGAAACAATAGCTAAATTATTTATTTAATCGTCACTTAAATGATTAAATTATTGAAAACTACTTTTAATAAATAAAAGGATAATTGTGGCAGTAATATAATTACTACCACTAATTTAGGTGCTAGAATTATATTTCATAAAACTAAAATAATATGAATTAAAATCGTAAAAGAAAAATGTTATAAATAGTTAAACAAAAGAAAGAAATAGAAGATCCCCCCCCCGCTGGACCATGGCCCAGCAGGCCATCAGGCCGCCAGGCCGGCCCAGCCGCGCCCCACTCCCTTATCCCCTGGTGCCGAAACCCTAACCCCCTAACCGCACCACTCCCCCCCACTCCCTCGCCCCCTCCCGATCCAGATTGGATCGGGGCGAAACCCCCCACTTCCCCCACTCCTCTCTCTGCCTCCCCCGACTCCCTCTGGATCGGGGCACGACCCAGACGAGGCCGCAACACCGCCGCTCGTCCCCGACACCATGCCTCACCGCCGCCGCCACAAAGCTGCCACGCCGTCGCCGGAACCCCGACGCCCACCGTTCGACCCCGCCGCCCTTGGATCCTGTCGCCGTCGTCCTCGTCTCCACCTCGCCAGACCGCCTCCCTCGCCGGCCTGCTTCCCTCTACGTCGCCGTCGTCGCCATCACCCCCCTCGACCGCCGCTGCCCAGACCCCTACGCACCCCGGTGAGGCCCTCGGCCTCCTTTCCTCTCACACCCGCGCGCATCCGGCGCCGCACGCGCCCGGTCGCGCTCCGTCGCCCCCGCGCAGGTCCTGGACGCCCTCGTCTCCTAACCTTCTCACTCACCGCCGCCGGCACCTTCCCCCCGCTGCCGTGGCCGCATGCTCTCTGCTCCGACCTTCGTGTGCCGGCTGGCCGCTCGAGGCCGCGTCGCCCGCGCGCCCGCCAAGACCTCGCCACGCCCTCCTCGCTTCACCTGCTGCACGCGTGCACACCCCCGCGGCCATCTGCACCCGCCTCTGACGCGTTGCCCCCCCACTCCAGTCCCTCCTTTCGCCACTATCATACGCCGTCGCCGGTAGTCGGCCACGCCCGCTCAGTCCCGCTCCGGCCGGGGCTTCGCCTTGTCTACCCCGGTCCGGTTCGGCCTCAGTGCGGGCGACGCCAACGCCCCTGCGCCCGTAACCACACCGGCCGGTGCCCGCTAAGGCCCTATGGGCCTATGACAGCTAGGCCCCACCCCCATGTGCCAATGACAGGTGGGCCTAGCCCCAGAACGAAAACGATTTATAAAAATATATATAATTAATTAAAAAAATAAAATTGATTAAATAATTAATTAACCTAATTAATTACAGTTAATAAACCTATTTAATTAGTTAGACTAACTAAACCTGGTTAGTTAGTGTTCAGCCTATGACATGCGGTACCCAACGGCCAGTTTGACTAGTGAAACAGTCAAAGCTGACCGCTGACATCACCCTGACATCTTGCTGATGTCATAATTGCATTTTCTAATTTAATTAATTCTGTTAATTCTGAAAATGATTTAAATCTTTAAAAATTAATATCAAATAATCCATAACTCGGATGAAAATACTTTGTACATGAAAATTGCTTAGAACGACGAGACGAACCCGGATATGCAGCCCGTTCGTCCGCCACACATCCCTAGCATAGCAAACATGCAACTTTCCCCCTCTGGCTCCTGTGCCCAAAAATGCGAAACACCGGGGATACTTTCCCGGATGTTTTCCCCCTTCACCGGTACCACCTCGTACTGCGTTAGGGCACACCTAGCATCACGCTTTGTCATGTCATGCATCGTCATGCATTTGTTTGCATTATATTTATTGTTTCTTCCCCCTCTTCTCTCGCTAGACACCGAGACCGACGCCGCTGCTACCCAGTACGACTATGGTGTTGACGACCACTCTCTCTTTCTAGAGCAACCAGGCAAGCCCCCCCCCTTGATCACCAGATATCGCCTACTCTCCTCTATACTGCTTGCATTAGAGTAGTGTAGCATGTTACTGCTTTCCGTTAATCCTATCCTGATGCATAGCCTGTCATTGTTGCTACAACTGTTGTTACCTTTACCTACAATCCTAATGCTTAGTATAGGATGCTAGTTTATCATCAGTGGCCATACATTCTTGTCCGTCTGCCATGCTATACTATCGGGCCGTGATCACTCGGGAGTTGATCATGGGTATATACCTATACTTTATACATGATACATGTGATGACTAAAGTCGGGTTGGCTCGAGGACTACTCGCGAGTGATTCACGGATTGGGGGCTGAAAGGACCTTTGTACCGACGGCCCTCTGGGTGGATCTTTGTGGCGGAGCGGCAGGGCAGGTTGAGACCACCTTGGAGAGAGGTGGGTGAGGGAGTCCTGGATTAGGGGGTGTTCGGATAGCCGAACTATACCTTCCGCCGGACTCCCGGGCTATGAAGATACAAGATTGAAGACTCCGTCCTGCATCCGGAAGGGACTTTCCTTGGCGTGGAAGGCAAGCTTGAAGATATGGATGATCAGATCCCCTAGCATTGTAACCCACTCTATGTAACCCTAACCCTCTCCGGTGTCTATATAAACCGGAGGGTTTTAGTCCGTAGGACAACATACACATCAACAATATTAATCAAGCAGGACGTAGGGTTTTACCTCCATCGAGAGGGCCCGAACCTGGGTAAAACTTCGTGTCCCCTGCCTCCTGTTACCATCCGGCCTAGACGCACAGTTCGGGACCCCCTACCCGAGATCCGCCGGTTTTGACACCGACATTGGTGCTTTCATTGAGAGTTCCTCTGTGCCGTCGCCGTCAGGCCCGATGGCTCCTACGATCATCAATGGCGATGCAGTCCAGGGTGAGACCTTCCTCCCCGGACAGATCTTCGTCTTTGGAGGCTTCGCACTGCAGGCCGATTCACTTGGCCATCTAGAGCAGATCGAAAGCTACGCCCCTAGCCGTCAGGTCAGATTTGGAAGTTTAAACTACACGACCGACATCCGCGGGGACTTGATCTTCTACGGATTCGAACCACTGCCGAGCGCGCCGCACTGTCATGACGAGCATGATCTAGCTCTGCCACCGAACAGTGCCCTGGAGGCCGCACCCGCGTCGGCTCTGACCCCTAGTTTGGAGCCGGCAGCGCCGATCGAGGACGGGCGGTTGGACGCCGCCTCGGGGGCTGAGATCCCAACGGCGATCGAGCCGAACACCAGCCCCGCACTCCGCGAGACTCGTGACTCTGAGGATCCGGACTCCTCTCTGGACTCCGAAACCCCCACGCCCCTGCCAATCGGATCCGATTGGGCGCCGGTCATGGAGTGTACTACCGCGGACATCTTTCAGCACTCGCCCTTCGGCGATATTCTGAAGACACTGGAGTCTCTCTCTCTATCAGGAGAGCCCTGGCCGGACTACGGTCAGCAAGGTTGGGATTCGGACGATGGAGAAGTTCAAAGCCCACCCACCACCCACTTGGTAGCCACTATCGACGATTTAACCGACAGGCTCGACTTCGACTCCGACGACATTGACGGTATGGACGCCGATGAAGGAGACGATAAAGAACCAGCGCCTATTGAGCCCTGGAGCGCAACCTCATCATACGACGTATACATGGTGGACGCACCAAAAGATAACGACGAGGAGTGGAGGGACGCACCGAAGGATTGTTTCCTCGAAAAGCAGTCAAAGCGGCAACGCAAGCGCCGCCCCAAAACCCGCCTCGACAGAAATAGCGATCACACAGACCCAGCGCTGGAGCAGGGCGAACCGCTGCCGAACAATGGCAATCCGGATAATCAAACTAAACAAACAAATCCTATAAGGGATAATGGTCCGGACGACATAACGCCGGACAGGCACCCGGAGCAGCAGAATGCCCGTAAAAGGCTCGTTGCCACCGCGAGGAGCCTTAAAAAGCAGAAGCGAAGGCTCAAGGCCGCGCAAGACACGCTCCGGTTCAGATGGAGCAAGATACTTAACACCGTAGCAAGGTACGGCGACAATCGCCCCTCCAAGAGCTACCCAAAGCGGAAGCTGCTACCCGAATTCGATGAGGAGGCCTCAGACCCCCCACAACCAAATATCAAAGCAGCCCCCCGGTCGGATAAACGACCCCTCTACCACCGGAGAACGGCATGCAACGCCGCTCACAATACAACACGCGACCCATGCGAGGGCTCGCACCCAAAGGACGGTGCAATAAGATCCATCTATGGACCACGCAAGCGCGCCCCAGCATACAATGCAACACAACAAACATCCAAACAACGCGGCACACCCAGCTATAGGGGTGCCGCACACCCCCTATGTTTCACCGATGAGGTGCTGGACCATGAATTCCCAGAGGGATTCAAGCCCGTAAACATAGAGGCATACGATGGAACAACAGACCCTGGGGTCTGGATTGAGGACTATATCCTCCATATACATATGGCTCGAGGGGATAATCTCCATGCCATCAAGTACTTACCTCTCAAACTCAAAGGGCCAGCTGGTCACTGGCTCAAAGGCCTCCCCGAAAGCTCCATTGGAAGTTGGGAAGAGCTTGAAGACGCCTTTCGGGCAAACTTTCAAGGGACGTATGTCCGACCTCCGGATGCGGACGACCTGAGTCACATAACTAACAACCCGGAGAGTCAGCCCAAAAGCTTTGGAATAGGTTTCTTACTAAAAAGAACCAGATTGTCGACTGTCCGGACGCTGAAGCCTTAGCGGCTTTCAAGCACAGTGTCCGCGACGAATGGCTCGCCAGACACCTCGGCCAAAACAAGCCAAGAACGATGGCTGTATTAACAAACCTCATGACCCGCTTTTGCGTGGGTGAGGACAGCTGGCTAGCCAGATGCAGCACCAGCGACCCCAGTACATCTGAAGTTAGAGATGAAAACAGGAGATCACGGTGCAACAGCAATAACAAACGCCGGAATAAAGAAGACAGCACGAAGGGCACGATAGTAAACGCCGGATTTAAAGTCCCTCGGTCAAACCAAAAGCCGCCCACCAAAGGCACCAGGGATGAACTATCCAGCCTCAACGAAATCCTGGACCAAGTATGTCAGATCCATAGTACCCCTAGCAAACCTTCTAATCATACCCACAGAGAATGTTGGGTCTTCAAGAAGTCCGGCAAGCTTAACGCCATACACAAGGGGGAGGATACACCAAGTTAAGATGAGGACGACCCTCCCAAGCAAGACAAGGGGGGACAAAAGAAATTTCCACCCGAAGTCAAAACAGTAAATGTGTTACACGTGATCAAGAGAAAAAACAATGCGGCACTCCCTGAAAAAATATACCCAAGTGCCTGTCACCGCGAAGTCCTGCCACTGGTCGTCCCAACCAATCACCTTCGACCATCGCGATTACGCATCAAGTACCCGGCATGCAGGATGGGCTGCCCTGGTATTAGACCTAGTAATTGGCGGATACCACTTCACACGAGTCTTGATGGATGGCGGCAGTAGCCTAAACCTAATATATCAAGATACAATCCGCGGGATGGGGTTAGACCTCAGTCACAACTAATCAAGTCCGGCGCCTCTACTCATATCGAATAAACGGTCACACCCCTATCTTTCAAAAGTACAAGGGGCTCAACGCACACAGACAAGTGGCGATTTCTTCTTATCTTGAATTATACATGGTTTCTTTAGAAAACTATCCTTTTGCACAACAACCTTTTCACCTAAATTCCTCTCTTTTACAGATGATCATCGTGCTACACCCGTCCAGGATACGGCACAACGGAGACACAGGCGCAGACGTGCAGCAGGGACCCGACCCAAGGATTCTTTTTAGATTAAGACCCTGCGTAAACCTTTTTTACTGTCTCTTGTTGATACATATCCACTGTCGAGTAGGATGCTGACGTCTTGGCATGTGGCCACGCCAGAACAATGCACGTACCTGGACACAAGGGGCTTCTTACAAAGGCCATTCTTCAGGCCCGGTTTATACCACAAAGACCGAATACCTTAGGGAGTGTTCGGCGTCGCGAGTTTGGCTCTATATGCATCAGCTCCGAATCATTGTCTTTGGTCAAATGTTGGGTTTTCCCGGCTCCTGCATTTTGGTGCCTTACGTTCCACTTTACCGGCTAAGGTAGCACCAGGAGAACTACTACGATTGTGCCCTGGTTTATCCGGACGAGCACCTCAGTAGAGAAAGCCGAAAACTGACTGTCATGATCTAGCATGAGACTGGTCAACCACTCGATGACTCATGGGAATGTTAGAATTCCTCCGCTTTAACGAAGGGACGCTTTCCGGCCAGGCATATACGCACCCCAGGATCGGGAGAGTGCGGAGCCACCAGGGGCTATCTAGTAGCCCCATTGTCAAACTCCTATGGCTAAGTGAAAGTGTTAAAGCATTATAGTCCGGTAGCCTCGCTCGCTCCGCTATCACCTCCTTAATAGGACTAAGACGTTGGGTTAAGTATGAACACGTGTTTCTGTGAACACCTCCGCATTATATGCGTGGGGGTCGAAGCCGACGACTGCAATCTTTCAGGTTATACTCATGTATACATAAACGGCCGCCCAGGAGGCATCACATTACTTTCAGGCAAAAGTATAAAAGTAGCCTCATAAAAATTTTATAAAAGCATTTCGCTTACAATGAGATTACATGTCACTCAAACATAATATTTTTTGAGCACTAGGTCTCTATCAAACGAGCACCCTCAAGTACTTCCTCAAAGTAGTGCTCAGCAGCCCTTCGACCTATGGCCGAATCCTGCGCTGCAACAGTGGTAGCATCCATCTCTGCCCAGTATGCTTTAGCACGGGCAAAGGCCATCCGTGCGCCTTCTATGCACGCCGACCTCTTCATCGCATTTATGCGCGGCACCACATCGAGGACCTGCTGCATCAAGCTGAAATAGCTGCTCGGTTTTGACCTTCCAGGCCATAGCAGATCCACAACAGACCTCATGGAGAGTCCGGACAACCTATTCAGTTCGGACCATTCGGCTAATTGGTCCGTCAATGAAAGTGGACGCTCGGGAGAAAGGAATTGCTTCCAAAACAGCTGGTCTACTTCGCGGTCCGTATGACTCTGAAAGTACTTGGCCGCATCGGCAGCGCTTGCCGCCAAATCCATATACGCATCCTCCGGACTCCACAGCCGATCCAGAGGGGCATACCGTGGATCTCCGTACTTCCTCTGCAGCATAAAGGACTTCCCGGCTACAATATCCTCGGCTTCCCGTAGCTCCTCATTCTTCGCCCTCATAGCAGAGCGGAGGTCTTTTCCCGTTATAGCAGCCTTCTCATGGTCCGATGCCTTCGCCTGGTTTTCCTTTTCAAGATTCCGGCAACGGTCTACGGTAGCTTTTAATTCTACGGCCATATTGGTCATCTTCTTCTGGCTCTCACCATGTGCGGCCTTCTCGGCTCGCAACTCTTTGGCCGCCTTCAAAGAAGCCGCATTACCCAATCTTGCTTGTTCCTTGGCTCGGGCAAGTTCCACCCGCAAGGCTTCAACAGTGGCAGCTCCATCTCAAGTCATAACATGTTAAAAACACTGGCATCATACTCTTACTATTTGGCGTTTACCAAACAAGGATACTTACCCTGCGCCTCGTCAAGCCTTCTGTTAACAAGCTCGATGTCGGCATCTGCCGCATCCAACCGCCGTTCTAAACGGGTAAACTGGCTCGTCCGACTGGCCACCAGAGCTTCCATCTCCTGCACATAAAGGCAGTATGGTTATTACCTGGGAATATGATCCTCCGTTCGTCATCATTTCCGACGACAACCAGAGTCTCATGGGCTACTATATACACAGGGCACACCTAGCATGTGCAGGACTATTACACATTCTTTTTTTACGTACCTCAAAGCCTGTCAGTAGACTCATAAAAGCTTCATGCAAACCGCTTTCGGCGGACGATATCCTCTCCATCACCATATTCATCAGCACATGGTGATCGTCTGAGATGGCCGCTCACCCCACCAACTCCCTCAGAACGTCCGATCGCACACTAGAAGGCGCCGGACTCTTTTGTCCACTCTCTTCGGGAGCTGGACACAAGGAGCCTCGGGGATCAATAGGATCACCTTCTGGCCTCTCCGAACTCGGAGAGGCCCTCCACGACGACACTTCAGGGTCGCCCGCTTCCGGTTTGGAGGAGTCCGGAGGAGGCGTCTCGCTCTCCGTCATCTCTGGAAGAAGATCCCCTAAAGATGAGCTCATTTGAGAGGGGCTAAGGCCCGAACTGCACAAATGTATGTGTAGGATCGAAAGTATGTCTAGAGGGGGGGTGATTATACTACTTAACCAAATAAAAACTTAACCTTTTCCCAATTTTAGTTCTTGACAGATTTTAGCTATTGTAGGACAAGTCAAGCAATCATCACACAATTCAAGCAAGCATGCAAAGAGTATATTGGCAGCGGAAAGTAAAGCATGCAACTTGCAAGAATGTAAAGGGAAGGGTATGGAGAATTCAAACGCAATTGGAGACACGGATGTTTTTCCCGTGGTTCGGATAGGTGGTGCTATCCTACATCCACGTTGATGGAGACTTCAACCCACGAAGGGTAACGGTTGCGCCAGTCCACGGAGGGCTCCACCCACGAAGGGTAATGGTTGCGCGAGTCCACGGAGGGCTCCACCGACGAAGTGTCCACGAAGAAGCAACCACCCACGAAGGGTCCACGAAGAAGCAACCTTGTCTATCCCACCATGGCCATCGCCGACGAAGGACTTGCCTCACTAGCGGTAGATCTTCACGAAGTAGGCGATCTCCTTGCCCTTACAAACTCCTTGGTTCAACTCCACAATCTTGTCGGAGGCTCCCAAGTGACACCTAACCAATCTAGGAGACACCACTCTCCAAGAAGTAACAAATGGTGTGTAGGTAATGAACTCCTTGCTCTTGTGCTTCAAATGATAGTCTCCCCAACACTCAACTCTCTCTCATAGGATTTGGATTTTGTGGAAAGAAGATTTGAGTGGAAAGCAACTTGGAGAGGCTAGAGATCAAGATTCATATGGTAGGAATGGAATATCTTGGTCTCAACACATGAGTAGGTGGTTCTCTCTCAGAACATATGAGTTCGAATGGTGTATGAGTTCTGATGGCTCTCTCTTCGAATGAAGAGGAGGTGGAGGGGTATATATAGCCTCCACACAAAATCCAACCGTTACACACAGTTTTCCAATCTCGGTGGGACCGAATCAACAAACTCGGTCGGACCGAAAAGGTAAACCTAGTGACCGTTAGAGATTTTCGGTGGGACTGACATGCAACTCGGTAGGACCGATATGGTTAGGGTTTGGGCATAACGTAATCTCGGTGAGACCGATTACACAAACTCGGTGAGACCGAGTTTGGTAATAAGCTAACCAGAGAGTTGGTCAGGTAAACTCGGTGGGACCGATTTGCTCTTTCGGTGAGACCGAAAAGTTACAAAAAGGAAACATAGAGTTTACACTGCAATCTCGGTGGGACCGATTCGCTCTTTCAGTGAGACCGAAAAGTTACGAAAGGGAAACAGAGAGTTTGCAATCCCATCTCGGTGAGATCGAGATCCCTATCGGTAGAACCGAATTGCTAGGGTTTGGCAGTGGCTTATGACAAGTGAAACTCGGTGGCGCCGGATAGAAAGAATCGGTAGGACCGAGTTTGGCTTAGGTTTTAGGTCATATGTGGATATGGGAAAGTAGTTGAGGGTTTTGGAGCATATCACTAAGCACATGAAGCAAGAGGCTCATTAAGCAACACCTCATCCCTCCTTGATAGTATTGGCTTTTCCTAAAGACTCAATGTGATCTTGGATCACTAAAATATAAAATGAAGAGTCTTGAGATTTTGAGCTTGAGCCAATCCTTTGTCCTTAGCATTTTGAGGGTTCCACTTTCACATCCATGCCATGCCAATCATTGCGCTTTCCTGAAATAGTCATCTTGGAATAGCATTAGCTCAATGAGCTATATGTTGTTATGAATTACCAAAACCACCTAGGGATAGTTGCACTTTCAATCTCCCCCTTTTTGGTAATTGATGACAACATATAGATCAAAGCTTAGACAAATGATAATAAGCATGAAATATATCGTCGCTTTGAGAAGTATGTGACAAGTAAGAGCTCCCCCTAAATTTGTGCATATTTAAAATTTGCTTTGGACTGCAAATGCACAAAGAGTTAGAGTCATGGGTTACTCTTCCATGTCACATACATCTTGGTGGAGCGCTTAAAATGATAAGAATGAAATACATGCACTCATCACCAAGAATAGTGAATGATCACATAAGATAGATAAGATGATAATATTAAGCAAACAAAGTGTAGCTTATGATCAAACACATGATCATCAATGTCTCACGAGCAATGACATAGTATCTCACACAAAAGCAAACAAAGTTCGAAAAACCACCAAATAAAGCAAGAGAGAAAATAAAGCAACACTCTCTCTCTCGAAGCCTATGATCTATACATTTTTCTCCCCCTTTGGCAACAAGTTACCAAAAAGTTCCTAGAAAATGCATAGTGCTAGATCGACGCTCAGGCTTGATCTTCAGGTGGTGGTGGAGTCCAAAGCACTCCAAGGATGAAGCCTTCTGTAGACGTGGTTGGAGTTGAGGCTGAAGTAGATGCTGGAGCTGGTGGAACTAAGGCTGTAGTTGGTGCAGAAGTGGTGGCTCTGGTGTCAGCAACTGGCACTGCATATGATCTCTGAGCTCTTGGCACTCTGGCAAATGCATCAGTTGTAGTCTTGCCCTTCCTCTCCTCCATATCATCCTGTAATTGTTCCACTGCAGACTGAATCTCTGTTACTTTGACATCTAGGTCATAGAACTTCTGTTCCATGATTCTTTCTAAGCTCTGCTGATTCCGAGTGAGGGTGGCCAGTCCTTGCCCAATCCTCAGTGTGGCTGCAATCAAGTAACCAAGCTGCTCTTGTTTGGTTTTCAAGAAATACTCAGATGCCTCCTCTTAAGTTGGCATCTTGGCAGCTTTCTCCTTCCTCGCCTTCTCCTTCTTTGCTTGTGCTTGTGTAGATGATGGTTCATTCTCATTCATGAAAACTTGATTGTCCTCAAAGTCTGGATGGATGGGAAGGTGTTCCTTGTCCAATAAGTATATGCCTGTGCCCATCTTTGAGTTGATCAACTCCTGAATCTGAGGGGCATAACCACAGCTCCTCTTCTGATCTGCTGCAGTCCTCTTGATAGTCTCTACTATGAGGCTCATGACCTTGAATTTCTGAGGTACATCAAATACATGAAGCAAATTGATTGCATGGCCTCTGATCATCTTGTGATCACCTGACTTGGGCAACAGAGTGTGCCTAAGGATCCAGTTAATGGTTGGCAGCCCTGACAGAAGATAATGCATAGACCCAAACTTGAAAGTATCAAGTGCCTCGTTTGGAATTTCCTTGTACATATTGGACATAGTGTTGTGGTCCATCTTCTTCTTGGCATAGATATCCAAGTCATCCTCATGCTCCTCTGGGGCATTGATGAGCTGTGCCCACTCAGCAACAGTAGATTGGTACCTCGTACCCTCTGTCATCCATACAATCCTGCCATCTGGATAGAAATGGGCTGTGGAGTAGAACTGCATGATGAGTTCCTCGTTCCACTTTGTGAGCTTATGCCCAACAAAGTCCTCTACTCCACATGCCTTGAAGTTGTCCTGCACTCCAGGGTAGTACTCTTCGTTGTCCTTGATGTATTGCCAATCAACCCATCTCATATCACAGACAATTAGCTTCTTGTCTAGCAGCACTGTCTCATAAAAGTCTTGCTGCTCCTTGGTGTGAAACCTGTAGTCAACTGCAGTCCTTCTCCTTGAAGCATACGGGTCTGCTTCTCTCCACTTCCGGAGCCCTGAATCTCTCCTGAGTTTCATATCCTCAGCCACAGGATGAGCATCGTTGTGGTCTGGGATCTTGGGCTTGAGCTTTCTAAGAACATTCTCTTCTTCTTCTGCAGCTTCAGGCACTGGGGCCTTGTTCTTCTTAGTAGCTGGGATGCTTCTTGTGTTCCTCTTTGCCTTTGGCTTTGGAGCTGGCTTGGCCTTGGAAGCAGCTGCCCCTGTTCTTATGGCATCACCCATCAGCTTGGGTGCCTTAGGTGCTGGTGCAGCTACCTCTTCTTCTTCCTCCTCATCTTCCATGATGGAAGCCTTGCCAAGCACTCTGGCTACAGTTTTCTCCACCCTTTCTTTCCTCTTCTTGCCTTCAGCAGCAACTGGCTCAATGGGAGTGGGCTTCTCAGTTGAAGCTCTGGTCTTTGACATAGGTTGCCTGCCTGCTGGCCTTTTGATCTTCATCCCTGGTTTTATGCCCTGTGCTGGCTCAACTCTCTTGGAAGTTGCTTCCTCTTCTGCCACATAATCCTCATCTTCTGAGTCTGAGGTTCCCTTCTTTCTCTGTCTTGTGGCAGCTTTAGGCAGATTGCTAGGGGTGCTCCTGCTGCCATCATCTAAGGAACTTGAGGGACTAGTGCCCTCACTCATCTGCACTTGCTGCTCTGACAAGTTCTGGCTATCACTTTGGTCTGACATGATGCAAACTCTGACTGCTGACCCTGTGAATAGGTTATAGATGAGATAGAGTGGATAAGCATCACAAAATGCAGAGATTTTTGCAAAGGAATAATTCAAAAACTTAGTTTTAGTTTCCCACTAAAAGCATCTCGGATCTACCGATTTCTAAACTTGGTGATACCGAAGCAGTTTTGGCACCTAAACTAGTGAACTCGGTCAGACCGAGTCACAGTTCGGTGGCACCAAGACTGCTAGGGTTTCATAGAGTTCCAAAATCGGTCACACCGATAAGTAATTCTCGGTCAGACCGAGTCTCACTTGTGCAATGGCATAAGCCAAATCGGTGGGATCGAGTTTTTCAACTCGGTGGGTCCGAGATGGTTTCGGCGGAAACCTAATCCTAAAATTTTCGAATTAAACCTAATCTACGAGTTCATTAACTGGATAGAAGTTTAGCAAACGTGGCAAGAATCATGATGATCACAATGTGCCAAGAATCAGATTGGGGAATAGCACAAAGATCGAGTCCATACCCTAGTTCGGTGGAGACTCGCTACGGCGGCAACGGCGGGGTTGAATTTCCGTTGACGGCGACAGAGACCAGCGACTAGAGGCGGCTGGCGGCGAGGAGATGATCCGGAGACCAAGTTGGCAGAGCAGGCTATCGCGCGGGCAAAGGGGTTCGGAGAAATTTCAAAATTTTTGCCCGTGACTATATATAGCCCGACCCTGTCGGTGTGACCGAGTGGAACAACTCGGTGGCACCGAGATGTAAAACTGTATATAGTTGTTGCAGCTCGGTGTGACCGAATGGTTCAAATCGGTTGCACTGAGATCGAAAACCTAGATCAACTTAATGATCTCGGTAGGACCGAAAGTGGGGTATCGGTCAGACCGAGAATCATAAAGAGGTTTTGGAAGTTTAAGTCTATGACGAATCGGGGACTCCGAGCGCTCCTCACACAGAGTGGTTCGAATCTGACTTGATCAATTTTTGTGATGTAGCATGAATAGAGTTTGAGACGAGAAAAGCATAGATAGCTACAGGAGGTTCTTATGCATTCTTGTCCATCCACTTGGCAAAAGGAAATAAAACCAAACAATCAAAATAACAAGTGGATGTCCTCGAATGAGTAAAATATGCAACCAGCATGCTCACACAATAAGATGGCAAATGAAATATGTGACAAGGCATGCACAACCAATTCTAGCATGTATCAAGCAATTTGCGATGACAAGGTCATCTGTATATGAGTATATTGACTTAGGAGTCAAGTGAGAACACTTGATCATAGGTCATACTCATCGTTTAAGCTCAAGTGGGGTTACCACTTTTACATAAAGCATTGTTGTGTTCACATCTTTAGAGTTGCTTTAGCTCAAGTCTTAGAGTAAAGCTCCCCTAGATGTGATATCCCCCCTTAGAGGGATGAACTAACCTCGGGTTTTGTCGATGATGACTTCATGTAGATGTTGAAGATGTGGATGCTCAATGTTGATGTAGATCACTTGGAGCTATCCATTTGAGTGAATTGCACTTTCAATACCTACATGGGTTAGTCCCACAAGGAACAAACAAGGATATCCATAGACATAGAGTGATGCACACACAAGATGATGTCCATGAAAACTTGTAGGTTACCTTGTCCCTTGTCTTACCAACAAGAGGGTTTGTGACTCCTTGAACTAGTGCAAGATGTGGAAGTTGATTGCACTTGTTCTTGCCAAAATGATAAGAGTGAAGTATGTTGGCGGGGTCACCCTCAAGAACTCTCTAGTTCTTCTTCTTTTGGATCCACACCATCTTGATGGGAATCCTTGGAGTTGTAGTCGTACTTGATGAAGTGGAACTTGAAGTAGTCTTGGGAATCCACTTGACTAAGGTCTTAGGAGCTTCTTCAAATGCATCAATTTCCTCTTGAAGCTTGTCCTTGCCTTTTTTCTTGTAGTCTTGTGGTGGAAGATCATCTTGAGCTTGTGTCCCCTTGAAAGAAGTATCATACTTCTCTTGTTGAGGAACACACTTTGTCTTGGGGTATTGATCTTCTTCCCACTCAACTCCATTGGCATTGAACTTTTGTTCAAAACCAACACCTTGATTCTTCCGGTGCATTCCTTGCTTGCGCACAATTTCCTCAAATTGCTTACTCCCGGCAAGGCTTTTGTACACTCCTTTCTCTATAATTCCCTTTAATAAGCTATTTTCTTGCTCAAGTGTAACTTGGCTAAGAGAATCATTAGTGGAATCAAGAGAACTACTAGAAGCAACAATATTGGATTTAGCATGATCATTGTTACTGCTAGAGGAAGAATCTTTCTTGTTCTTGTTACTAGACTTGACTTGAGGCATGTAAGTGGATAAGAGTAAACGCTTGGCAATGTAAGAAGAACTTTTCTTGCGGAGATCATCATTGATTGCTTTTAAGAACTCATGCTCTTGCTCAAGATTGAGCTTTTCAAAGCGTAATTTCTCATGAGCTCTTAAAAGTTCTCGATGATCTTCGAAGATAGTTTCATGAGCTAACTTAAGAGTGTTGAGTTCTTTAGTTAGAGCCTCAATCTTCTCCTTATCATTGTCATTCGTTTTATCTTGATTAGCATGATTAATTGACATTTCATCATAGTATTCATCACTAGAGTTGTCAACAAGCAAATCATCACCTAACAAGTCATCTTCATCACTATTGAAATCAACATACTCTGGTTGTGTTACCTTAGGACCTTTGGCCATGAAGCATCTTCCAATTCCTTCATTGGGTGAGTCAAATATGTCGTAGGAGTTGGTTGACACAAGTGCTAGACCGGCAACACCTTCATCTTGAGTATCTTCGGAGTCGGAGTGATAACTTCTCTCGGAGTGGCTGTCGGAGTCGGAGCCGGATACCCATTCACCAACATGAGCTTTATGTCTTCGTTTTGTGTAGCTCCTTGATGATTTTTCCTTCCTTTCTGAATCCTTGCTTCTCCGTGAGTATCTTCGTTCATAACGATCATCTCTACTCCTTCTCTCTCTTGGTGGTGATTCTTTGCTTCTTCTTTTTGGAGAATCTTCTCTTCTCTTGTAGGGAGCCGTACACTCATTGGAATAGTGTCCGGGTCTTCCACAACTGTAGCAGTTTCGCTCTCGACTAGAAGATCTTTTGTCATTGTAGGACCTTGACTTGAAGCTTCTATCTTTGCTTCTACTCTTGTAGAACTTGTTGAAGTTCTTCACCATTAAGCTCAATTCTTCATTGAAGTTTTGTTTCTCACTTGATGATGTAGGGGCTTCACATGAGGGTTTGTAGGCACCACTTGATTTGTTGTGAAGTTCCTCTTTATCCTTAAGTGACATCTCATGAGCAACAATTCTTCCAATCACCTCCGTTGGCTTGAGATCTTTTTAATTGGGCATCATTTGGATCAATGTGCACACAGTATCATATTTTCCATCCAAGGCTCTTAGAATCTTCTTGATGATGAATCTATCGGTCATCTCTTCACTTCCTAAGCCGGCAATCTCATTTGTGATGAGAGCAATCCTAGAGTACATTTCAGCGACACCTTCACCATCCTTCATTTTGAACTTGTCAAGTTGACTTTGAAGCACATCCAACTTGGATTCCTTGACGGAGTCGGTACCTTC